>NC_052239.1:7703962-8003962 GCF_013401445.1 Tripterygium wilfordii | reverse complement strand
CCAATAGACCATGTTACATTTCAAATTGCAAAAAATGTCAAAAGCTCATCAATGGAGAGAGTTGAGCAATTCCAAAATATCAAAGTGGACAGCTGTACTCTATTTAATGTTCTTGGAAGTCTAACAGGCTATTTTAGCTTTCGTGCCATGTTTCATAAGGTAATGATGCCAGTAGACAATGTTACCTTTCAAATTGATTAAAAACGTCAAAAGCTCATCCACGGGGAGAGTTGAGCAATTCCAAAGCATCAAAGCCGACCGCTATACTCTATTTAGTGTTCTTAGAGTTCTAACACGTTAGTTTAGCTTTTGTCCAATGTTTCATAAGGTAATGTTGCCAATACACCATGTTACATTTCAGATTTCATAAAAACGTCAAAAGCTCATCTATGGAGAGAGTTGAGCAATTCCAAAGCATCAAAGTGGACCGCTGTACTCTATTTAGTGTTCATAGAAGTCTGACATGCTAGTTTAGCTTTCGTGCAACATTTCATAACGTAATGATACCAATGGACCGTGATACATTTCAAATTACGCAAAAGCGTCAAAAGCTAGTCCGTGGAGAGAGTTGAGCAATTCCAACGTATCAAAGTGTACCGCGGTACTCTATTTAGTGTTCTAAGCAGTCTAACATGCTAGTTTAGCTTTCATGCAACGTTTCATAAGGTAATGATCCCAATAGACCATGTTACATTTCAAACTGCATAAAAACATCAAAACCTCGTCTATGGAGAGAGTTGAGCAATTCCAAAGCATCAAAGTGGACTGCTATACTCTATTTGGTGTTGTAAGCAGTCTACTAGGCTAGTTTAGCTTTCGTGCCACGTTTCATAAGGTAATGATGGCCAATAGACAATGTTACGTTTTCAAATTTCCCAAAACGTCAAAAGCTCATCCATGGAGAGAGTTTAGCAATTCCAAAGCATCAAAGGGGACCGCTGTGCTCTATTTAGTGTTCTAAGTAGTCTAACATGCTAGTTTGGCTTTCGTGCAACGTTTCATAACGTAATGATACCAATAGACCATGTTACATTTCAAATTGCGCAAAAACGTCAAAAGCTAGACTGTGGAGAGAGTTCAGCAATTCCAAAGCATCAAAGCGGATCGCTGTACTCTATTTAGTGTTCTAAGCAGTCTAACATGCTAGTTTAGCTTTCGTGCAACGTTTCATAAAGTAATGATGCCAATAGACCATGTTACATTTCAAATTGCATAAAAACATCAAAACCTCGTCTATGGAGAGAGGTGAGCAATTTCAAAGCATCAAAGTGGACCGCTGTGCTCTATCTAGTGTTCTTAGAAGTTTAACACGCTAGTTTAGCTTTCGTGCAATGTTTCATAAGGTAATGATGCCAATAGACCATGTTACATTTCAAATTGCAAAAAAACGTCCAAAGCTCATCTAAGGAGAGAGTTGAGCAATTCCAAAGCATCAAACTGGACCGCTGTACTCTATTTAGTGTTCTAGGAAGTCTAACAGGCTAGTTTAGCTTTCGTGCCATGTTTCATAAGGTAACGATGCCAGTAGACAATGTTACCTTTCAAATTGCATAAAAACGTCAAAAGCTCATCCATGGAGAGAGTTGAGCAATTCCAAAGCATCAAAGCCGACCGTTGTACTCTATTTAGTGTTCTTAGAAGTCTAACACGTTAGTTTAGCTTTCGTACAATGTTTCATAAGGTAATGATGCCAATAGACTATGTTACATTTCAGATTTCATAAAAACGTCAAAAGCTCATCTATGGAGAGAGTTGAGCAATTCCAAAGCATCAAAGTGGACCGCTGTACTCTATTTAGTGTTCTTAGAAGTCTGACATGCTAGTTTAGCTTTCGTGCAACGTTTCATAACGTAATGATACCAATAGACCATGTTACATTTCAAATTGCGCAAAAACATAAAAAGCTAGACTGTGGAGAGAGTTCAGCTATTCCAAAGCATCAAAGTGCATCGTTGTACTCTATTTAGTATTCTAAGCAGTCTAACATGCTAGTTTAGCTTTCGTGCAACGTTTCATAAAGTAATGATGCCAATAGACCATGTTACATTTCAAATTGCATAAAACATCAAAACCTCATGTACGGAGAGAGTTGAGCAATTCCAAAGCATCAAACTGGACCGCTGTACTCTATTTAGTGTTCAAAGCAGTCTAACAGGCTAGTTTAGCTTTCGTACCACGTTTCATAAGGTAATGATGCCAATAGACAATGATACGTTTTCAAATTGCTCAAAACGTCAAAAGCTCATCCGTGGAAAGAAATTAGCAATTCCAAAGCGTCAAAGAGGACCGTTGTACTCTATTTAGTGTTCTAAGCAGTCTAACATGCTAGTTTGGCTTTCGTGCAACGTTTCATAAGGTAATGAGGCCAATAGACCATGTTACATTTCAAATTGCTTAAAAACATCAAAACCTCGTCGATGCAGAGAGTTGAACAATTTCAAAGCATCAAAGTGGACCGCTGTACTCTATCTAGTGTTCTTCGAAGTGTAACACGCTAGTTTAGCTTTCGTGCAATGTTTCATAAGGTAATGATGCCAATAGACCATGTTACATTTCAAATTGCAAAAAAACATCAAAAGCTCATCTATGGAGAGAGTTGAGCAGTTTCAAAGCATCAAAGTAGACCGCTGTACTCTATTTAGTGTTCTTAGAAGTGTAACACGCTAGTTTAGCTTTCGTGCAATGTTTCATAAGGTAATGATGCCAATAGACCATGTTACATTTCAAAATGTAAAAAAAGTCAAAAGCTCATCTATGGAGAGAGTTGAGCAATTCCAAAGCATCAAAGTGGACCGCTGTACTCTATTTAGTGTTCTTGGAAGTCTAACAGGCTAGTTTAGCCTTCGTGCCATGTTTCATAAGGTAATGATGGCAGTAGACAATGTTACCTTTCAAATTGCATAAAAACGTCAAAAGCTCATCCATGGAGAGAGTTGACCAATTCCAAAGCATCAAAGCTGACCGCTGTACTCTATTTAGTGTTCTTAGAAGTCTAACACGTTAGTTTAGCTTTCGTACAATGTTTCATAAGGTAATGATGCCAATAGACCATGTTACATTTCAGATTTCATAAAAACGTCAAAAGCTCATCTATGGAGAGAGTTGAGCAATTCCAAAGCATCAAAGTGGACCGCTGTACTCTATTTAGTGTTCTTAGAAGTCTGACATGCTAGTTTAGCTTTCGTGCAACGTTTCATAACATAATGATACCAATAGACCATGTTACATTTCAAATTGCGCAAAAACATAAAAAGCTAGACTGTGGAGAGAGTTCAGCTATTCCAAAGCATCAAAGTGCATCGTTGTACTCTATTTAGTGTTCTAAGCAGTCTAACATGCTATTTTAGCTTTCGTGCAACGTTTCATAAAGTAATGATGCCAATAGACCATGTTATATTTCAAATTGCATAAAACATCAAAACCTCATGTACGGAGAGAGTTGAGCAATTCCAAAGCATCAAACTGGACCGCTGTACTCTATTTAGTGTTCAAAGCAGTCTAACAGGCTAGTTTAGCTTTCGTACCACGTTTCATAAGGTAATGATGCCAATAGACAATGATACGTTTTCAAATTGCTCAAAACGTCAAAAGCTCATCCATGGAAAGAAATTAGCAATTCCAAAGCATCAAAGAGGACCGCTGTACTCTATTTAGTGTTCTTGGAAGTCTAACAAGCTAGTTTAGCTTTCGTGCCATGTTTCATAAGGTAATGATGGCAGTAGACAATGTTACCTTTCAAATTGCATAAAAACGTCAAAAGCTCATCTATGGAGAGAGTTGAGCAATTCCAAAGCATCAAAGTGGACCGCTGTACTCTATTTAGTGTTCTTGGAAGTCTAACAGGCTAGTTTAGCTTTCGTGCCATGTTTCATAAGGTAATGATGGCAGTAGACAATGTTACCTTTCAAATTGCATAAAAACGTCAAAAGCTCATCCATGGAGAGAGTTGACCAATTCCAAATCATCAAAGCTGACCGCTGTACTCTATTTAGTGTTCTTAGAAGTCTAACACGTTAGTTTAGCTTTCGTACAATGTTTCATAAGGTAATGATGCCAATAGACCATGTTACATTTCAGATTTCATAAAAACGTCAAAAGCTCATCTATGGAGAGAGTTGAGCAATTCCAAAGCATCAAAGTGGACCGCTGTACTCTATTTAGTGTTCTTAGAAGTCTGACATGCTAGTTTAGCTTTCGTGCAACGTTTCATAACGTAATGATACCAATAGACCATGTTACATTTCAAATTGCGCAAAAACATAAAAAGCTAGACTGTGGAGAGAGTTCAGCTATTCCAAAGCATCAAAGTGCATCGTTGTACTCTATTTAGTGTTCTAAGCAGTCTAACATGCTAGTTTAGCTTTCGTGCAACGTTTCATAAAGTAATGATGCCAATAGACCATGTTATATTTCAAATTGCATAAAACATCAAAACCTCATGTACGGAGAGAGTTGAGCAATTCCAAAGCATCAAACTGGACCGCTGTACTCTATTTAGTGTTCAAAGCAGTCTAACAGGCTAGTTTAGCTTTCGTACCACGTTTCATAAGGTAATGATGCCAATAGACAATGATACGTTTTCAAATTGCTCAAAACGTCAAAAGCTCATCCGTGGAAAGAAATTAGCAATTCCAAAGCATCAAAGAGGACCGCTGTACTCTATTTAGTGTTCTAAGCAGTCTAACATGCTAGTTTGGCTTTCGTGCAACGTTTCATAAGGTAATGAGGCCAATAGACCATGTTACATTTCAAATTGCTTAAAAACATCAAAACCTCGTCGATGGAGAGAGTTGAAAAATTTCAAAGCATCAAAGTGGACCGCTGTACTCTATCTAGTGTTCTTCAAAGTGTAACACGCTAGTTTAGCATTCGTGCAATGTTTCATAAGGTAATGATGCCAATAGACCATGTTACATTTCAAATTGCAAAAAAACATCAAAAGCTCATCTATGGAGAGAGTTGAGCAGTTTCAAAGCATCAAAGTAGACCGCTGTACTCTATTTAGTGTTCTTAGAAGTGTAACACGCTAGTTTAGCTTTCGTGCAATGTTTCATAAGGTAATGATGCCAATAGACCATGTTACATTTCAAAATGTAAAAAAACGTCAAAAGCTCATCTATGGAGAGAGTTGAGCAATTCCAAAGCATCAAAGTGGACCGCTGTACTCTATTTAGTGTTCTTGGAAGTCTAACAGGCTAGTTTAGCTTTCGTGCCATGTTTCATAAGGTAATGATGGCAGTAGACAATGTTACCTTTCAAATTGCATAAAAACGTCAAAAGCTCATCCATGGAGAGAGTTGAGCAATTCCAAAGCATCAAAGCTGACCGCTGTACTCTATTTAGTGTTCTTAGAAGTCTAACACGTTAGTTTAGCTTTCGTACAATGTTTCATAAGGTAATGATGCCAATAGACCATGTTACATTTCAGATTTCATAAAAACGTCAAAAGCTCATCTATGGAGAGAGTTGAGCAATTCCAAAGCATCAAAGTGGACCGCTGTACTCTATTTAGTGTTCCTAGAAGTCTGACATGCTAGTTTAGCTTTCGTGCAACGTTTCATAACGTAATGATACCAATAGACCATGTTACATTTCAAATTGCGCAAAAACATAAAAAGCTAGACTGTGGAGAGAGTTCAGCAATTCCAAAGCATCAAAGTGGATCGTTGTACTCCATTTAGTGTTCTAAGCAGTCTAACATGCTAGTTTAGCTTTCGTGCAACGTTTCATAAAGTAATGATGCCAATAGACCATGTTACATTTCAAATTGCATAGAACATCAAAACCTCATGTACGGAGAGAGTTGAGCAATTCCAAAGCATCAAACTGGACCGCTGTACTCTATTTAGTGTTCTATGCAGTCTAACAGGCTAGTTTAGCTTTCGTGCCACGTTTCATAAGGTAATGATGCCAATAGACAATGTTACGTTTTCAAATTGCTCAAAACGTCAAAAGCTCATCCGTGGAGAGAATTTAGCAATTCCAAAGCATCAAAGAGGACCGCTGCACTCTATTTAGTGTTCTTAGCAGTCTAACATGCTAGTTTGGCTTTCGTGCAACGTTTCATAAGGTAATGAGGCCAATAGACCATGTTACATTTCAAATTGCATAAAAACATCAAAACCTCGTCTATGGAGAGAGTTGAGCAATTTCAAAGCATCAAAGTGGACCGTTGTACTCTATTTAGTGTTCTTAGCAGTCTAACACGCTAGTTTAGCTTTCATGCAATGTTTCATAAGGTAATGATGCCAATAGACCATGTTACATTTCAAATTACAAAAAAACGTCAAAAGCCCATCTATGGAGAGAGTTGAGCAATTCCAAAGCATCAAAGTGGACCGCTGTACTCTATTTAGTGTTCTTGGAAGTCTTACAGGCTAGTTTAGCTTTCGTGCCATGTTTCATAAGGTAATGATGCCTGTAGACAATGTTACCTTTCAAATTGCATAAAAACGTCAAAAGCTCATCCATGGAGAGAGTTGAGCAATTCCAAAGCATCAAAGCCGACCGTTGTACTCTATTTAGTGTTCTTAGAAGTCTAACACGTTAGTTTAGCTTTCGTACAATGTTTCATAAGGTAATGATGCCAATAGACCATGTTACATTTCAGATTTCATAAAAACGTCAAAAGCCCATCTATGGAGAGAGTTGAGCAATTCCAAAGCATCAAAGTGGACCGCTGTACTCTATTTAGTGTTCTTGGAAGTCTTACAGGCTAGTTTAGCTTTCGTGCCATGTTTCATAAGGTAATGATGCCTGTAGACAATGTTACCTTTCAAATTGCATAAAAACGTCAAAAGCTCATCCATGGAGAGAGTTGAGCAATTCCAAAGCATCAAAGCCGACCGTTGTACTCTATTTAGTGTTCTAAGCAGTCTAACATGCTAGTTTAGCTTTCGTGCAACGTTTCATAAAGTAATGATGCCAATAGACCATGTTACATTTCAAATTGCATAGAACATCAAAACCTCATGTACGGAGAGAGTTGAGCAATTCCAAAGCATCAAACTGGACCGCTGTACTCTATTTAGTGTTCTAAGCAGTCTAACAGGCTAGTTTAGCTTTCGTGCCACGTTTCATAAGGTAATGATGCCAATAGACAATGTTACGTTTTCAAATTGCTCAAAACGTCAAAAGCTCATCCGTGGAGAGAATTTAGCAATTCCAAAGCATCAAAGAGGACCGCTGCACTCTATTTAGTGTTCTTAGCAGTCTAACATGCTAGTTTGGCTTTCGTGCAACGTTTCATAAGGTAATGAGGCCAATAGACCATGTTACATTTCAAATTGCATAAAAACATCAAAACCTCGTCTATGGAGAGAGTTGAGCAATTTCAAAGTATCAAAGTATACCGCTGTACTCTATTTAGTGTTCTTAGAATTGTAACACGCTAGTTTAGCTTTCATGCAATGTTTCATAAGGTAATGATGCCAATAGACCATGCTACATTTCAATTTGTAAAAAAACGTCAAAAGCTCATCTATGGAGAGAGTTGAGCAATTCCACAGCATCAAAGTGGACCGCTGTACTCTATTTAGTGTTACTAGAAGTCTAACATGCTAGTTTAGCTTTCGTGCAACGTTTCATAAGGTAATGATCCCAATAGACCACTTTACATTTCAAATCACGCAAAAACGTCAAAAGCTAGTCTATGGAGAGAGTTGAGCAATTCGAAAGCATCAAAGTGGACCGCTGTACTCTATTTAGTGTT
This sequence comes from Tripterygium wilfordii, assembly GCF_013401445.1. NCBI lineage: Eukaryota > Viridiplantae > Streptophyta > Magnoliopsida > Celastrales > Celastraceae > Tripterygium > Tripterygium wilfordii. The sequence goes on along the minus strand of NC_052239.1, from coordinate 7,996,251 downwards.
CTTAGCAGTCTAACATGCTAGTTTGGCTTTCGTGCAACGTTTCATAAGGTAATGAGGCCAATAGACCATGTTACATTTCAAATTGCATAAAAACATCAAAACCTCGTCTATGGAGAGAGTTGAGCAATTTCAAAGCATCAAAGTGGACCGCTGTACTCTATCTAGTGTTCTTAGAAGTGTAACACGCCAGTTTAGCTTTCATGCAATGTTTCATAAGGTAATGATGCCAATAGACCATGTTACATTTGAAATTGCAAAAAAACGTCAAAAGCCCATCTATGGAGAGACTTGAGCAATTCCAAAGCATCAAAGTGGACCGCTGTACTCTATTTAGTGTTCTTGGAAGTCTTACAGGCTAGTTTAGCTTTCGTGCCATGTTTCATAAGGTAATGATGCCAGTAGACAATGTTACCTTCCAAATTGCATAAAAACATCAAAAGCTCATCCATAGAAAGAGTTGAGCCATTCCAAAGCATCAAAGTGGACCGCTGTACTCTATTTAGTGTTCTTCGAAGTCTAACACGTTAGTTTAGCTTTCGTACAATGTTTCATAAGGTAATGAAGCCAATAGAATATGTTACATTTCAGATTTCATAAAAACGTCAAAAGCTCATCTATGGAGAGAGTTGAGCAATTCCAAAGCATAAAAGTGTACCGTTGTACTCTATTTAGTGTTCTTAGAAGTCTGACATGCTAGTTTAGCTTTCGTGCAACGTTTCATAACGTAATGATACCAATAGACCATGTTACATTTCAAATTGCGCAAAAACATCAAAAGCTAGTCTGTGGAGACAGTTGAGCAATTCCAACGCATCAAAGTGGACCGCTGTACTCTATTTTGTGTTCTAAGCAGTCTAACAGGCTAGTTTAGCTTTCGTCCCACGTTTCATAAGGTAATGATGCCAATAGACAATGTTCCGTTTCAAATTGCACAAAACGTCAAAAGCTCGTCCATGGACAGTGTTGAGCAATTCCAAAGCATCAAAGTGGACCGCTGTACTCTATTTTGTGTTCTAAGCTGTCTAACATGCTAGTTTAGCTTCCATGCAACATTTCATAAGGTAATGATACCAATAGACCATGTTACATTTCAAATTGCGCAAAAAGGCCAAAAGCTAGTTTGTGGAGAGAGTTGAGCAATTCCAAAGCATCAAAGTGGATTGCTGTACTCCATTTTGTGTTCTGAGCAGTCTAACATGCTAGTTTAGCTTTCGTACAACGTTTCACAAGGTAATGATGCAAATAGACCATGTTACATTTCAAATTGCATAAAACATCAAAACCTCATGTACGGAGAGAGTTGAGCAATTCCAAAGCATCAAACTGGACCGTTGTACTCTATTTAGTGTTCTCAGCACTCTAACAGTCTAGTTTAGCTTTCATGCCACGTTTCATAAGGTAATGATGCCAATAGACAATGTTACGTTTTCAAATTGCTCAAAACGTCAATACCTCGTCCATGGAGAGAGTTAAGCAATTTCAAAGCATCAAAGAGGACCGCTGTACTCTATTTAGTGTTCTAAGCAGTCTAACATGCTTGTTTAGCTTTCGTGCAACGTTTCATAAGGTAGTGAGGCCAATAGACCATGTTACATTTCAAATTGCATAAAAACATAAAAACCTCGTCTATGGAGAGAGTTGAGCAATTTCAAAGCATCAAAGTATACCGCTGTACTCTATTTAGTGTTCTTAGAATTCTAACACGCTAGTTTAGCTTTCATGCAATGTTTCATAAGGTAATGATGCCAATAGACCATGTTACATTTCAATTTGTAAAAAAACGTCAAAAGCTCATCTATGGAGAGAGTTGAGCAATTCCACAGCATCAAAGTGGACCGCTGTACTCTATTTAGTGTTATTAAAAGTCTAACATGCTAGTTTAGCTTTCGTGCAACGTTTCATAAGGTAATGATCCCAATAGGCCACGTTACATTTCAAATCGCGCAAAAACGTCAAAAGCTAGTCTATGGAGAGAGTTGAGCAATTCCAAAGCATCAAAGTGGACCGCTGTACTCTATTTAGTGTTCTAAGCAGTCTAACATGCTAGTTTAGCTTTCGTGCAACGTTTCATAAGGTAATGATCCCAATAGACCATATTACATTTCAAATTGCATAAAAACACCAAAACCTCATCTATGGAGAGAGTTGAGCAATTCCAAAGCATCCAAGTGGACCGTTGTACTCTATTTTGTGTTGTAAGCAGTCTAACAGGCAAGTTTAGCTTTTGTGCCACGTTTCATAAGGTAATGATGCCAATAGACAATGTTCCGTTTCAAATTGCACAAAACGTCAAAATCTCGTCCATGGAGAGTGTTCAGCAATTCCAAAGCATCAAAGTGGACCGTTGTACTCTATTTTGTGTTCTAAGCTATCTAACATGCTAGTTTAGCTTTCGTGCAACGTTTCATAAGGTAATGATACCAATAGACAATGTTACATTTCAAATTACGCAAAAAGGCCAAAAGCTAGTCTGTGGAGAGAGTTGAGCAATTCCAAAGCATCAAAGTGGATCGTTGTACTCAATTTTGTGTTCTAAGCAGTCTAACATGCTAGTTTAGCTTTCGTACAACGTTTCATAAGGTAATGATGCAAATAGACCATGTTACATTTCAAATTTTATAAAACATCAAAACCTCATGTACGGAGAGAGTTGAGCAATTCCAAAGCATCAAACTGGACCGTTGTACTCTATTTAGTGTTCTCAGCACTCTAACAGGCTAGTTTAGCTTTCATGCCACGTTTCATAAGGTAATGATGCCAATAAACAATGTTACGTTTTCAAATTGCTCAAAACATCAAAAGCTCGTCCATGGAGAGAGTTTAGCAATTTCAAAGCATCAAAGAGGACCGTTGTACTCTATTTAGTGTTCTAAGCAGTCTAACATGCTAGTTCAGCTTTCGTGCAACGTTTCATAAGGTAATGAGGCCAATAGACCATGTTACATTTCAAATTGCATTAAAACATAAAAACCTCATCTATGGAGAGAGTTGAGCAATTTCAAAGCATCAAAGTGTACCGTTGTACTCTATTTAGTGTTCTTAGAAGTCTAACACGCTAGTTTAGCTTTCATGCAATGTTTCATAAGGTAATGATGCCAATAGACCATGTTACATTTCAAATTGCAAAAAAATGTCAAAAGCTCATCTATGGAGAGAGTTGAGCAATTCCAAAGCATCAAAGTGGACCGTTGTACTCTATTTAGTGTTATTAGAAGTCTAACACGCTAGTTTAGCTTTCATGCAATGTTTCATAAGGTAATGATGCCAATAGACCATGTTACATTTCAAATTGCATAAAAACATAAAAACCTCATCTATGGAGAGAGTTGAGCAATTTCAAAGCATCAAAGTGTACCGTTGTACTCTATTTAGTGTTCTTAGAAGTCTAACACGCTAGTTTAGCTTTCATGCAATGTTTCATAAGGTAATGATGCCAATAGACCATGTTACATTTCAAATTGCAAAAAAATGTCAAAAGCTCATCTATGGAGAGAGTTGAGCAATTCCAAAGCATCAAAGTGGACCGTTGTACTCTATTTAGTGTTATTAGAAGTCTAACATGCTAGTTTTGCTTTCGTGCAACGTTTCATAAGGTAATGATGCCAATAGACAATGTTACATTTCAAATTGCAAAAAAACGTCAAAAGCTCAACTATGGAGAGAGTTGAGCAATTCCAAAGCATCAAAGTGGACCATTGTACTCTATTTAGTGTTATTAGAAGTCTAACATGCTAGTTTTGCTTTCGTGCAACGTTTCATAAGGTAATGATCCCAATAGACCATGTTACATTTCAAATTGCGCAAAAACATCAAAAGCTAGTCTGTGGAGAGAGTTGAGCAATTCCAACGCATCAAAGTGGACCGTTGTACTCTATATAGTGTTCTAAGCAGTCTAGCATGCTAGTTTAGCTTTCGTGCAACGTTTCATAAGGTAATGATCCCAATAGACCATGTTACATTTCAAATTGCATAAAAACACCAAAACCTCGTCTATGGAGAGAGTTGAGCAATTCCAAAGCGTCAAAGTGGACCGCTGTACTCTATTTTGTGTTCTAAGCAGTCTAAGAGGCTAGTTTAGCTTTCGTGCCACATTTCTTAAGGTAATGATGCCAATAGACAATGTTCCATTTCAAATTGCACAAACCGTCAAAAGCTCGTCCATGGAGAGTGTTGAGTAATTCCAAAGCATCAAAGTGGACCGTTGTACTCTATTTAGTGTTCTAAGCAGTCTAACATGCTAGTTTAGCTTTCGCGCAACGTTTCATAAGGTAATGATGCCAATAGACCATGTTACATTTCAAATTGCATAAAACATCAAAACCTCATGTACGGAGAGAGTTGAGCAATTTCAAAGCATCAAACTGGACCGCTGTACTCTATTTAGTGTTCTAAGCAGTCTACTAGGCTAGTTTAGTTTTCGTGCCACGTTTCATAAGGTAATGATGCCAATAGACAATGTTACGTTTTCAAATTGCCCAAAACGTCAAAAGCTCGTCCATGGAGAGAGTTTAGCAATTCCAAAGCATCAAAGAGGACCGCTATACTCTATTTAGTGCTCTAAGCAGTCTAACATGCTAGTTTGGCTTTCGTGCAACATTTCATAAGGTAATGAGGACAATAGACCATGTTACATTTCAAATTGCATAAAAACATCAAAACCTCGTCTATGGAGAGAGTTGAGCAGTTTCAAAGCATCAAAGTAGACCGCTGTACTCTATTTAGTGTTCTTAGAAGTGTAACAAGCTAGTTTAGCTTTCGTGTAATGTTTCATAAGGAAATGATGCCAATAGACCATGTTACATTTCAAATTGTAAAAAAACGTCAAAAGCTCATCTATGGAGAGAGTTGAGCAATTCCAAAGCATCAAAGTGGACCGCTGTACTCTATTTAGTGTTCTTAGAAGTCTAACAGGCTAGTTTAGCTTTCGTGCCATGTTTCATAAGGTAATGATGCCAGTAGACAATGTTACCTTTCACATTGCATAAAAACGTCAAAAGCTCATCCATGGAGAGAGTTGAGCAATTCCAAAGCGTCAAAGCCGACCGATGTACTCTATTTAGTGTTCTTAGAAGTCTAACACGTTAGTTTAGCTTTCGTACAATGTTTCATAAGGTAATGATGCCAATAGACCATGTTACATTTCAGATTTCATAAAAACGTCAAAAGCTCATCTATGGAGAGAGTTGAGCAATTCCAAAGCATCAAAGTGGATCGTTGTACTCCATTTAGTGTTCTCAGCAGTCTAACATGCTAGTTTAGCTTTCGTGCAACGTTTCATAAAGTAATGATGCCAATAGACCATGTTACATTTCAAATTGCATAGAACATCAAAACCTCATGTACGGAGAGAGTTGAGCAATTCCAAAGCATCTAACTGGACCGCTGTATTCTATTTAGTGTTCTAAGCAGTCTAACAGGCTAGTTTAGCTTTCGTGCCACGTTTCATAAGGTAATGATGCCAATAGACAATGTTACGTTTTCAAATTGCTCAAAACGTCAAAAGCTCATCCGTGGAGAGAATTTAGCAATTCCAAAGCATCAAAGAGGACCGTTGTACTCTATTTAGTGTTCTTAGCAGTCTAACATGCTAGTTTGGCTTTCGTGCAACGTTTCATAAGGTAATGAGGCCAATAGACCATGTTACATTTCAAATTGCATAAAAACATCAAAACCTCGTCTGTGGAGAGAGTTGAGCAATTCCAACGCATCAAAGTGGACCGCTGTACTCTATTTTGTGTTCTAAGCAGTCTAACAGGCTAGTTTAACTTTCGTGCCACGTTTCATAAGGTAATGATGCCAATAGAAAATGTTCCGTTTCAAATTGCACAAAACGTCAAAAGCTCGTCCATGGACAGTGTTGAGCAATTCCAAAGCATCAAAGTGGACCGCTGTACTCTATTTTGTGTTCTAAGCTGTCTAACATGCTAGTTTAGCTTCCATGCAACATTTCATAAGGTAATGATACCAATAGACCATGTTACATTTCAAATTGCGCAAAAAGGCCAAAAGCTAGTTTGTGGAGAGAGTTGAGCAATTCCAAAGCATCAAACTGGATCGATGTACTCCATTTTGTGTTCTAAGCAGTCTAACATGCTAGTTTAGCTTTCGTACAATGTTTCATAAGGTAATGATGCAAATAGACCATGTTACATTTCAAATTGCATAAAACATCAAAACCTCATGTACGGAGAGAGTTGAGCAATTCCAAAGCATCAAACTGGACCGTTGTACTCTATTTAGTGTTCTCAGCACTCTAACAGTCTAGTTTAGCTTCATGCCACGTTTCATAAGGTAATGATGCCAATAGACAATGTTACGTTTTCAAATTGCTCAAAACGCCAAAAGCTCGTCCATGGAGAGAGTTTAGCAATTTCAAAGCATCAAAGAGGACCGCTGTACTCTATTTAGTGTTCTAAGCAGTCTAACATGCTAGTTTAGCTTTCGTGCAACGGTTCATAAGGTAATGAGGCCAATAGACCATGTTACATTTCAAATTGCATAAAAACATAAAAACCTCGTCTATGGAGAGAGTTGAGCAATTTCAAAGCATCAAAGTATACCGCTGTACTCTATTTAGTGTTCTTAGAAGTGTAACACGCTAGTTTAGCTTTTGTGCAATGTTTCATAAGGTAATGATGCCAATAGACCATGTTACATTTCAATTTGTAAAAAAACGTCAAAAGCTCATCTATGGAGAGAGTTGAGCAATTCCACAGCATCAAAGTGGACCGCTGTACTCTATTTAGTGTTATTAGAAGTCTAACATGCTAGTTTAGCTTTCGTGCAACGTTTCATAAGGTAATGATCCCAATAGACCACGTTACATTTCAAATCGCGCAAAAACGTCAAAAGCTAGTCTATGGAGAGAGTTGAGCAATTCCAAAGCATCAAAGTGGACCGCTGTACTCTATTTAGTGTTCTAAGCAGTCTAACATGCTAGTTTGGCTTTCGTGCAACGTTTCATAAGGTAATGATCCCAATAGACCATGTTACATTTCAAATTGCATAAAAACACCAAAACCTCATCTATGGAGAGAGTTGAGCAATTCCAAAGCATCAAAGTGGACCGCTGTACTCTATTTTGTGTTCTATGCTGTCTAACAGGCTAGTTTAGCTTTCGTGCCACGTTTCATAAGGTAATGATGCCAATAGACAATGTTCCGTTTCAAATTGCACAAAACGTCAAAATCTCATCCATGGAGAGTGTTGAGCAATTCCAAAGCATCAAAGTGGACCGTTGTACTCTATTTTGTGTTCTAAGCTGTCTAACATGCTAGTTTAGCTTTCGTGCAACGTTTCATAAGGTAATGATACCAATAGACCATGTTACATTTCAAATTACGCAAAAAGGCCAAAAGCTAGTCTGTGGAGAGAGTTGAGCAATTCCAAAGCATCAAAGTGGATCACTGTACTCAATTTTGTGTTCTAAGCAGTCTAACATGCTAGTTTAGCTTTCGTACAACGTTTCATAAGGTAATGATGCAAATAGACCATGTTACATTTCAAATTGTATAAAGCATCAAAACCTCATGTACGGAGAGAGTTGAGCAATTCCAAAGCATCAAACTGGACCGTTGTACTCTATTTAGTGTTCTCAGCAGTCTAACAGGCAAGTTTAGCTTTCATGCCACGTTTCATAAGGTAATGATCCCAATAAACAATGTTACGTTTTCAAATTGCTCAAAACATCAAAAGCTCGTCCATGGAGAGAGTTTAGCAATTTCAAAGCATCAAAGAGGACCGTTGTACTCTATTTAGTGTTCTAAGCAGTCTAACATGCTAGTTCAGCTTTCGTGCAACGTTTCATAAGGTAATGAGGCCAATAGACCATGTTACATTTCAAATTGCATAAAAACATAAAAACCTCATCTATGGAGAGAGTTGAGCAATTTCAAAGCATCAAAGTGTACCGCTGTACTCTATTTAGTGTTCTTAGAAGTCTAACACGCTAGTTTAGCTTTCATGCAATGTTTCATAAGGTAATGATGCCAATAGACCATGTTACATTTCAAATTGCAAAAAAATGTCAAAAGCTCATCTATGGAGAGAGTTGAGCAATTCCAAAGCATCAAAGTGGACCGTTGTACTCTATTTAGTGTTATTAGAAGTCTAACATGCTAGTTTAGCTTTCGTGCAACGTTTCATAAGGTAATGATCCCAATAGACTGTTGGGATTATGTCATAAAAACATACCATGTATGACAGTTCTGAGGTTTATTGATGAATATTTAATATTGCATTATGTGTATTAGATGTCTTTTCATTTATGTATGAATGTTCCATCAATGTCTAGAGATGTTATTTATAGTAATCTTGGATACTCAGATACACTTTATGTGTGAGTATAGACAGACACAAGATTCACTATTACATCCGAAATAAATTAGTCACAACCAGATTAACAAAGTTAGGCACTTTGTTGATATAGGTTGTAGTGCATGGACATCTCCAAATAGGGGAGTGGTTTTTCTTGATCACTCGAGAGGAGGCTCGGATTGGTGCACTGGTGTATGTAAGGAAACATACATTGACGGACTTACATAGGAAAGAACAACCAGAAAAGTACTATCAATGAGTTGTTCATCCTATAGCTGTGAGAGTACGATATCTCTTAAGCTTGAGTAGGTCAATACTTTCATACTTATAGCGTGTGCGTTTTGATTCATCAATGAGTGAGACACACACTATTGTCAATATACTCGATGGATTGGATGTATGCCACTAGGGTGTGGGAGCATACCTACAAAATAGTCATTCATGTACTTTCGGGATACGGAAGTGTAAGCACCCACCTGAGAGGTTCAAATTAATCTACCCAGAAACTCTGCAGAGTGATCCTTATGGATCAAGCGTTAGCATCTAGATTGATCGACGGGTCAATCTAATACGCTTAGTGGATAGATATAAGGGAACTGAGAACTCAGGGGAAATATGGACTTTGGAGTGTTTGATAGTACACAAACTCTCACTTCAACTTACCGGGTGTTGCATGGAGGATATATTCGTACACATCTCACAGGTCAGGGACAGGTTTCTAATAAGGAAAAGCCTCGATGTAAGTATCGTACATCTCTGGGAGTTCATCCATAGTTCATGTGGTGTCAGACGAACATTGGATTGAAATATTATTCCTAGTCATAGGGCTTGGCGGTAAAGAATAATATTTTGGGAGCCTAGATTTGTATGTCCTGCGGAGTCCCCTTGGTAGCCTCATTTTAGTCTCTCGTCCTATTAGAGGAAGATCGGCAAATTTCACCATATCACAACGGTCATTGGGATATTTACAAGAATAGAATTTGTATGACAAATAGATATAATTTTATTGGGTTTTGGATTTCCAAAGATAACCCTAAGATGAAATTATTTTTGTTAAGATATACAAAATTCTTGTAAGTGTATTTATGATAAAATAATAAGTCTCAGAATTTTGATTTGGATTGTAAAATAAATATTTTACATAATCAAAATTAAAGTCAAGAATGGACTAAGGATCAAAATAATATTTGAGCTTGGAGTTCTTGAATGTTTGGCCCAAGATAGGACTAAATCATGACTTGCATTGCAAGGCATAACGGGCCAAACAAGGAGTTAATTCGGGGCCGTCATTGTACATATAATGACATCCGAATTAGGTTTGGTTTTCTAATTTCCAATTGGATTGGACAAATCAAAACCTAGTGGACTTATTATAATATCATATAAATACAAAGACTTTCTCATATACAACACACGGCAATTGGCTTTCTCTAAAAGAGAAGAAAAAGAGTGCGGCCGAAATAAGCACAAAAGAAAAAAAAAATATATTAGTGGCCGTGTGATCTTTTTCATAGTGTGCAATCGTGTGTGTGATTTTTGGTTCACTACCAATCGGTGTATTTTGCTTTGCTCGTACGCAAGGAGATCAAGGGGAATACCAAGGAAACGACGTAGGCGTTCCAAGTTGGTAGAGATCAAGACGGTGGTTCGTGCGTTCAAGAAAAGAAGAAAGCTTAGGACCTCAATTTTGAAGAGGTTGGTTAATCTCTAACTTTTTTTTGATGCCATGTTGTGTGTACTTGATCTTGTTTTAATAATTGCTAGGATATAAACCTAGAAGCATGCTAGGATTATTTACAAAGATTAAAACTTGATCTTGTGTGTTTGATTAACATGTTAAAATAAGATTTGAGATCAAATAAATTTTTAGAAGCATGTTAGGCAAAAACACGCTATGGCCGTAGGGCATCGTTTGTTAAATTTTGATTTATACCTATGCTAAGACGATCCTAGTTAGCTTCCGCTGCGTGTCTAAAATTAGTTTTAGCTACCAACATAGACCACGTTACATTTCAAATCGCGCAAAAACGTCAAAAGCTAGTCTATGGAGAGAGTTGAGCAATTCCAAAGCATCAAAGTGGACCGCTGTACTCTATTTAGTGTTCTAGGCAGTCTAACATGCTAGTTTAGCTTTCGTGCAACGTTTCATAAGGTAATGATCCCAATAGACCATGCTACATTTCAAATCGCGCAAAAACGTCAAAAGCTAGTCTATGGAGAGAGTTGAGCAATTCCAAGGCATCAAAGTGGACCGTTGTTCTCTAGTTAGTGTTCTTAGATGTCTCACATGCTAGTTTAGCTTTCGTGCCACGTTTTGTAAGGTTACGATGCCAATAGACAACGTTACATTTCAAATTGCACAAAACGTCAAAAGCTCGTCTATGGAGAGAGTTGAGCAATTCCAAAGCATCAAATTGGACCGCTGTACTCTATTTAGTGTTCTTAGATGTCTAACATGCTATTTTAGCTTTCGTGCAACATTTCATAAGGTAATGACGCCAATAGACAATGTTACATTTCAAATTGCACAAAACGTCAAAAGCTCGTCCATGGAGAGAGTTGAGCAGTTCCAAAGCATCAAAGTGGACTGCAGCACTCTATTTAGTGTTCTTAGATGTCTAACATGCTATTTTAGCTTTCGTGCAATGTTTCATAAGGTAATGATGCCAATAGACCATGTTACATTTGAAATGGCACAAAAACGTGAAAAGCTCGTCTATGAAGAGAGTTGAGCAATTCCAAAGAATCAACGTGGACCGCTGGACTCTATTTAGTGTTCTTAGATGTCTAACATGCTATTTTAGCTTTCGTGCAATGTTTGATAAGGTAATGATGCCAATAGACCATGTTACATTTCAAATTGCACAAAAACGTCAAAAGCTAGTCTATGGAGAGAGTTAAGCAATTCCAAAGCATCAAAGTGGACCGCTGTACTCTATTTAGTGTTCTTGGATGTGTAACATGCTATTTTAGCTTTCGTGCAATGTTTCATAAGGTAATGATGCCAATAGACCATGTTACATTTCAAATTGCAAAAAAAGGTCAAAAGCTCATCTATGGAGAGAGTTGAGCAATTCCAAAGCATCAAAGTGGACCGTTGTACTCCAATTAGTGTTCTTAGAATTCTAACATGCTAGTTTAGCTTTCGTGCAACGTTTCATAAGGTAATGATACCAATAGACCATGTTACATTTCAAATTGCGCAAAAATGTCAAAAGCTAGTCTATGGAGAGAGTTGACCAATTCCAAAGCATCAAAGTGGACCACCGTACTCTATTTAGTGTTCTAGGAAATCTAACATGCTAGTTTAGCTTTCGTACAACGTTTCATAAGGTAAGGATGCCAATAGACCATGTTACATTTCAAATTGCATAAAAACATCAAAACCTCATCTATGGAGAGAGTTGAGCAATTCTAAAGCATCAAAGTGGACCACTGTACTCTATTTAGTGTTCTTAGATGTGTAACATGCTATTTTAGCTTTGGTGCAACGTATCATAAGGTAATGAGGCCAATAGACCATGTAATATTTCAAATTGCATAAAAACATCAAAACCTCGTCTATGGAGAGAGCTGAGCAATTTCAAAGCATCAAAGTGGACCGCTGTACTCTATCAAGTGTTCTTAGAAGTGTAACACGCTAGTTTAGCTTTCGTGCAATGTTTCGTAAGGTAATGATGCCAATAGACCATGTTACATTTCAAATTGCAAAAAAACGTCAAAAGCTCATCTATGGAGAGAGTTGAGCAATTCCAAAGCATCAAAGTGGACGCTGTACTCTATTTAGTGTTCTTGGAAGTCTTACAGGCTAGTATAGCTTTCGTGCCATGTTTCATAAGGTAATGATACCAGTAGACAATATTACCTTTCAAATTGCATAAAAACGTCAAAAGCTCATCCATGGAGAGAGTTGAGCAATTCCAAAGCATCAAAGTGGACGGCTGTACTCTATTTAGTGTTCTTCGAAGTCTAACACGTTAGTTTAGCTTTCGTACAATGTTTCATAAGGTAATGAAGCCAATAGAATATGTTACATTTCAGATTTCATAAAAACGTCAAAAGCTCATCTATGGAGAGAGTTGAGCAATTCCAAAGCATAAAAGTGTACCGCTGTACTCTATTTAGTGTTCTTAGAAGTCTGACATGCTAGTTTAGCTTTCGTGCAACGTTTCATAACGTAATGATACCAATAGGCCATGTTACATTTCAAATTGCGTAAAAACATCAAAAGCTAGTCTGTGGAGAGAGTTGAGCAATTCCAACGCATCAAAGTGGACCGCTGTACTCTATATAGTGTTCTAAGCAGTCTAACATGCTAGTTTAGCTTTCGTGCAACGTTTCATAAGGTAATGATCCCAATTGACCATGTTACATTTCAAATTGCATAAAAACACCAAAACCTCGTCTATGGAGAGAGTTGAGCAATTCCAAAGCGTCAAAGTGGACCGTTGTACTCTATTTTGTGTTCTAAGCAGTCTAAGAGGCTAGTCTAGCTTTCGTGCCACGTTTCATAAGGTAATGATGCCAATAGACAATGTTCCGTTTCAAATTGCACAAAACGTCAAAAGCTCGTCCATGGAGAGAGTTTAGCAATTCCAACGCATCAAAGAGGACCACTGTACTCTATTTAGTGTTCTAAGCAGTCTAACATGCTAGTTTGGCTTTCGTGCAACGTTTCATAAGGTAATGAGGCCAATAGACCATGTTACATTTCAATTTGCATAAAAACATCAAAACCTCGTCTATGGAGAGAGTTGAGCAGTTTCAAAGCATCAAAGTAGACCGCTATACTCTATTTAGTGTTCTTAGAAATGTAACACGCTAGTTTGGCTTTCGTGCAATGTTTCATAAGGTAATGATGCCAATAGACCGTGTTACATTTCAAATTGAAAAAAAACGTCAAAAGCTCATCTATGGAGAGAGTTGAGCAATTCCAAAGCATCAAAGTGGACCGCTGTACTCTATTTAGTGTTCTTAGAAGTCTAACATGCTAGTTTAGCTTTCGTGCAACTTTTCATAACGTAATGACACCAATAGACCATGTTACATTTCAAATTGCGCACAAACAACAGAAGCTAGTCTGTGGAGAGAGTTGAGCAATTCCAACGCATCAAAGTGGACCGTTGTACTCTATTTTGTGTTCTAAGCAGTCTAACAGGCTAGTTTAGCTTTCGTGCCACTTTTCATAAGGTAATGATGCCAATAGACAATCTTCCGTTTCAAATTGCACAAAACGTCAAAAGGTCGTCCATGGAGAGTGTTGAGCAATTCCAAAGCATCAAAGTGGACCGTTGTTCTCTATTTTGTGTTCTAAGCTGTCTAACATGCTAGTTTAGCTTCCGTGCAACATTTCATAAGGTAATGATACCAATACACCATGTTACATTTCAAATTGCGCAAAAAGGCCAAAAGCTAGTCTGTGGAGAGAGTTGAGCAATTCCAAAGCATCAAAGTGGATCATTGTACTCAATTTTGTGTTCTAAGCAGTCTAACATGCTAGTTTAGCTTTCGTACAACGTTTCACAAGGTAATGATCCCAATAGACCATGTTACATTTCAAATTGCATAAAAACACCAAAACCTCGTCTATGGAGAGAGTTGAGCAATTCCAAAGCGTCAAAGTGGACCGCTGTACTCTATTTTGTGTTCTAAGCAGTCTAAGAGGCCAGTTTAGCTTTCGTGCCACGTTTCATAAGGTAATGATGCCAATAGACAATGTTCCGTTTCAAATTGCACAAAAGTCAAAAGCTCGTCCATGGAGAGTGTTGAGTAATTCCAAAGCATCAAAGTGGACCGCTGTACTCTATTTAGTGTTCTAAGCTGTCTAACATGCTAGTTTAGCTTTCGTGCAACGTTTCATAAGGTAATGATACCAATAGACAATGTTACATTTCAAATTGCGCAAAAAGGTCAAAAGCTAGACTGTGGAGGAGTTGAGCAATTCCAAAGCATCAAAGTGGATCGCTGTACTCTATTTAGTGTTCTAAGCAGTCTAACATGCTAGTTTAGCTTTCATGCAACGTTTCATAACGTAATGATGCCAATAGACCGTGTTACATTTCAAATTGCATAAAACATCAAAACCTCATGTACGGAGAGAGTTGAGCAATTCCAAAGCATGAAACTGGACCGCTGTACTCTATTTAGTGTTCTAAGCAGTCTACTAGGCTAGTTTAGCTTTCGTGCCACGTTTCATAAGGTAATGATGCCAATAGACAATGTTATGTTTTCAAATTGCCCAAAACGTCAAAAGCTCATCCATGGAGAGAGTTTAGCAATTCCAAAGCATCAAAGAGGACCGCTGTACTCTATTTAGTGTTCTAAGCAGTCTAACATGCTAGTTTGGCTTTCGTGCAACGTTTCATAAGGTAATGAGGCCAATAGACCATGTTATATTTCAATTTGCATAAAAACATCAAAACCTCGTCTATGGAGAGAGTTGAGCAGTTTCAAAGCATCAAAGTAGACCGCCATACTCTATTTAGTGTTCTTAGAAGTGTAACACGCTAGTTTAGCTTTCGTGCAATGTTTCATAAGGTAATCATGCCAATAGACCATGTTACATTTCAAATTGCAAAAAAATGTCAAAAGCTCATCTATGGAGAGAGTTGAGCAATTCCAAAGCATCAAAGTGGACCGCGGTACTCTATTTAGTGTTCCTGGAAGTCTTATAGGCTAGTTTAGCTTTCGTGCCATGTTTCATAAGGTAATGATGCCAGTAGACAATGTTACCTTTCAAATTGCATAAAAACGTCAAAAGCTCATCCATGGAGAGAGTTGAGCAATTCAAAAGCATCAAAGCCGACCGCTGTACTCTATTTAGTGTTCTTCGAAGTCTAACACGTTAGTTTAGCTTTCGTACAATGTTTCATAAGGTAATGAAGCCAATAGAATATGTTACATTTCAGATTTTATAAAAACGTCAAAAGCTCATCTATGGAGAAAGTTGAGCAATTCCAAAGCATAAAAGTGTACCGTTGTACTCTATTTAGTGTTCTTAGAAGTCTGACATGCTAGTTTAGCTTTCGTGGAACTTTTCATAACGTAATGATACCAATAGACCATGTTACATTTCAAATTGCGCAAAAACATCAAAAGCTAGTCTGTGGAGAGAGTTGAGCAATTCCAACGCATCAAAGTGGACCGCTGTACTCTATTTTGTGTTCTAAGCAGTCTAACAGGCTAGTTTAGCTTTCGTGCCACTTTTCATAAGGTAATGATGCCAATAGACAATCTTCCGTTTCAAATTGCACAAAACGTCAAAAGGTCGTCCATGGAGAGTGTTGAGCAATTCCAAAGCATCAAAGTGGACCGTTGTTCTCTATTTTGTGTTCTAAGCTGTCTAACATGCTAGTTTAGCTTCCGTGCAACATTTCATAAGGTAATGATACCAATACACCATGTTACATTTCAAATTGCGCAAAAAGGCCAAAAGCTAGTCTGTGGAGAGAGTTGAGCAATTCCAAAGCATCAAAGTGGATCATTGTACTCAATTTTGTGTTCTAAGCAGTCTAACATGCTAGTTTAGCTTTCGTGCAACGTTTCATAAGGTAATGATCCCAATAGACCATGTTACATTTCAAATTGCATAAAAACATCAAAACCTCGTCTATGGAGAGAGTTGAGCAATTCCAAAGCATCAAAGTGGACCGCTATACTCTATTTGGTGTTCTAAGCAGTCTAACAGGCTAGTTTAGCTTTCGTGCCACGTTTCATAAGGTAATGATGCCAATAGACAATGTTACGTTTCAAATTGCACAAAACGTCAAAAGCTCGTCCATGGAGAGTGTTGAGTAATTCCAAAGCATCAAAGTGGACCGCTGTACTCTATTTAGTGTTCTAAGCTGTCTAACATGCTAGTTTAGCTTTCGTGCAACGTTTCATAAGGTAATGATACCAATAGACAATGTTACATTTCAAATTGCGCAAAAAGGTCAAAAGCTAGACTGTGGAGAGAGTTGAGCAATTCCAAAGCATCAAAGTGGATCGCTGTACTCTATTTAGTGTTCTAAGCTGTCTAACATGCTAGTTTAGCTTTCATGCAACGTTTCATAACGTAATGATGCCAATAGACCGTGTTACATTTCAAATTGCATAAAACATCAAAACCTCATGTACGGAGAGAGTTGAGCAATTCCAAAGCATGAAACTGGACCGCTGTACTCTATTTAGTGTTCTAAGCAGTCTACTAGGCTAGTTTAGCTTTCGTGCCACGTTTCATAAGGTAATGATGCCAATAGACAATGTTATGTTTTCAAATTGCCCAAAACGTCAAAAGCTCATCCATGGAGAGAGTTTAGCAATTCCAAAGCATCAAAGAGGACCGCTGTACTCTATTTAGTGTTCTAAGCAGTCTAACATGCTAGTTTGGCTTTCGTGCAACGTTTCATAAGGTAATGAGGCCAATAGACCATGTTATATTTCAATTTGCATAAAAACATCAAAACCTCGTCTATGGAGAGAGTTGAGCAGTTTCAAAGCATCAAAGTAGACCGCCATACTCTATTTAGTGTTCTTAGAAGTGTAACACGCTAGTTTAGCTTTCGTGCAATGTTTCATAAGGTAATCATGCCAATAGACCATGTTACATTTCAAATTGCAAAAAAATGTCAAAAGCTCATCTATGGAGAGAGTTGAGCAATTCCAATGCGTCAAAGTGGACCGCGGTACTCTATTTAGTGTTCCTGGAAGTCTTATAGGCTAGTTTAGCTTTCGTGCCATGTTTCATAAGGTAATGATGCCAGTAGACAATGTTACCTTTCAAATTGCATAAAAACGTCAAAAGCTCATCCATGGAGAGAGTTGAGCAATTCAAAAGCATCAAAGCCGACCGCTGTACTCTATGTAGTGTTCTTCGAAGTCTAACACGTTAGTTTAGCTTTCGTACAATGTTTCATAAGGTAATGAAGCCAATAGAATATGTTACATTTCAGATTTTATAAAAACGTCAAAAGCTCATCTATGGAGAAAGTTGAGCAATTCCAAAGCATTAAAGTGTACCACTGTACTCTATTTAGTGTTCTTAGAAGTCTGACATGCTAGTTTAGCTTTCGTGGAACTTTTCATAACGTAATGATACCAATAGATCATGTTACATTTCAAATTGCGCAAAAACATCAAAAGCTAGTCTGTGGAGAGAGTTGAGCAATTCCAACGCATCAAAGTAGACCGCTGTACTCTATTTTGTGTTCTAAGCAGTCTAACAGGCTAGTTTAGCTTTCGTGCCACTTTTCATAAGGTAATGATGCCAATAGACAATCTTCCGTTTCAAATTGCACAAAACGTCAAAAGGTCGTCCATGGAGAGTGTTGAGCAATTCCAAAGCATCAAAGTGGACCGCTGTTCTCTATTTTGTGTTCTAAGCTGTCTAACATGCTAGTTTAGCTTCCGTGCAACATTTCATAAGGTAATGATACCAATACACCATGTTACATTTCAAATTGCGCAAAAAAGCCAAAAGCTAGTCTGTGGAGAGAGTTCAGCAATTCCAAAGCATCAAAGTGGATCGTTGTACTCAATTTTGTGTTCTAAGCAGTCTAACATGCTAGTTTAGCTTTCGTACAACGTTTCATAAGGTAATGATCCCAATAGACCATGCTACATTTCAAATTGCATAAAAACACCAAAACCTCGTCTATGGAGAGAGTTGGGCAATTCCAAAGCGTCAAAGTGGACCGCTGCACTCTATTTTGTGTTCTAAGCAGTCTAAGAGGCCAGTTTAGCTTTCGTGCCACGTTTCATAAGGTAATGATGCCAATAGACAATGTTCCGTTTCAAATTGCACAAAACGTCAAAAGCTCGTCCATGGAGAGTGTTGAGTAATTCCAAAGCATCAAAGTGGACCGTTGTACTCTATTTAGTGTTCTAAGCTGTCTAACATGCTAGTTTAGCTTTCGTGCAACGTTTCATAAGGTAATGATACCAATAGACAATGTTACATTTCAAATTGCGCAAAAAGCTCAAAAGCTAGACTGTGGAGAGAGTTGAGCAATTCCAAAGCATCAAAGTGGATCGCTGTACTCTATTTAGTGTTCTAAGCAGTCTAACATGCTAGTTTAGCTTTCGTGCAACGTTTCATAAGGTAATGATGCCAATAGACCATGTTACATTTCAAATTGCATAAAACATCAAAACCTCATGTACGGAGAGAGTTGAGCAATTCCAAAGCATCAAACTGGACCGCTGTACTCTATTTAGTGTTCTAAGCAGTCTACTAGGCTAGTTTAGCTTTCGTGGCACGTTTCATAAGGTAATGATGCCAATAGACAATGTTACATTTTCAAATTGCCCAAAACGTCAAAAGCTCGTCCATGGAGAGAGTTTAGCAATTCCAAAGCATCAAAGAGGACCGCTGTACTCTATTTAGTGTTCTAAGCAGTCTAACATGCTAATTTGGCTTTCGTGCAACGTTTCATAAGGTAATGAGGCCAATAGACCATGTTACATTTCAATTTGCATAAAAACATCAAAACCTCGTCTATGGAGAGAGTTGAGCAGTTTCAAAGCATCAAAGTAGACCGCTGTACTCTATTTAGTGTTCTTAGAAGTGTAACACGCTAGTTTAGCTTTCGTGCAATGTTTCTTAAGGTAATGATGCCAATACACCATGTTACATTTCAAATTGTAAAAAAACGTCAAAAGCTCATCTATGGAGAGAGTTGAGCAATTCCAAAGCATCAAAGTGGACCGCTATACTTCATTTAGTGTTCTTGGAAGTCTTACAGGCTAGTTTAGCTTTCGTGCCATGTTTCATAAGGTAATGATGCCAGTAGACAATGTTACCTTTCAAATTGCATAAAAACGTCAAAAGCTCATCCATGGAGAGAGTTGAGCAATTCAAAAGCATCAAAGCCGACCGTTGTACTCTATGTAGTGTTCTTCGAAGTCTAACACGTTAGTTCAGCTTTCGTACAATGTTTCATAAGGTAATGAAGCCAATAGAATATGTTACATTTCAGATTTTAGAAAAACGTCAAAAGCTCATCTATGGAGAGAGTTGAGCAATTCCAAAGCATTAAAGTGTACCGCTGTACTCTATTTAGTGTTCTTAGAAGTCTGACATGCTAGTTTAGCTTTCGTGCAACGTTTCATAACGTAATGATACCAATAGACCATGTTACATTTCAAATTGCGCAAAAACATCAAAAGCTAGTCTGTGGAGAGAGTTGAGCAATTCCAACGCATCAAAGTGGACCGCTATACTGTATTTTGTGTTGTAAGCAGTCTAACAGGCTAGTTTAGCTTTCATACCACTTTTCATAAGGTAATGATGCCGATAGACAATCTTCCGTTTCAAATTGCACAAAACGTCAAAAGGTCATCCATGGAGAGTGTTGAGCAATTCCAAAGCATCAAAGTGGACCGCTGTTCTCTATTTTGTGTTCTAAGCTGTCTAACATGCTAGTTTAGCTTCCGTGCAACATTTCATAAGGTAATGATACCAATACACCATGTTACATTTCAAATTGCGCAAAAAGGCCAAAAGCTAGTCTGTGGAGAGAGTTGAGCAATTCCAAAGCATCCAAGTGGATCGCTGTACTCAAATTTGTGTTTAAAGCAGTCTAACATGCTAGTTTAGCTTTCGTACAACTTTTCATAAGGTAATGATGCAAATAGACCATGTTACATTTCAAATTGCATAAAACATCAAAACCTCATGTACGGAGAGAGTTGAGCAATTCCAAAGCATCAAACTGGACCGCTGTACTCTATTTAGTGTTCTCAGCACTATAACAGTCTAGTTTAGCTTTCATGCCACGTTTCATAAGGTAATGATGCCAATAGACAATGTTACGTTTTCAAATTGCTCAAAACGTCAAAAGCTCATCCATGGAGAGAGTTTAGCAATTTCAAAGCATCAAAGAGGGCCGCTGTACTCTATTTACTGTTCTAAGCAGTCTAACATGCTAGTTTAGCTTTCGTGCAACGTTTCATAAGGTAATGAGGCCAATAGACCATGTTACATTTCAAATTGCATAAAAACATAAAAACCTCATCTATGGAGAGAGTTGAGCAATTTCAAAGCATCAAAGTATACCGCTGTACTCTATTTAGTGTTCTTAGAATTCTAACACGCTAGTTTAGCTTTCATGCAATGTTTCATAAGGTAATGATGCCAATAGACCATGTTACATTTCAATTTGTAAAAAAACGTCAAAAGCTCATCTATGGAGAGAGTTGAGCAATTCCACAGCATCAAAGTGGACTGCTGTACTCTATTTAGTGTTATTAGAAGTCTAACATGCTAGTTTAGCTTTCGTGCAACGTTTCATAAGGTAATGATCCCAATAGACCACGTTACATTTTAAATCACGCAAAAACGTCAAAAGCTAGTCTATGGAGAGAATTGAGCAATTCCAAATCATCAAAGTGGATCGTTGTACTCTATTTAGTGTTCTAAGCAGTCTAACATGCTAGTTTAGCTTTCGTGCAACGTTTCATAAGGTAATGATGCCAATAGACCATGTTACATTTCAAATTGCATAAAAACACCAAAACCTCATCTATGGAGAGAGTTGAGAAATTCCAAAGCATCAAAGTGGACCGCTGTACTCTATTTTGTGTTCTAAGCAGTCTAACAGGCTAGTTTAGCTTTCGTGCCACGTTTCATAAGGTAATGATGCCAATAGACAATGTTTCGTTTCAAATTGCACAAAACGTCAAAATCTCATCCACGGAGAGTGTTGAGCAATTCCAAAGCATCAAAGTGGACCGCTGTACTCTATTTTGTGTCCTAAGCTGTCTAACATGCTAGTTTAGCTTTCGTGCAACGTTTCATAAGGTAATGATACCAATAGACCATGTTACATTTCAAATTGCGCAAAAAGGCCAAAAGCTAGTCTGTGGAGAGAGTTGAGCAATTCCAAAACATCAAAGTGGATCGCTGTACTCAATTTTGTGTTCTAAGCAGTCTAACATGCTAGTTTAGCTTTCGTACAACGTTTCATAAGGTAATGATGCAAATAGACCATGTTACATTTCAAATTGCATAAAACATCAAAACCTCATGTACGGAGAGAGTTGAGCAATTCCAAAGCATCAAACTGGACCGTTGTACTCTATTTAGTGTTCTCAGCAGTCTAACAGGCTAGTTTAGCTTTCATGCCACGTTTCATAAGGTAATGATGCCAATAGACAATGTTATGTTTTCAAATTGCTCAAAACATCAAAAGCTCATCCATGGAGAGAGTTTAGCAATTTCAAAGCATCAAAAAGGACCGCCGTACTCTATTTAGTGTTCTAAGCAGTCTAACATGCTAGTTCAGCTTTCGTGCAACGTTTCATAAGGTAATGAGGCCAATAGACCATGTTACATTTCAAATTGCATAAAGACATAAAAACCTCATCTATGGAGAGAGTTGAGCAATTTCAAAGCATCAAAGTGTACCGCTGTACTCTATTTAGTGTTCTTAGAAGTCTAACACGCTAGTTTAGCTTTCATGCAATGTTTCATAAGGTAATGATGCCAATAGACCATGTTACATTTCAAATTGCAAAAAAATGTCAAAAGCTCATCTATGGAGAGAGTTGAGCAATTCCAAAGCATCAAAGTGGACCGCTGTACTCTATTTAGTGTTATTAGAAGTCTAACATGCTAGTTTCGCTTTCGTGCAACGTTTCATAAGGTAATGATCCCAATAGACCACGTTACATTTCAAATCGCGCAAAAACGTCAAAAGCTAGTCTATGGAGAGAGTTGAGCAATTCCAAAGCATCAAAGTGGACCGCTGTACTCTATTTAGTGTTCTAGGCAGTCTAACATGCTAGTTTAGCTTTCGTGCAACATTTCATAAGGTAATGATACCAATAGACCATGTTACATTTCAAATCGCGCAAAAACGTCAAAAGCTAGTCCATGGAGAGAGTTGAGCAATTCCAAAGCATCAAAGTGGACCGTTGTTCTCTAGTTAGTGTTCTTAGATGTCTAACATGCTAGTTTAGCTTTCGTGCCACGTTTTGTACGGTTACGATGCCAATAGACAACGTTACATTTCAAATTGCACAAAACGTCAAAAGCTCGTCCATGGAGAGAGTTGAGCAATCCCAAAGCATCAAATTGGACCGCTGTACTCTATTTAGTGTTCTTAGATGTCTAACATGCTATTTTAGCTTTAGTGCAACGTTTCATAAGGTAATGACGCCAATAGACAATGTTACATTTCAAATTGCACAAAACGTCAAAAGCTCGTCCATGGAGAGAGTTGAGCAGTTCCAAAGCATCAAAGTGGATTGCTGCACTCTATTTAGTGTTCTTAGATGTCTAACATGCTATTTTAGCTTTCGTGCAATGTTTCATAAGGTAATGATGCCAATAGACCATGTTACATTTCAAATGGCAGAAAAACGTGAAAAGTTCGTCTATGGAGAGAGTTGAGCAATTCCAAAGAATCAACGTGGACCGCTGCACTCTATTTAGTGTTCTTAGATGTCTAACATGCTATTTTAGCTTTCGTGCAATGTTTGATAAGGTAATGATGCCAATAGACCATGTTACATTTCAAATTGGACAAAAACGTCAAAAGCTAGTCTATGGAGAGAGTTGAGCAATTCCAAAGCATCAAAGTGGACCGTTGTCCTCTATTTAGTGTTCTTGGATGTGTAACATGCTATTTTAGCTTTCGTGCAATGTTTCATAAGGTAATGATGCCAATAGACCATGTTACATTTCAAATTGCAAAAAAAGGTCAAAAGCTCATCTATGGAGAGAGTTGAGCAATTCCAAAGCATCAAAGTGGACCGTTGTACTCTAATTAGTGTTATTAGAAGTCTAACATGCTAGTTTAGCTTTCGTGCAACGTTTCATAAGGTAATGATCCCAATGGACCACGTTACATTTCAAATCACGCAAAAACGTCAAAAGCTAGTCTATGGAGAGAATTGAGCAATTCCAAATTATCAAAGTGGATCGTTGTACTCTATTTAGTGTTCTAAGCAGTCTAACATGCTAGTTTAGCTTTCGTGCAACGTTTCATAAGGTAATGATGCCAATAGACCATGTTACATTTCAAATTGCATAAAAACACCAAAACCTCATCTATGGAGAGAGTTGAGAAATTCCAAAGCATCAAAGTGGACCGCTGTACTCTATTTTGTGTTCTAAGCAGTCTAACAGGCTAGTTTAGCTTTCGTGCCACGTTTCATAAGGTAATGATGCCAATAGACAATGTTTCGTTTCAAATTGCACAAAACGTCAAAATCTCATCCACGGAGAGTGTTGAGCAATTCCAAAGCATCAAAGTGGACCGCTGTACTCTATTTTGTGTCCTAAGCTGTCTAACATGCTAGTTTAGCTTTCGTGCAACGTTTCATAAGGTAATGATACCAATAGACCATGTTACATTTCAAATTGCGCAAAAAGGCCAAAAGCTAGTCTGTGGAGAGAGTTGAGCAATTCCAAAACATCAAAGTGGATCGCTGTACTCAATTTTGTGTTCTAAGCAGTCTAACATGCTAGTTTAGCTTTCGTACAACGTTTCATAAGGTAATGATGCAAATAGACCATGTTACATTTCAAATCGCATAAAACATCAAAACCTCATGTACGGAGAGAGTTGAGCAATTCCAAAGCATCAAACTGGACCGTTGTACTCTATTTAGTGTTCTCAGCAGTCTAACAGGCTAGTTTAGCTTTCATGCCACGTTTCATAAGGTAATGATGCCAATAGACAATGTTATGTTTTCAAATTGCTCAAAACATCAAAAGCTCATCCATGGAGAGAGTTTAGCAATTTCAAAGCATCAAAAAGGACCGCCGTACTCTATTTAGTGTTCTAAGCAGTCTAACATGCTAGTTCAGCTTTCGTGCAACGTTTCATAAGGTAATGAGGCCAATAGACCATGTTACATTTCAAATTGCATAAAGACATAAAAACCTCATCTATGGAGAGAGTTGAGCAATTTCAAAGCATCAAAGTGTACCGCTGTACTCTATTTAGTGTTCTTAGAAGTCTAACACGCTAGTTTAGCTTTCATGCAATGTTTCATAAGGTAATGATGCCAATAGACCATGTTACATTTCAAATTGCAAAAAAATGTCAAAAGCTCATCTATGGAGAGAGTTGAGCAATTCCAAAGCATCAAAGTGGACCGCTGTACTCTATTTAGTGTTATTAGAAGTCTAACATGCTAGTTTCGCTTTCGTGCAACGTTTCATAAGGTAATGATCCCAATAGACCACGTTACATTTCAAATCGCGCAAAAACGTCAAAAGCTAGTCTATGGAGAGAGTTGAGCAATTCCAAAGCATCAAAGTGGACCGCTGTACTCTATTTAGTGTTCTAGGCAGTCTAACATGCTAGTTTAGCTTTCGTGCAACATTTCATAAGGTAATGATACCAATAGACCATGTTACATTTCAAATCGCGCAAAAACGTCAAAAGCTAGTCCATGGAGAGAGTTGAGCAATTCCAAAGCATCAAAGTGGACCGTTGTTCTCTAGTTAGTGTTCTTAGATGTCTAACATGCTAGTTTAGCTTTCGTGCCACGTTTTGTACGGTTACGATGCCAATAGACAACGTTACATTTCAAATTGCACAAAACGTCAAAAGCTCGTCCATGGAGAGAGTTGAGCAATCCCAAAGCATCAAATTGGACCGCTGTACTCTATTTAGTGTTCTTAGATGTCTAACATGCTATTTTAGCTTTAGTGCAACGTTTCATAAGGTAATGACGCCAATAGACAATGTTACATTTCAAATTGCACAAAACGTCAAAAGCTCGTCCATGGAGAGAGTTGAGCAGTTCCAAAGCATCAAAGTGGACTGCTGCACTCTATTTAGTGTTCTTAGATGTCTAACATGCTATTTTAGCTTTCGTGCAATGTTTCATAAGGTAATGATGCCAATAGACCATGTTACATTTCAAATGGCAGAAAAACGTGAAAAGTTCGTCTATGGAGAGAGTTGAGCAATTCCAAAGAATCAACGTGGACAGCTGCACTCTATTTAGTGTTCTTAGATGTCTAACATGCTATTTTAGCTTTCGTGCAATGTTTGATAAGGTAATGATGCCAATAGACCATGTTACATTTCAAATTGGACAAAAACGTCAAAAGCTAGTCTATGGAGAGAGTTGAGCAATTCCAAAGCATCAAAGTGGACCGTTGTACTCTATTTAGTGTTCTTGGATGTGTAACATGCTATTTTAGCTTTCGTGCAATGTTTCATAAGGTAATGATGCCAATAGACCATGTTACATTTCAAATTGCAAAAAAAGGTCAAAAGCTCATCTATGGAGAGAGTTGAGCAATTCCAAAGCATCAAAGTGGACCGTTGTACTCTAATTAGTGTTCTTAGAAGTCTAACATGCTAGTTTAGCTTTCGTGCAACGTTTCATAAGGTAATGATACCAATAGACCATGTTACATTTCAAATTGCGCAAAAAAGTCAAAAGCTAGTCTATGGAGAGAGTTGAGCAATTCCAAAGCATCAAAGTGGACCACTGTACTCTATTTAGTGTTCTAGGCAGTCTAACATGCTAGTTTACCTTTCGTACAACGTTTCATAACGTAATGATCCCAATAGACCATGGTACATTTCAAATTGCATAAAAACACCAAAACCTCGTCTATGGAGAGAGTTGGGCAATTCCAAAGCGTCAAAGTGGACCGCTGCACTCTATTTTGTGTTCTAAGAAGTCTAAGAGGCCAGTTTAGCTTTCGTGCCACGTTTCATAAGGTAATGATGCCAATAGACAATGTTCCGTTTCAAATTGCAGAAAACGTCAAAAGCTCGTCCATGGAGATTGTTGATTAATTCCAAAGCATCAAAGTGGACCGTTGTACTTTATTTAGCGTTCTAAGCTGTCTAACATGCTAGTTTAGCTTTCGTGCAACGTTTCATAAGGTAATGATACCAATAGACAATGTTACATTTCAAATTGCGCAAAAAGGTCAAAAGCTAGACTGTGGAGAGAGTTGAGCAATTCCAAAGCGTCAAAGTGGATCGTTGTACTCTATTTAGTGTTCTAAGCAGTCTAACATGCTAGTTTAGCTTTCGTGCAACGTTTCATAACGTAATGATGCCAATAGACCATGTTACATTTCGAATTGCATAAAACATCAAAACCTCATGTACGGAGAGAGTTGAGCAATTCCAAAGCATCAAACTGGACCGCTGTACTCTATTTAGTGTTCTAAGCAGTCTACTAGGCTAGTTCAGCTTTCGTGGCACGTTTCATAAGGTAATGATGCCAATAGACAATGTTACGTTTTCAAATTGCCCAAAACGTCAAAAGCTCGTCCATGGAGAGAGTTTAGCAATTCCAAAGCATCAAAGAGGACCGCTGTACTCTATTTAGTGTTCTAAGCAGTCTAACATGCTAATTTGGCTTTCGTGCAACGTTTCATAAGGTAATGAGGCCAATAGACCATGTTACATTTCAATTTGCATAAAAACATCAAAACCTCGTCTATGGAGAGAGTTGAGCAGTTTCAAAGCATCAAAGTAGACCGCTGTACTCTATTTAGTGTTCTTAGAAGTGTAACACGCTAGTTTAGCTTTCGTGCAATGTTTCTTAAGGTAATGATGCCAATAGACCATGTTACATTTCAAATTGTAAAAAAACGTCAAAAGCTCATCTATGGAGAGAGTTGAGCAATTCCAAAGCATCAAAGTGGACCGCTATACTTCATTTAGTGTTCTTGGAAGTCTTACAGGCTAGTTTAGCTTTCGTGCCATGTTTCATAGGGTAATGATGCCAGTAGACAATGTTACCTTTCAAATTGCATAAAAACGTCAAAAGCTCATCCATGGAGAGAGTTGAGCAATTCAAAAGCATCAAAGCCGACCGTTGTACTCTATTTAGTGTTCTTCGAAGTCTAACACGTTAGTTTAGCTTTCGTACAATGTTTCATAAGGTAATGAAGCCAATAGAATATGTTACATTTCAGATTTTAGAAAAACGTCAAAAGCTCATCTATGGAGAGAGTTGAGCAATTCCAAAGCATAAAAGTGTACCGCTGTACTCTATTTAGTGTTCTTAGAAGTCTGACATGCTAGTTTAGCTTTCGTGCAACGTTTCATAACGTAATGATACCAATAGACCATGTTACATTTCAAATTGCGCAAAAACATCAAAAGCTAGTCTGTGGAGAGAGTTGAGCAATTCCAACGCATCAAAGTGGACCGCTGTACTGTATTTTGTGTTGTAAGCAGTCTAACAGGCTAGTTTAGCTTTCATACCACGTTTCATAAGGTAATGATGCCGATAGACAATCTTCCGTTTCAAATTGCACAAAACGTCAAAAGGTCATCCATGGAGAGTGTTGAGCAATTCCAAAGCATCAAAGTGGACCGCTGTTCTCTATTTTGTGTTCTAAGCTGCCTAACATGCTAGTTTAGCTTCCGTGCAACATTTCATAAGGTAATGATACCAATACACCATGTTACATTTCAAATTGCGTAAAAAGGCCAAAAGCTAGTCTGTGGAGAGAGTTGAGCAATTCCAAAGCATCCAAGTGGATCGCTGTACTCAAATTTGTGTTCTAAGCAGTCTAACATGCTAGTTTAGCTTTCGTACAACTTTTCATAAGGTAATGATGCAAATAGACCATGTTACATTTCAAATTGCATAAAACATCAAAACCTCATGTACGGAGAGAGTTGAGCAATTCCAAAGCATCAAACTGGACCGCTGTACTCTATTTAGTGTTCTCAGCACTATAACAGTCTAGTTTAGCTTTCATGCCACGTTTCATAAGGTAATGATGCCAATAGACAATGTTACGTTTTCAAATTGCTCAAAACGTCAAAAGCTCATCCATGGAGAGAGTTTAGCAATTTCAAAGCATCAAAGAGGGCCGCTGTACTCTATTTAGTGTTCTAAGCAGTCTAACATGCTAGTTTAGCTTTCGTGCAACGTTTCATAAGGTAATGAGGCCAATAGACCATGTTACATTTCAAATTGCATAAAAACATAAAAACCTCATCTATGGAGAGAGTTGAGCAATTTCAAAGCATCAAAGTATACCGCTGTACTCTATTTAGTGTTCTTAGAATTCTAACACGCTAGTTTAGCTTTCATGCAATGTTTCATAAGGTAATGATGCCAATAGACCATGTTACATTTCAATTTGTAAAAAAACGTCAAAAGCTCATCTATGGAGAGAGTTGAGCAATTCCACAGCATCAAAGTGGACTGCTGTACTCTATTTAGTGTTATTAGAAGTCTAACATGCTAGTTTAGCTTTCGTGCAACGTTTCATAAGGTAATGATCCCAATAGACCACGTTACATTTCAAATCGCGCAAAAACGTCAAAAGCTAGTCTATGGAGAGAATTGAGCAATTCCAAATCATCAAAGTGGATCGTTGTACTCTATTTAGTGTTCTAAGCAGTCTAACATGCTAGTTTAGCTTTCGTGCAACGTTTCATAAGGTAATGATGCCAATAGACAATGTTTCGTTTCAAATTGCACAAAACGTCAAAATCTCATCCACGGAGAGTGTTGAGCAATTCCAAAGCATCAAAGTGGACCGCTGTACTCTATTTTGTGTCCTAAGCTGTCTAACATGCTAGTTTAGCTTTCGTGCAACGTTTCATAAGGTAATGATACCAATAGACCATGTTACATTTCAAATTGCGCAAAAAGGCCAAAAGCTAGTCTGTGGAGAGAGTTAAGCAATTCCAAAACATCAAAGTGGATCGCTGTACTCAATTTTGTGTTCTAAGCAGTCTAACATGCTAGTTTAGCTTTCGTACAACGTTTCATAAGGTAATGATGCAAATAGACCATGTTACATTTCAAATTGCATAAAACATCAAAACCTCATGTACGGAGAGAGTTGAGCAATTCCAAAGCATCAAACTGGACCGTTGTACTCTATTTAGTGTTCTCAGCAGTCTAACTGGCTAGTTTAGCTTTCATGCCACGTTTCATAAGGTAATGATGCCAATAGACAATGTTATGTTTTCAAATTGCTCAAAACATCAAAAGCTCATCCATGGAGAGAGTTTAGCAATTTCAAAGCATCAAAGAGGACCGCCGTACTCTATTTAGTGTTCTAAGCAGTCTAACATGCTAGTTCAGCTTTCGTGCAACGTTTCATAAGGTAATGAGGCCAATAGACCATGTTACATTTCAAATTGCATAAAGACATAAAAACCTCATCTATGGAGAGAGTTGAGCAATTTCAAAGCATCAAAGTGTACCGCTGTACTCTATTTAGTGTTCTTAGAAGTCTAACACGCTAGTTTAGCTTTCATGCAATGTTTCATAAGGTAATGATGCCAATAGACCATGTTACATTTCAAATTGCAAAAAAATGTCAAAAGCTCATCTATGGAGAGAGTTGAGCAATTCCAAAGCATCAAAGTGGACCGCTGTACTCTATTTAGTGTTATTAGAAGTCTAACATGCTAGTTTCGCTTTCGTGCAACGTTTCATAAGGTAATGATCCCAATAGACCACGTTACATTTCAAATCGCGCAAAAACGTCAAAAGCTAGTCTATGGAGAGAGTTGAGCAATTCCAAAGCATCAAAGTGGACCGCTGTACTCTATTTAGTGTTCTAGGCAGTCTAACATGCTAGTTTAGCTTTCGTGCAACATTTCATAAGGTAATGATACCAATAGACCATGTTACATTTCAAATCGCGCAAAAACGTCAAAAGCTAGTCCATGGAGAGAGTTGAGCAATTCCAAAGCATCAAAGTGGACCGTTGTTCTCTAGTTAGTGTTCTTAGATGTCTAACATGCTAGTTTAGCTTTCGTGCCACGTTTTGTACGGTTACGATGCCAATAGACAACGTTACATTTCAAATTGCACACAACGTCAAAAGCTCGTCTATGGAGAGAGTTGAGCAATCCCAAAGCATCAAATTGGACCGCTGTACTCTATTTAGTGTTCTTAGATGTCTAACATGCTATTTTAGCTTTAGTGCAACGTTTCATAAGGTAATGACGCCAATAGACAATGTTACATTTCAAATTGCACAAAACGTCAAAAGCTCGTCCATGGAGAGAGTTGAGCAGTTCCAAAGCATCAAAGTGGACTGCTGCACTCTATTTAGTGTTCTTAGATGTCTAACATGCTATTTTAGCTTTCGTGCAATGTTTCATAAGGTAATGATGCCAATAGACCATGTTACATTTCAAATGGCACAAAAACGTGAAAAGTTCGTCTATGGAGAGAGTTGAGCAATTCCAAAGAATCAACGTGGACCGCTGCACTCTATTTAGTGTTCTTAGATGTCTAACATGCTATTTTAGCTTTCGTGCAATGTTTGATAAGGTAATGATGCCAATAGACCATGTTACATTTCAAATTGGACAAAAACGTCAAAAGCTAGTCTATGGAGAGAGTTTAGCAATTCCAAAGCATCAAAGTGGACCGTTGTACTCTATTTAGTGTTCTTGGATGTGTAACATGCTATTTTAGCTTTCGTGCAATGTTTCATAAGGTAATGATGCCAATAGACCATGTTACATTTCAAATTGCAAAAAAAGGTCAAAAGCTCATCTATGGAGAGAGTTGAGCAATTCCAAAGCATCAAAGTGGACCGTTGTACTCTAATTAGTGTTCTTAGAAGTCTAACATGCTAGTTTAGCTTTCGTGCAACGTTTCATAAGGTAATGATACCAATAGACCATGTTACATTTCAAATTGCGCAAAAAAGTCAAAAGCTAGTCTATGGAGAGAGTTGAGCAATTCCAAAGCATCAAAGTGGACCACTGTACTCTATTTAGTGTTCTAGGCAGTCTAACATGCTAGTTTACCTTTCGTACAACGTTTCATAAGGTAAGGATACCAATAGACCATGTTACATTTCAAATTGCATAAAAACATCAAAACCTCGTCTATGGAGAGAGTTGAGACATTCCAAAGCATCAAAGTGGGTCGCTGTATTCTATTTAGTATTTCAATCAGTCTAACAGGCCAGTTTAGCTTTCGTGGCACGTTTCATAAGGTAATGATGCCAATAGACAATGTTTCATTTCAAGCAGCGTAAAAAGGTCAAAAGCTAGTCTGTGGAGAGAGTTGAGCAATTCCAAAGCATCAAAGTGGACCGCAGTACTCTATTTAGTGTTCTAAGCAGCCAAACATGCTAGTTCAGCTTTCGCGCCACGTTTCGTAAGGTAACGATGCCAATAGACAATATTACGTTTCAAATTGCACCAAACGTCAAAAGCTCATCCTTCGAGAGAGTTTAGCAATTCCAAAGCATCAAAGAGGATCGTTGTACTCTATTTAGTGTTCTAAGCAGTCTAACATGCTAGTTTAGCTTTCGTGCAACGTTTCATAAGGTAATGAGGCCAATAGACCATGTTACATTTCAAATTGCATAAAAACATAAAAACCTCGTCTATGGAGAGAGTTGAGCAATTTCAAAGCATCAAAGTGGACCGCTGTACTCTATTTAGTGTTCTAGGTAGTCTAACACGCTAGTTTAGCTTTCGTGCAACGTTTCATAAGGTAATGATACCAATAGACCATGTTACATTTCAAATTGCATAAAAACATCAAAACCTCGTCTATGGAGAGAGTTGAGACATTCCAAAGCATCAAAGTGGGCCGCTGTATTCTATTTAGTGTTCTAAGCAGTCTAACAGGCTAGTTTAGCTTTCGTGCCACGCTTCACAAGGTAATGATGCCAATAGACAATGTTTCATTTCAAGCAGCGTAAAAAGGTCAAAAGCTAGTCTGTGGAGAGAGTTGAGCAATTCCAAAGCATCAAAGTGGACCGCTGTACTCTATTTAGTGTTCTAAGCAGTCTAACATGCTAGTTTAGCTTTCGTGCCACGTTTCATAAGGTAATGATGCCAATAGACAATGTTACGTTTTCAAATTGCACGAAACGTCAAGAGCTCGTCCATGGAGAGAGTTTAGCAATTCCAAAGCATCGAAGAGGATCGCTGTACTCTAGTTAGTGTTCTAAGTAGTCTAACATGCTAGTTTAGCTTTCGTGCAACGTTTCATAAGGTAATGAGGCCAATAGACCATGTTACATTTCAAATTGCATAAAAACATAAAAACCTCGTCTATGGAGAGAGTTGAGCAATTTCAAAGCATCAAAGTGGACCGCTGTACTCTATTTAGTGTTCTAGGTAGTCTAACACGCTAGTTTAGCTTTCGTGCAACGTTTCATAAGGTAATGATACCAATAGACCATGTTACATTTCAAATTGCAAAAAAAGGTCAAAAGCTCATCTATGGAGAGAGTTGAGCAATTCCAAAGCATCAAAGTGGACCGTTGTACTCTATTTAGTGTTCTTAGAAGTCTAACATGCTAGTTTAGCTTTCGTGCAACGTTTCATAAGGTAATGATACCAATAGACCATGTTACATTTCAAATTGCGCAAAAATGTCAAAAGCTAGTCAATG
This sequence comes from Tripterygium wilfordii, assembly GCF_013401445.1. Lineage (NCBI taxonomy): Eukaryota > Viridiplantae > Streptophyta > Magnoliopsida > Celastrales > Celastraceae > Tripterygium > Tripterygium wilfordii. Next base: position 7,963,614 of record NC_052239.1, on the reverse strand, counting down.
GAGAGAGTTGAATAATTCTAAAGCATCAAAGTGGACCGTTGTTCTCTATTTAGTGTTCCAGCAAGTCTAACATGCTAGTTTAGCTTTGGTGCAACGTTTCATAAGGTGATGATGCCAATAGACCATGTTACATTTCAAATTGCAGAAAAACATCAAAACCTCGTCTATGGAGAGAGTTGAGCAATTCCAAAGCATCAAAGTTGACCCCTATACTCTATTTAGTGTTCTAAGCAGTCCAACAGGCTAGTTTAGCTTTCGTGCCACGTTTCATAAGGTAATGATGCCAATAGACAATGTTACGTTTCAAATTGTACAAAACATCAAAAGCTCATCCTTGGAGAGGGTTGAGCAATTCCAAAGCATCAAAGCGCACCGTTGTACTCTATTTAGTGTTCTTAGAAGTCTAACACGTTAGTTTAGCTTTCATGCAATGTTTCATAAGGTAATGATGCCAATAGACCATGTTACATTTCAAATTGTAAAAAAATGTCAAAAGCTCATCTATGGAGAGAGTTGAGCAATTCCAAAGCTTCAAAGTGGACCACTGTACTCTATTTAGTGTTCTTAGAAGTCTAACATGCTAGTTTAGCTTTCGTGCAACCTTTCAGAAGGTAATGATACCAATAGACCATGTTACATTTCAAATTGCGGAAAAACGTCAAAAGCTAGTCTGTGGAGAGAGTTAAGGAATTCCAACGCATCAAAGTGGACTGATGTACTCTATTTAGTGTTCTAAGCAGTCTAACATGCTAGTTTAGCTTCCCTGCAACGTTTCATATGGTAATGATCCCAATAGACCATGTTACATTTCAAATTGCATAAACACACCAAAACCTCGTCCATGGAGAGAGTTGAGCAATTCCAAAGCAACAAAGTGGACCGTTGTACTCTATTTAGTGTTCTAAGCAGTCTAACAGACTAGTTTAGCTTTCGTGCCACATTTCATAAGGTAATGATCCCAGTAGACAATGTTATGTTTCAAATTGCACAAAACGTCAAAAGCTCGTCCATGGAGAGTATGTAACAATTCGAAAGCATCAATGTGGACCGTTATACTCTATTTAGTGTTCTGAGAAGTCCAACATGCTAGTTTAGCTTTCATGCCACATTTCGTAAGGTAACGATGCCAATAGACAATGTTGCGTTTCCAATTGCACAAAACGTCAAAAGCTCGTCTATGGAGAGAGTTTAGCAATTCCAAAGCTTCAAAGTGGACCATTGTACTCTATTTAGAGTTCTTAGAAGTCTAACATGCTAGTTTAGCTTTCGCGCAACGTTTCATAAGGTAATGATCCCAATAGACCATGTTACATTTCAAATTACATAAAAACATCAAAACCTCGTCTATGGAGAGAGTTGAGAAATTCTAAAGCATCAAAGTGGACCGCTGTACTCTATTTAGTGTTCTAAGCAGTCTAAAAGGCTAGTTTAGCTTTCGTGCCACGTTTCATAAGGTAATGATGCCAATAGACAATGTTACGTTTCAAATTGCACAAAACATCAAAAGCTCGTCCATGGACAGAGCTGAGCAATTCCAAAGCATCAAAGTGGACCGTTGTACTCTATTTAGTGTTCTTAGAAGTCTAACATGCTAGTTCTGCTTTCGTGCCATATTTCGTAAGGTAACGATGCCAATAGACAATGTTACGTTTCAAATTGCACAAAACGTCAAAAGCTCATCCTTGGAGAGAGTTTAGCAATTCCAAAGCATCAAAGTGGGCCATGGTACTCTATTTAGTGTTCTTAGAAGTCTAACATGCTAGTTTAGCTTTCGTGCAATGTTTGATAAGGTAATGATGCCAATAGACCATGTTACATTTCAAAATACATAAAAACATCAAAACCTCGTCTATGGAGAGAGTTGAGCAATTCCAAAGCATCAAAGTGGACCGTTGAACTCTATTTAGTGTTCTAAGCAGTCTAACAGGCTAGTTTAGCTTTCGTGCCACGTTTCATAAGGTAAAGATGCCAATAGACAATGTTACATTTCAAATTGCACAAAACGTCAAACGCTCGACTATGGAGAGACTTTAGCAATTTCAAAGCATCAAAGTGGACCATTGTACTCTATTTAGTGCTCCTAGAATTCTAACATGCTAGTTTAGCTTTCGTGCAACGTTTTGTAAGGTAATGATCCCAATAGACCATGTTACATTTCAAATTGCATAAAAACACCAAAAGCTCATCTATGGAGAGAGTTGAGCAATTCCAAAACATCAAAGTGGACCTCTGTACTCTATTTAGTGTTCTAAGTAGTCTAACAGGCTAGTTTAGCTTTCGTGCCACGTTTCGTAAGGTAATGATGCCAATAGACAATGTTACGTTTCAAATTGCACCAAACGTCAAAAGCTCATCCATGGAGAGAGTTGCGCAATTCCACAGCATAAAAGTGGACCGTTGTACTCTATTTAGTGTTTTTAGAAGTCTAACATGCTAGTTCAGCTTTCGTGCCACGTTTCGTAAGGTAACGATGCCAATAGACAATGTTGCGTTTCAAATTACACAAAACGTCAAAAGCTCGTCTATGGAGAGATTTTAGCAATTCCAAAGATCAAAGTGGACCTTTGTACTCTATTTAGTGTTCTTAGAGGTCCAACATGCTAGTTTAGCTTTTGCGCAATGTTTGATAAGGTAATGATGCCAATAGACCATCTTACATTACAAAGTGCATAAAAACATCAAAACCTCGTCTATGAAGAGAGTTGAGCAATTCTAAAGCATCAAAGTGGACCGCTATACTCTATTTAGTGTTCTAAGCAGTCTAAAAGGCTAGTTTAGCTTTCGTGCCACGTTTCATAAGGTAATGATGCCAATAGACAATGTTACGTTTCAAATTGCACAAAACGTCAAAAGCTCGTCCATGGAGAGAGTTGAGCAATTCCAAAGCATCAAAGTGGACCGTTGTACTCTATTTAGTGTTCTTAGAAGTCTAACATGCTAGTTCTGCTTTCGTGCCATATTTCGTAAGGTAACGATGCCAATAGACAATGTTACGTTTCAAATTGCACAAAACGTCAAAAGCACATCCTTGGAGAGAGTTTAGCAATTCCAAAGCATCAAAGTGGACCATTGTACTCTATTTAGTGTTCTTAGAAGTCTAACATGCTAGTTTAGCTTTCGTGCAATGTTTGATATGGTAATGATGCCAATAGACCATGTTACATTTCAAATTACATAAAAACAACAAAACCTCGTCTATGGAGAGAGTTGAGCAATTCCAAAGCATCAAAGTGGACCGTTGAACTCTATTTAGTGTTCTAAGCAGTCTAACAGGCTAGTTTAGCTTTCGTGCCACGTTTCATAAGGTAATGATGCCAATAGACAATGTTACATTTCAAATTGCACAAAACGTCAAACGCTCGACTATGGAGAGACTTTAGCAATTCCAAAGCATCAAAGTGGACCATTATACTCTATTTAGTGCTCCTAGGAGTCTAACATGCTAGTTTAGCTTTCGTGCAATGTTAGATAAGGTAATGATGCCAATAGACCATGTTACATTTCAAATTGCATAAAAACATCAAAACCTCATCTATGGAGAGAGTTGAGCAATTCCAAAGCATCAAAGTGGACCACTATACTTTATTTAGTGTTCTAAGCAGTCTAACAGGCTAGTTTAGCTTTCGTTCCACGTTTCATAAGGTAGTGATGCCAATAGACAATGTTATGTTTCAAATTGCACAAAACGTCAAAAGCTCACCCATGGAGAGTGTGTAACAATTCCAAAGCATCAAAGTGGATCGTTGTACTCTATTTAGTGTTCTTAGAAGTCCAACATGCTAGTTTAGCTTTCGTGCCACATTTCGTAAGGTAACGATGCCAATAGACAATGTTACGTTTCAAATTGCACAAAACGTCAAAAGCTCATCCATGGAGAGAGTTAAGCAATTCCAAAGCATCAAAGTGGACCATTGTCCTCTTTTTAGAGTTCTTGGAAGTCTAACATGCTAGTTTAGCTTTCGTGCAACGTTTCGTAAGGTAATGATCCCAATAGACCATGTTGCATTTCAAATTGCATAAAAACACCAAAACCTCGTCTATGGAGAGAGTTGGACAATTCCAAAGCATCAAAGTGGACCACTGTACTCTATTTAGTGTTCTAAGCAGTCTAACAGGCTATTTTAGCTTTCGTGCCAGGTTTCGTAAGGTAATGATGCCAATAGACAATGTTACGTTTCACATTGCACAAAACGTCAAAAGCTCATCCATGGAGATAGTTGAGCTATTCCAAAGCATCAAAGTGGACCATTGTACTCTATTTAGTGTTCCTAGAAGCCTAACATGCTAGTTTAGCTTTTGTGCAATGTTTTGTAAGGTAACGATGCCAATAGAAAATGTTACATTTCAAATTGCACAAAACGTCAAAAGCTCATCCTTGGAGAGAGTTTAGCAATTCCAAAGCATCAAAGTGGACCATTGTACTCTATTTAGTGTTCTTAGAAGTCTAACATGCTAGTTTAGCTTTCGTGCAATGTTTTGTAAGGTAAAGACGCCAATAGACCATTTTACATTTCAAAGTGCATAAAAACATCAAAAGCTCGTCCTTGGAGAGAGTTTAGCAATTGCAAAGCATCAAAGTGGACCATTGTACTCTATTTAGTGTTCTTAGAAGTCTAACATGCTACTTTAGCTTTCGTGCAATGTTTGATAAGGTAATGATGCCAATAGACCATGTTACATTTCAAATCACATAAAAACATCAAAACCTCGTCTATGGAGAGAGTTGAGCAATTCCAAAGCATCAAAGTGGACAGCTGTACTCTATTTAGTGTTCTAAGCAGTCTACTAGGCTAGTTTCGCTTTTGTGCCACGTTTCATAAGGTAACGATGCCAGTAGACAATGTTACGTTTCAAATCGCACAAAACGTCAAAAGCTCGTCTATGCAGAGGGTTTTGCAATTCCAAAGCATCAAAGTGGACCATTGTACTCTATTTAGAGTTCTTAGAAATCTAACATGCTAGTTTAGCTTTCATGCAATGTTTCGTAAGGTACTGATCCCAATAGACCACGTTACATTTCAAATTGCATAAAAACACCAAAACCTCATCTATGGAGAGAGTTGAGCAATTCCAAAGCATCAAAGTGGACCGCTATACTCTATTTAGTGTTCTAAGCAGTCTTACAGGCTCGTTTAGCTTTCGTGCCACGTTTCGTAAGGTACTGATGCCAACAGACAATGTTACGTTTCAAATTGCACAAAACGTCAAAAGCTCATCCTTGAAGAGAGTTTAGCAATTCCGAAGCATCAAAGTGGACCATTGTATTCTATTTAGTGTTCCTAGAAGTCTAATATGCTAGTTTAGCTTTCGTGCTATGTTTTGTAAGGTAACGATGCCAAAAGACAATGTTACGTTTCAAATTGCACAAAACGTCAAAAGCTCGTTCTTGGAGAGAGTTTAGCAATTCCAAAGCATCAAAGTGGACCATTGTACTCTATTTAGTGTTCTGAGAAGTCTAACATGCTAGTTTAGCTTTCGTGCAATGTTTGATAAGGTAATGATGCCAATAGACCATGTTACATTTCAAATTGCATAAAAACATCAAAACCTCGTCTATGGAGAGAGTTAAGCAATTCCAAAGCATCAAAGTGGACCGTTGTACTCTATTTAGTGTTCTAATAAGTCTAACAGGCTAATTTAGCTTTCGTGCCACGTTTCATAAGGTAGTGATGCCAATAGACAATGTTACGTTTCAAATTGCACAAAACGTCAAAAGCTTGTCCATGGAGAGTGTGTAACAATTCCAAAGCATCAAAGTGGATCGTTGTACTCTATTTAGTGTTCTTAGAAGTCTAACATGCTAGTTCAGCTTTCGTGCCACGTTTCATAAGGTAACGATGCCAATAGACAATGTTACGTTTCAAATTGTACAAAACGTCAAAAGCTCGTCCATGGAGATAGTTTAGCAATTCTAAAGCATCAAAGTGGACCATTGTACTCTATTTAGTGTTCCTAGAAGCCTAACATGCTAGTTTAGCTTTTGTGCAATGTTTTGTAAGGTAACGATGCCAATAGAAAATGTTACATTTCAAATTGCACAAAACGTCAAAAGCTCATCCTTGGAGAGAGTTTAGCAATTCCAAAGCATCAAAGTGGACCATTGTACTCTATTTAGTGTTCTTAGAAGTCTAACATGCTAGTTTAACTTTCGTGCAATGTTTGATAAGGTAATGATGCCAATAGACCATGTTACATTTCAAATTGCATAAAAACATGAAAACCTCGTCTATGGAGAGAGTTGAGCAATTCCAAAGCATCAAAGTGGACCGATGTACTCTATTTAGTGTTCTAAGTAGTCTAACAGGCTAGTTTAGCTTTCGTACCACGTTTCATAAGGTAATGATGCCAATAGACAGTGTTACGTTTCAAATTGCAAAAATGTCAAAAACTCATCCATGGAGAGAGTTGAGCAATTCCAAAGCATCAAAGTGGACCGTTGTACTCTATTTAGTGTTCTTAGAAGTCTAACATGCTAGTTCAGCTTTCGCGCCACGTTTCGTAAGGTAACGATGCCAATAGACAATGTTACGTTTCAAATTACACAAAACGTCAAAAGCTCGTCCTTGGAGAGAGTTTAGCAATTCCAAAGCATCAAAGTGGACCATTGTACTCTATTTAGTTTTCTTAGAAGTCTAGTATGCTAGTTTAGCTTTCGTGCAATGTTTTGTAAGGTAACGATGCCAATAGACAATGTTACGTTTCAAATTGCACAAAACGTCAAAAGCTCGTCCTTGGAGAGAGTTTAGCAATTCCAAAGCATCAAAGTGGACCATTGTACTCTATTTAGTGTTCTGAGAAGTCTAACATGCTAGTTTAGCTTTCGTGCAATGTTTGATAAGGTAATGATGCCAATAGACCATGTTACATTTCAAATCGCATAAAAACATCAAAACCTCGTCTATGGAGAGTGTTGAGCAATTCCAAAGCATCAAAGTGGACCGCTGTACTCTATTTAGTGTTCTAAGAAGTCTACTAGGCTAGTTTCGCTTTTGTGCCACGTTTCATAAGGTAACGATGCCAGTAGACAATGTTACGTTTCAAATCGCACAAAACGTCAAAAGCTCGTCTATGCAGAGAGTTTTGCAATTCCAAAGCATCAAAGTGGACCATTGTACTCTATTTAGAGTTCTTAGAAATCTAACATGCTAGTTTAGCTTTCGTGCAATGTTTCGTAAGGTAATGATCCCAATAGACCATGTTACATTTCAAATTGCATAAAAACACCAAAACCTCATCTATGGAGAGAGTTGAGCAATTCCAAAGCATCAAAGTGGACCGCTATACTCTATTTAGTGTTCTAAGCAGTCTAACAGGCTCTTTTAGCTTTCGTGCCACGTTTCGTAAGGTACTGATGCCAATAGACAATGTTACGTTTCAAATTGCACAAAACGTCAAAAGCTCATTCTTGGAGAGAGTTTAGCAATTCCGAAGCATCAAAGTGGACCATTGTACTCTATTTAGTGTTCCTAGAAGTCTAATATGCTAGTTTAGCTTTCGTGCAATGTTTTGTAAGGTAACGATGCCAAAAGACAATGTTACGTTTCAAATTGCACAAAACGTCAAAAGCTCGTTCTTGGAGAGAGTTTAGCAATTCCAAAGCATCAAAGTGGACCATTGTACTCTATTTAGTGTTCTGAGAAGTCTATCATGCTAGTTTAGCTTTCGTGCAATGTTTGATAAGGTAATGATGCCAATAGACCATGTTACATTTCAAATTGCATAAAAACATCAAAACCTCGTCTACGGAGAGAGTTGAGCAATTCCAAAGCATCAAAGTGGACCGCTGTACTTTATTTAGTGTTCTAATAAGTCTAACAGGCTAATTTAGCTTTCGTGCCACGTTTCATAAGGTACTGATGCCAATAGACAATGTTACGTTTCAAATTGCACAAAACGTCAAAAGCTTGTCCATGGAGAGGGTGTAACAATTCCAAAGCATCAAAGTGGATCTTTGTACTCTATTTAGTGTTCTTAGAAGTCTAACATGCTAGTTCAGCTTTCGTGCCACGTTTCATAAGGTAACGATGCCAATAGACAATGTTACGTTTCAAATTGCACAAAACGTCAAAAGCTCGTCCATGGAGATAGTTTAGCAATTCCAAAGCATCAAAGTGGACCATTGTACTCTATTTAGTGTTCCTAGAAGTCTAACATGCTAGTTTAGCTTTTGTGCAATGTTTTGTAAGGTAACGATGCCAATAGACAATGTTACATTTCAAATTGCACAAAACGTCAAAAGCTCATCCTTGGAGAGAGTTTAGCAATTCCAAAGCATCAAAGTGGACCATTGTACTCTATTTAGTGTTCTTAGAAGTCTAACATGCTAGTTTAACTTTCGTGCAATGTTTGATAAGGTAATGATGCAAATAGACCATGTTACATTTCAAATTGCAAAAAAACATCAAAACCTCGTCTATGGAGAGAGTTGAGCAATTCCAAAGCATCAAAGTGGACCGCTGTACTCTATTTAGTGCTCTAAGTAGTCTAACAGGCTAGTTTAGCTTTCGTACCACGTTTCGTAAGGTAATGATGCCAATAGACAATGTTACGTTTCAAATTGCACAAAATGTCAAAAACTCATCCATGGAGAGAGTTGAGCAATTCCAAAGCATCAAAGTGGACTGTTGTACTCTATTTAGTGTTCTTAGAAGTCTAACATGCTAGTTCAGCTTTCGTGCCTCGTTTCGTAAGGTAACGATGCCAATAGACAATGTTACGTTTCAAATTACACAAAACATCAAAAGCTCGTCCTTGGAGAGAGTTTAGCAATTCCAAAGCATCAAAGTGGACCATTATTCTCTATTTAGTTTTCCTAGAAGTCTAGTATGCTAGTTTAGCTTTCGTGCAATGTTTTGTAAGGTAACGATGCCAATAGACAATGTTACGTTTCAAATTGCACAAAACGTCAAAAGCTCGTCCTTGGAGAGAGTTTAGCAATTCCAAAGCATCAAAGTGGACCATTGTACTCTATTTAGTGTTCTGAGAAGTCTAACATGCTAGTTTAGCTTTCGTGCAATGTTTGATAAGGTAATGATGCCAATAGACCATGTTACATTTCAAATCGCATAAAAACATCAAAACCTCGTCTATGGAGAGTGTTGAGCAATTCCAAAGCATCAAAGTGGACCGCTGTACTCTATTTAGTGTTCTAAGAAGTCTACTAGGCTAGTTTCGCTTTTGTGCCACGTTTCATAAGGTAACGATGCCAGTAGACAATGTTACGTTTCAAATCGCACAAAACGTCAAAAGCTCGTCTATGCAGAGAGTTTTGCAATTCCAAAGCATCAAAGTGGACCATTGTACTCTATTTAGAGTTCTTAGAAATCTAACATGCTAGTTTAGCTTTCGTGCAATGTTTCGTAAGGTAATGATCCCAATAGACCATGTTACATTTCAAATTGCATAAAAACACCAAAACCTCATCTATGGAGAGAGTTGAGCAATTCCAAAGCATCAAAGTGGACCGCTATACTCTATTTAGTGTTCTAAGCAGTCTAACAGGCTCTTTTAGCTTTCGTGCCACGTTTCGTAAGGTACTGATGCCAATAGACAATGTTACGTTTCAAATTGCACAAAACGTCAAAAGCTCATCCTTGGAGAGAGTTTAGCAATTCCGAAGCATCAAAGTGGACCATTGTACTCTATTTAGTGTTCCTAGAAGTCTAATATGCTAGTTTAGCTTTCGTGCAATGTTTTGTAAGGTAACGATGCCAAAAGACAATGTTACGTTTCAAATTGCACAAAACGTCAAAAGCTCGTTCTTGGAGAGAGTTTAGCAATTCCAAAGCATCAAAGTGGACCATTGTACTCTATTTAGTGTTCTGAGAAGTCTATCATGCTAGTTTAGCTTTCGTGCAATGTTTGATAAGGTAATGATGCCAATAGACCATGTTACATTTCAAATTGCATAAAAACATCAAAACCTCGTCTACGGAGAGAGTTGAGCAATTCCAAAGCATCAAAGTGGACCGCTGTACTTTATTTAGTGTTCTAATAAGTCTAACAGGCTAATTTAGCTTTCGTGCCACGTTTCATAAGGTACTGATGCCAATAGACAATGTTACGTTTCAAATTGCACAAAACGTCAAAAGCTTGTCCATGGAGAGGGTGTAACAATTCCAAAGCATCAAAGTGGATCTTTGTACTCTATTTAGTGTTCTTAGAAGTCTAACATGCTAGTTCAGCTTTCGTGCCACGTTTCATAAGGTAACGATGCCAATAGACAATGTTACGTTTCAAATTGCACAAAACGTCAAAAGCTCGTCCATGGAGATAGTTTAGCAATTCCAAAGCATCAAAGTGGACCATTGTACTCTATTTAGTGTTCCTAGAAGTCTAACATGCTAGTTTAGCTTTTGTGCAATGTTTTGTAAGGTAACGATGCCAATAGACAATGTTACATTTCAAATTGCACAAAACGTCAAAAGCTCATCCTTGGAGAGAGTTTAGCAATTCCAAAGCATCAAAGTGGACCATTGTACTCTATTTAGTGTTCTTAGAAGTCTAACATGCTAGTTTAACTTTCGTGCAATGTTTGATAAGGTAATGATGCAAATAGACCATGTTACATTTCAAATTGCAAAAAAACATCAAAACCTCGTCTATGGAGAGAGTTGAGCAATTCCAAAGCATCAAAGTGGACCGCTGTACTCTATTTAGTGCTCTAAGTAGTCTAACAGGCTAGTTTAGCTTTCGTACCACGTTTCGTAAGGTAATGATGCCAATAGACAATGTTACGTTTCAAATTGCACAAAATGTCAAAAACTCATCCATGGAGAGAGTTGAGCAATTCCAAAGCATCAAAGTGGACCGTTGTACTCTATTTAGTGTTCTTAGAAGTCTAACATGCTAGTTCAGCTTTCGTGCCTCGTTTCGTAAGGTAACGATGCCAATAGACAATGTTACATTTCAAATTACACAAAACATCAAAAGCTCGTCCTTGGAGAGAGTTTAGCAATTCCAAAGCATCAAAGTGGACCATTATTCTCTATTTAGTTTTCCTAGAAGTCTAGTATGCTAGTTTAGCTTTCGTGCAATGTTTTGTAAGGTAACGATGCCAATAGACAATGTTACGTTTCAAATTGCACAAAACGTCAAAAGCTCGTCCTTGGAGAGAGTTTAGCAATTCCAAAGCATCAAAGTGGACCATTGTACTCTATTTAGTGTTCTTAGAAGTCTAACATGCTAGTTTAGCTTTCGTGCAATGTTTGATAAGGTAATGATGCCAATAGACCATGTTACATTTCAAATCGCATAAAAACATCAAAACCTCGTCTATGGAGAGAGTTGAGCAATTCCAAAGCATCAAAGTGGACCGCTGTACTCTATTTAGTGTTCTAAGAAGTCTACTAGGCTAGTTTCGCTGTTGTGCCACGTTTCATAAGGTAACGATGCCAGTAGACAATGTTACGTTTCAAATCGCACAAAACGTCAAAAGCTCGTCTATGCAGAGAGTTTTGCAATTCCAAAGCATCAAAGTGGACCATTGTACTCTATTTAGAGTTCTTAGAAATCTAACATGCTAGTTTAGCTTTCGTGCAATGTTTCGTAAGGTAATGATCCCAATAGACCATGTTACATTTCAAATTGCATAAAAACACCAAAACCTCATCTATGGAGAGAGTTGAGCAATTCCAAAGCATCAAAGTGGACCGCTATACTCTATTTAGTGTTCTAAGCAGTCTAACAGGCTCTTTTAGCTTTCGTGCCACGTTTCGTAAGGTACTGATGCCAATAGACAATGTTACGTTTCAAATTGCACAAAACGTCAAAAGCTCATCCTTGGAGAGAGTTTAGCAATTCCGAAGCATCAAAGTGGACCATTGTACTCTATTTAGTGTTCCTAGAAGTCTAATATGCTAGTTTAGCTTTCGTGCAATGTTTTGTAAGGTAACGATGCCAAAAGACAATGTTACGTTTCAAATTGCACAAAACGTCAAAAGCTCGTTCTTGGAGAGAGTTTAGCAATTCCAAAGCATCAAAGTGGACCATTGTACTCTATTTAGTGTTCTGAGAAGTCTATCATGCTAGTTTAGCTTTCGTGCAATGTTTGATAAGGTAATGATGCCAATAGACCATGTTACATTTCAAATTGCATAAAAACATCAAAACCTCGTCTACGGAGAGAGTTGAGCAATTCCAAAGCATCAAAGTGGACCGCTGTACTTTATTTAGTGTTCTAATAAGTCTAACAGGCTAATTTAGCTTTCGTGCCACGTTTCATAAGGTACTGATGCCAATAGACAATGTTACGTTTCAAATTGCACAAAACGTCAAAAGCTTGTCCATGGAGAGGGTGTAACAATTCCAAAGCATCAAAGTGGATCTTTGTACTCTATTTAGTGTTCTTAGAAGTCTAACATGCTAGTTCAGCTTTCGTGCCACGTTTCATAAGGTAACGATGCCAATAGACAATGTTACGTTTCAAATTGCACAAAACGTCAAAAGCTCGTCCATGGAGATAGTTTAGCAATTCCAAAGCATCAAAGTGGACCATTGTACTCTATTTAGTGTTCCTAGAAGTCTAACATGCTAGTTTAGCTTTTGTGCAATGTTTTGTAAGGTAACGATGCCAATAGACAATGTTACATTTCAAATTGCACAAAACGTCAAAAGCTCATCCTTGGAGAGAGTTTAGCAATTCCAAAGCATCAAAGTGGACCATTGTACTCTATTTAGTGTTCTTAGAAGTCTAACATGCTAGTTTAACTTTCGTGCAATGTTTGATAAGGTAATGATGCAAATAGACCATGTTACATTTCAAATTGCAAAAAAACATCAAAACCTCGTCTATGGAGAGAGTTGAGCAATTCCAAAGCATCAAAGTGGACCGCTGTACTCTATTTAGTGCTCTAAGTAGTCTAACAGGCTAGTTTAGCTTTCGTACCACGTTTCGTAAGGTAATGATGCCAATAGACAATGTTACGTTTCAAATTGCACAAAATGTCAAAAACTCATCCATGGAGAGAGTTGAGCAATTCCAAAGCATCAAAGTGGACCGTTGTACTCTATTTAGTGTTCTTAGAAGTCTAACATGCTAGTTCAGCTTTCGTGCCTCGTTTCGTAAGGTAACGATGCCAATAGACAATGTTACGTTTCAAATTACACAAAACGTCAAAAGCTCGTCCTTGGAGAGAGTTTAGCAATTCCAAAGCATCAAAGTGGACCATTATTCTCTATTTAGTTTTCCTAGAAGTCTAGTATGCTAGTTTAGCTTTCGTGCAATGTTTTGTAAGGTAACGATGCCAATAGACAATGTTACGTTTCAAATTGCACAAAACGTCAAAAGCTCGTCCTTGGAGAGAGTTTAGCAATTCCAAAGCATCAAAGTTGACCATTGTACTCTATTTAGTGTTCTGAGAAGTCTAATATGCTAGTTTAGCTTTCGTGCAATGTTTGCTAAGGTAATGATGCCAATAGACCATGTTACATTTCAAATTGCATAAAAACATCAAAACCTCGTCTATGGAGAGAGTTGAGCAATTCCAAACCATCAAAGTGGACCGTTGTACTCTATTTAGTGTTCTAATAAGTCTAACAGGCTAGTTTAGCTTTCGTGCCACGTTTCATAAGGTAGTCATGCCAATAGACAATGTTACGTTTCAAATTGCACAAAACGTCAAAAGCTTGTCCATGGAGAGTGTGTAACAATTCCAAAGCATCAAAGTGGATCGTTGTACTCTATTTAGTGTTCTTAGAAGTCCAACATGCTAGTTCAGCTTTCGCGCCTTATTTCGTAAGGTAACGATGCCAATAGACAATGTTACGTTTCAAATTGCACAAAACGTCTAAAGCTCGTCTATGGAGAGAGTTTAGCAATTCCAAAGAATCAAGGTGGACCATTGACCTCTATTTAGAGTTCTTAGAAGTCTAACATGCTAGTTTAGCTTTCGTGCAACGTTTTGTAAGGTAATGATCCCAATAGACCATGATACATTTCAAATTGCATAAAAACACCAAAAGCTCGTCTATGGAGAGAGGTGAGCAATTCCAAAGCATCAAAGTGGACCACTGTACTCTATTTAGTGTTCTAAGCAGTCTAACAGGCTAGTTTAGCTTTCATGTCACATTTCGTAAAGTAATGATGCCAATAGACAATATTACGTTTCAAATTGCACAAAATGCCAAAAGCTTGCCCATGGAGATAGTTGAGCAATTCCAAAGCATCAAAGTGGACCGTTGTACTCTATTTAGTGTTCTTAGAAGTCTAACATGCTAGTTCAGCTTTCGTGCCACGTTTCATAAGGTAACGATGCCAATAGACAATGTTACGTTTCAAATTGCACAAAACGTCAAAAGCTCGTCCATGGAGATAGTTTAGCAATTCCAAAGCATCAAAGTGGACCATTGTACTCTATTTAGTTTTCCTAGAAGTCTAGTATGCTAGTTTAGCTTTCGTGCAATGTTTTGTAAGGTAACGATGCCAATAGACAATGTTACGTTTCAAATTGCACAAAACGTCAAAAGCTCGTCCTTGGAGAGAGTTTAGCAATTCCAAAGCATCAAAGTGGACCATTGTACTCTATTTAGTGTTCTGAGAAGTCTAACATGCTAGTTTAGCTTTCGTGCAATGTTTGATAAGGTAATGATGCCAATAGACCATGTTACATTTCAAATCGCATAAAAACATCAAAACCTCGTCTATGGAGAGTGTTGAGCAATTCCAAAGCATCAAAGTGGACCGCTGTACTCTATTTAGTGTTCTAAGCAGTCTACTAGGCTAGTTTCGCTTTTGTGCCACGTTTCATAAGGTAACGATGCCAGTAGACAATGTTACGTTTCAAATCGCACAAAACGTCAAAAGCTCGTCTATGCAGAGAGTTTTGCAATTCCAAAGCATCAAAGTGGACCATTGTACTCTATTTAGAGTTCTTAGAAATCTAACATGCTAGTTTAGCTTTCGTGCAATGTTTCGTAAGGTAATGATCCCAATAGACCATGTTACATTTCAAATTGCATAAAAACACCAAAACCTCATCTATGAAGAGAGTTGAGCAATTCCAAAGCATCAAAGTGGACCGCTATACTCTATTTAGTGTTCTAAGCAGTCTAACAGGCTCTTTTAGCTTTCGTGCCACGTTTCGTAAGGTACTGATGCCAATAGACAATGTTATGTTTCAAATTGCACAAAACGTCAAAAGCTCATCCTTGGAGAGAGTTTAGCAATTCCAAAGCATCAAAGTGGACCATTGTACTCTATTTAGTGTTCTGAGAAGTCTATCATGCTAGTTTAGCTTTCGTGCAATGTTTGATAAGGTAATGATGCCAATAGACCATGTTACATTTCAAATTGCATAAAAACATCAAAACCTCGTCTATGGAGAGAGTTGAGCAATTCCAAAGCATCAAAGTGGACCGTTGTACTCTATTTAGTGTTCTAATAAGTCTAACAGGCTAATTTAGCTTTCGTGCCACGTTTCATAAGGTACTGATGCCAATAGACAATGTTACGTTTCAAATTGCACAAAACGTCAAAAGCTTGTCCATGGAGAGTGTGTAACAATTCCAAAGCATCAAAGTGGATCTTTGTACTCTATTTAGTGTTCTTAGAAGTCTAACATGCTAGTTCAGCTTTCGTGCCACGTTTCATAAGGTAACGATGCCAATAGACAATGTTACGTTTCAAATTGCACAAAACGTCAAAAGCTCGTCCATGGAGATAGTTTAGCAATTCCAAAGCATCAAAGTGGACCATTGTACTCTATTTAGTGTTCCTAGAAGTCTAACATGCTAGTTTAGCTTTTGTGCAATGTTTTGTAAGGTAACGATGCCAATAGACAATGTTACATTTCAAATTGCACAAAACGTCAAAAGCTCATCCTTGGAGAGAGTTTAGCAATTCCAAAGCATCAAAGTGGACCATTGTACTCTATTTAGTGTTCTTAGAAGTCTAACATGCTAGTTTAACTTTCGTGCAATGTTTGATAAGGTAATGATGCAAATAGACCATGTTACATTTCAAATTGCAAAAAAACATCAAAACCTCGTCTATGGAGAGAGTTGAGCAATTCCAAACCATCAAAGTGGACCGTTGTACTCTATTTAGTGCTCTAAGTAGTCTAACAGGCTAGTTTAGCTTTCGTGCCACGTTTCATAAGGTAGTCATGCCAATAGACAATGTTACGTTTCAAATTGCACAAAACGTCAAAAGCTTGTCCATGGAGAGTGTGTAACAATTCCAAAGCATCAAAGTGGATCGTTGTACTCTATTTAGTGTTCTTAGAAGTCCAACATGCTAGTTCAGCTTTCGCGCCTTATTTCGTAAGGTAACGATGCCAATAGACAATGTTACGTTTCAAATTGCACAAAACGTCTAAAGCTCGTCTATGGAGAGAGTTTAGCAATTCCAAAGCATCAAGGTGGACCATTGACCTCTATTTGGAGTTCTTAGAAGTCTAAGATGCTAGTTTAGCTTTCGTGCAACGTTTTGTAAGGTAATGATCCCAATAGACCATGATACATTTCAAATTGCATAAAAACACCAAAACCTCGTCTATGGAGAGAGGTGAGCAATTCCAAAGCATCAAAGTGGACCACTGGACTCTATTTAGTGTTCTAAGCAGTCTAACAGGCTAGTTTAGCTTTCATGTCACATTTCGTAAAGTAATGATGCCAATAGACAATATTACGTTTCAAATTGCACAAAATGCCAAAAGCTTGCCCATGGAGATAGTTGAGCAATTCCAAAGCATCAAAGTGGACCGTTGTACTCTATTTAGTGTTCATAGAAGTCTAACATGCTAGTTCAGTTTTCGTGCCACGTTTCGTAAGGTAACGATGTCAATAGACAATGTTACGTTTCTAATTGCACAGAACGTCAAAAGCTCGTCTATGGAGAGAGTTTAGCAATTCCAAAGCATCAAAGTGGACCATTGTACTCTATTTAGTGTTCCTAGAAGTCTAACATGCTAGTTTAGCTTTCGTGCAACGTTTCGTAAGGTAATGATCCCAATAGACCATGTTACATTTCAAATTGCATAAAAACACCAAAACCTCATCTAGGGAGAGAGTTGAGCAATTCCGAAGCATCAAAGTGGACTGCTGTACTCTATTTAGTGTTCTAAGCAGTCTAACAGGCACGTTTAGCTTTCGTGCCATGTTTCGTAAGGTACTGATGCCAATAGACAATGTTACGTTTCAAATTGCACAAAACGTCAAAAGCTCGTCCTTGGAGAGAGTTTAGCAATTCCAAAGCATCAAAGTGGACCATTGTACTCTATTTAGTGTTCCTAGAAGTCTAATATGCTAGTTTAGCTTTCGTGCAATGTTTTGTAAGGTAACGATGCCAATAGACAATGTTACGTTTCAAATTGCACAAAACGTCAAAAGCTCGTCCTCCGCATCAAAGTGGACCATTGTACTCTATTTAGTGTTCTGAGAAGTCTAACATGCTAGTTTAGCTTTCGTGCAATGTTTGATAAGGTAATGATGCCAATAGACCATGTTACATTTCAAATTGCATATAAACATCAAAACCTCATCTATGGAGAGAGTTGAGAAATTCCAAAGCATCAAAGTGGACCGCTGTACTCTATTTAGTGTTCTAATAAGTCTAACAGGCTAGTTTAGCTTTCGTGCCACGTTTCATAAGGTAGTCATGCCAATAGACAATGTTACGTTTCAAATTGCACAAAACATCAAAAGCTTGTCCATGGAGAGTGTGTAACAATTCCAAAGCATCAAAGTGGATCGTTGTACTCTATTTAGTGTTCTATGGAGAGAGTTGAGCAATTCCAAAGCATCAAGGTCGACCGCTGTACTCTATTTAGTGTTCTAAGCAGTCTAACAGGCCAGTTAAGTTTTCGTGCCACGTTTCATAAGGTATTGATGCCAATAGACAATGTTACGTTCCAAATTGCACAGAACGTCAAAAGCCCCCGTCCATGGAGAGAGTTTTGTAATTCCTAAGCATCAAAGTTGACAGTTGTACTCTATTTAGTGTTCTTATAAGTCTAACATGCTGGTTTAGCTTTCGTGCCACGTTTCGCAAGGTAACGATGCCAATAGACAATGTTACGTTTCAAATTATACAAAACGTCAAAAGCTCGTCTATGGAGAGAGTTTAGCAATTCCTAAGCATCAAAGTGGACCATTGTACTCTATTTAGTGTTCTTAGAAGTCTAACATGCTAGTTGAGCTTTCGTGCAATGTTTGACAAGGTAATGATGCCAATAAACCATGTTACATTTCAAATTGCGCAAAAACATCAAAAGCTCATCTATGGAGAGAGTTGAGCAACTCCAAAACATCAAATTGGGCCGCTTAACTCTATTTAGTGTTCTCAGATGTCTATCAGGCTACTTTAGCTTTCGTTCAACGTTTCATAAGGTAATGATGCCAATAGAGCACAAAAACGTCAAAAGCTATTCTATGGAGAGAGTAGAGCAATTCCAAAGCATCAATGTGGATCGCTGTACTCTATTTAGTGATCTTAGAAATCTAACAGGCTAGTTTAGCTTTCGTGCCATGTTTCATAACGTAATAATGCCAATAGACAATCTTATGTTTCAAATTGCATAAAAAGGTCAAAAGCACATCAATGGAGAGAGTTGTACAATTCCAAAGCATCAAAGTGGACCGCTGTACTCTATTTAGTGTTCTTAGAAGTCTAACACGTTAGTTTAGCTTTCGTTCAATGTTTCATAAGGTAATGATCTAACACGTTAGTTTAGCATTCGTTCAATGTTTCATAAGGTAATGATCCCAGTAGACCATGTTACATTTCAAATTCCATAAAAACGTCAAAAGCTCATCTATGGAGATAGTTGGGCAATTCCAAAGCATCAAAGTGGACCGCTGTACTCTATTTAGTGTTCTTAGAAGTCTAACATGCAAGTTTAGCTTTCGTGCAACGTTTCATAAGGTAATGATGCCAATAGACAATGCTACGTTTCAAATTGCACAAAACGTCAAAAGCTCGTTCATGGAGAGAGTTTAGCAATTCCAAAGCATCAAAGTGGACCGCTGTACTCTATTTAGTGTTTTTAGAAGTCTAACATGCTAGTTTAGCTTTCGTGCAATGTTTCATAAGGTAATGATGCCAAAAGACCATGTTACATTTCAAATTGCACAAAAACGTCAAAAGCTAGTCTATGGAGAGAGTTGAGCAATTCCAAAGCATCAAAGTGGACCGCTGTACTCTATTTAGTGTTCTAAGCTGTCTAACATGCTAGTTTGGCTTTCGTGCAACGTTTCATATGGTAATGATGCCAAGAGACCTTGTTACATTTCGAATTGCACAAAAACATCAAAAGCTAGTCTATGGAGAGAGTTGAGCAATTCCAAAGCATCAAAGTGGACCGCAGTACCCTATTTAGTGTTCTTAGAAGTCTAACAGGCAAGTTTAGCTTTCGTGCCTTGTTTTATAAGGTAATGACTCCAATAGACAATGTTACGTTTCAAATTACATAAAAAGGTCAAAAGCTCATCAATGGAGAGAGTTGAGCAATTCCAAAGCATCAAAGTGGACCGCTGTACTCTATTTAGTGTTCTTGGAAGTCTAACACGTTAAATTAGCTTTCGTTCAATTTTCAAAAGGTAATGATCCCAATAGACCATGTTACATTTCAAATTGCATAAAAACGTCAAAAGCTCATCAATGGAGAGAGTTGAGCAATTCCAAAGCATCAAAGTGGACCCCTGCACTCTATTTAGTGTTCTTAGAAGTCTAACATGCAAGTTTCGCTTTCGTGCAACGTTTCGTAAGGTAATGATGCCAATAGACCATGTTACATTTCAAATTGCACAAAAACGTCAAAAGCTAGTCTATGGAGAGAGTTGAGCAATTCCAAAGCATCAAAGTGGACCGCTGTACTCTATTTAGTGTTCTAAGCTGTCTAACATGCTAGTTTAGCTTTCGTGCAACGTTTCATAAGGTAATGATACCAAGGACCATGTTACATTACAAATTGCGAAAAAAGTCAAAAGCTAGTCTGTGGAGAGAGTTAAGCAATTACAAAGCATCAAAGTGGACCGTTGTAGTCTACTTTGTGTTCTAAGCAGTCTAACATGCTAGTTTCGCTTTCGTGCCACGTTTCGCAAGGCAACGATGCCAATAGACAATGTTACGTTTCAAATTACACAAAACGTCAAAAGCTCATCTATGGAGAGAGTTTAGCAATTCCTAAGCATCAAAGTGGACCATTGTACTCTATTTAGTGTTCCTAGAAGTCTAACATGCTAATTGAGCTTCCGTGCAATGTTTGACAAGGTAATGATGCCAATTGACCATGTTACATTTCAAATTACGTAAAACCATCAAAAGCTCGTCTATGGAGAGAGTTGAGCAACTCCAATGCATCAAATTGGACCGCTGAACTCTATTTAGTGTTCTCAGATGTCTAACAGGCTATTTTAGCTTTCGTTCAATGTTTCATAAGGTAATGATGCCAATAGACCTTGTTACGTTTCAAATTGCACAAAAACGTCAAAAGCTTATCTATGGAGAGAGTAGAGCAATTCCAAAGCGTCAATGTGGAACGCTGTACTCTATTTAGTGATCTAAGAAATCTAACAGGCTAGTTTAGCTTTCGTGCGATGTTTCATAAGGTAATGATGCCAATAGACAATGTTATGTTTCAATTTGCATAAAAACGTCAAAAGCTCATCAATGGAGAGAGTTGAGCAATTCCAAAGCATCAAAGTGGACCGCTGTACTCTATTTAGTGTTCTTAGAAGTCTAACACGTTAGTTTAGCATTCGTTCAATGTTTCATAAGGGAATGATCCCAGTAGACCATGTTACATTTCAAATGGCATAAAAACGTCTAAAGCTCATCTATGGAGAGAGTTGAGCAATTCCAAAGCATCAAAGTGGACCGCTGTACTCTATTCAGTGTTCTTAGAAGTCTAACATGCAAGTTTAGCTTTCGTGCAACGTTTCATAAGGTAATGATGCCAATAGACAATGTTACATTTCAGATTGCACAAAAACGTCAAAAGCTAGTCTATGGAGATAGTTGAGCAATTCCAAAGTATCAAAGTGGACCGCTGCACTCAATTTAGTGTTCTAAGCTTTCTAACATGCTAGTTTAGCTTTCATGCAACGTTTCATAAGGTAATGATCCCAATAGACCATGTTACATTTCAAATTGCATAAAAACACCAAAACCTCGTCTATGAATCTAAGTTGAGCAATTCCAAAGCTTCAAAGTGGACCGCTGTACTCTATTTACTATTCTTAGTTCTCTAACATGCTATTTTAGCTTTCGTGCAACCTTTCATATGGTAATGATGCCAATAGACCATGTTACATTTCACATTGCACAAAAACGTCAAAAGCTAGTCTATGGAGAGAGTTGAGCAATTCCAAAGCATCAAAGTGGACCGCTGTACTATATTTAGTGTTCTAAGCTGTCTAACATGCTAGTTTGGCTTTCGTGCAACGTTTCATAAGGTAATGATCCCAATAGACCATGTTACATTTCAAATTGCATAAAACACCAAAACCTTGTCTATGGAGAGAGTTGAGCAATTCCAAAGCATCAAAGTGGACTGCTGTACTCTATTTAGTGTTCTAAGCTGTCTAACATGCTAGTTTGGCTTTCGTGCAATGTTTCATAAGGTAATGATCCCAATAGACCATGTTACATTTCAAATTGTATAAAAACGTCAAAAGCTTATCAATGGAGAGAGTTGAGCAATTCCAAAGCATCAAAGTGGACCGCTGTACTCTATTTAGTGTTCTTACAAGTCTAACATGCAAGTTTAGCTTTCGTGCAATGTTTCATAAGGTAATGATGCCAATAGACCATGTTACATTTCAAATTGCACAAAAACGTCAAAAGTTAGTCTATTGAGAGAGTTGAGCAATTCCAAAGCATCAAAGTGGACCGCTGTACTCTATTTAGTGTTCTAAGCTATCTAACATGCTAGTTTAGCTTTCGTGCAACGTTTCATAAGGTAATGATCCCAATAGACCATGTTACATTTGAAATTGCACAAAAACACCAAAACCTCGTCTATGGAGAGAGTTGAGCAATTCCAAAGCATCAAAGTGGACCGCTGTGCTCTATTTACTGTTCTAAGCAGTCTAACAGGCTAGTTAAGCTTTCGTGCCACGTTTCATACGGTAATGATGCCAATAGACAATGTTACGTTCCAAATTGCACAAAACGCCAAAAGCCCATCCATGGAGAGAGTTTAGCTATTCCTAAGCGTCAAAGTGGACCGTTGTACTCTATTTAGTGTTTTTAGAAGTGTAACATGCTAGGTTAGCTTTCGTGCCACGTGTCGTAAGGTAACGATGCGAATAGACAATGTTACGTTTCAAATTACACATAACGTCAAAAGCTCGTCTATGGAGAGAGTTTAGCAATTCCTAAGCATCAAAGTGGACCATTGTACTCTATTTAGTGTTCTTAGAAGTCTAACATGCTAGTTGAGCTTTCGTGGAATGTTTGATAAGGTAATGATGCCAATAGACCATGTTACATTTCAAATTGCGCAAAAACGTCAAAAGCTCATCTATTGAGAGAGTTGAGCAATTCCAAAGCATCAAATTGGACCGCTGAACTCTATTTGGTGTTCTTAGATGTCTAACAGGCTATTTTAGCTTTCGCGCAACGTTTCATAAGGTAATGACGCCAATAGACCTTGTTACGTTTCAAATTGCACAAAAATGTCAAAAGCTAGTCTATGGAGAGAGTAGAGTAATTCCAAAGCATCAATGTGGACCGCTGTACTCTATTTAGTGATCTTAGAAGTCTAACAGGCTAGTTTAGCTTTCGTGCCACGTTTCATAAGGTAATGATGCCAATAGGCAACGTTATGTTTCAAATTGCAAAAAAACGTCAAAAGCTCATCAATGCAGAGAGTTGAGCAATTCCAAAGCATTAAAGTGGACTACTGTACTCTATTTAGTGTTCTTAGAAGTCTAACACGTTAGTTTAGCTTTCGTTCAATGTTTCATAAGGTAATGATCCCAATAGAAGTCTAACACGTTAGTTTAGCATTCGTTCAATGTTTCACAAGGTAATGATCCCAGTAGACCATGTTACATTTCAAATTGCATAAAAACGACAAAAGCTCATCGATGGAGAGAGTTGAGCAATTCCAAAGCATCAAAGTGGACCGTTGTACTCTATTTAGTGTTCTTAGAAGTCTAACATGCAAGTTTAGCTTTCGTGCAACGTTTCATAAGGTAGTGATGCCAATAGACAATGTTACGTTTCAAATTACACAAAACGTCAAAAGCTCGTTCATGGAGAGAGTTTAGCAATTCCAAAGCATCAAAGTGGACCGCTGTACTCTATTTAGTGTTTTTAGAAGTCTAACATGCTAGTTTAGCTTTCGTGCAGTGTTTCATAAGGTAATGATGCCAATAGACCATGTTACATTTCAAATTGCACAAAAACGTCAAAAGCTTGTCTATGGAGAGAGTTGAGCAATTCCAAAGCATCAAAGTGGACCGCTGTACTCTATTTAGTGTTCTAAGCTATCTAACATGCTAGTTTGGCTTTCACGCAACGTTTCATAAGGTAATGATCCCAATAGACCATGTTACATTTCAAATTGCATAAAAACACCAAAACCTCGTCTATGGAGAGAGTTGAGCAATTCCAAAGCATCAAAGTGGACCGCTGCGCTCTATTTAGTGTTCTTAGTTCTCTAACATGCTATTTTAGCATTCGTGCAATGTTTCATAAGGTAATGATGCCAATAGACCTTGTTACGTTTCAAATTGCACAAAAACATCAAAAGCTAGTCTATGGAGAGAGTAGAGCAATTCCAAAGCATCAATGTGGACCGCTGTACTCTATTTAGTGATCTTAGAAATCTAACAGGCTAGTTTAGCTTTCGTGCCCTGTTTCATAAGGTAATGATGCCAATAGACAATGTTATGTTTCAAATTGCATAAAAACGTCAAAAGCTCATCAATGGAGAGAGTTGAGCAATTCCGAAGCATCAAAGTGGACCGCTGTACTCTATTTAGTGTTCGTAGAAGTCTAACACGTTAGTTTTGCTTTCTTTCGATGTTTCATAAGGTAATGATCCCAATAGAAGTCTAACACGTTAGTTTAGCATTGGTTCAATGTTTCATAAGGTAACGATCCCAATAGACCATGTTACATTTCAAATTGCGCAAAAACGTCAAAAGCTAGTCTATGGAGAGAGTTGAGCAATTTCAAAGCATCAAAGTGGACCGCTGTAGTCGATTTAGTGTTCTAAGCAGTCTAACATGCTAGCTTAGCTTTTGTGCTAAGTTTCATAAGGTAATGAGGCCAATAGACCATGTTATATTTCAAATTGCATAAAAACATCAAAACCTCGTCTATGGAGAGAGTTGAGCAATTTCAAAACATCAAAGTGGACCGCTGTACTCTATTTAGTGTTCTTGGAAGTCTAACACGTTAGTTTAGGTTTCGTTCAATGTTTCATAAGGTAATGATCCCAATAGAAGTCTAACACGTTAGTTTAGCTTTCGTTCAATGTTTCATAAAGTAATGATCCCAATAGACCATGTTACATTTGAAATTGCATAAAAACGTCAAAAGCTCATCAATGGAGAGAGTTAAGCAATTCCAAAGCATCAAAGTGGACCGCTGTACTCTATTTAGTGTTTTTAGAAGTCTAACATGCTAGTTTAGCGTTCGTGCATTGTTTCATATGGTAATGATGCCAATAGACCATGTTACATTTCAAATTGGACAAAAACGTCAAAAGCTAGACTATGGAGAGAGTTGAGCAATTCCAAAGCATCAAAGTGGATCGCTGTACTCTATTGAGTGTTGTAAGCTGTCTAACATGCTAGTTTAGCTTTCGTGCAACGTTTCATAGGGTAATGATCCCGATAGACCATGTTACACTTCAAATTGCATAAAAACACCAAAACCTCGTCTATGGAAAGAGATGAGCAATTCCAAAGCATCAAAGTGGACCGTTGTGCTCTATTTAGTGTTCTAAGCAGTCTACCAGGCTAGTTAAGCTTTCGTGCCACGTTTCATAAGGTAATGATGCCAATAGACAATGTTACGTTCCAAATTGCACAACACGTCAAAAGCCCGTCCATGGAGAGAGTTTAGTAATTCCTAAGCATCAAAGTGGACCGCTGTATTCTATTTAGTGTTCTTAGAAGTCTAACATGCAAGTTTAACTTTCGTGCAACGTTTCATAAGGTAATGATGCCAATAGACAATGTTACGTTTCAAATTGCACGAAACGCCAAAAGCTCGTACATGGAGAGAGTTTAGCAATTCCAAAGCATCAAAGTGGACCGTTGTACTCTATTTAGTGTTTTTAGAAGTCTAACATGCTAATTTAGCTTTCGTGCATTGTTTCATAAGGTAATGATGCCAATAGACCATGTTACATTTCAAATTGCATAAAATCGTCAAAAGCTCATCTATGGAGAGAGTTGAGCAATTCCAAAGCATCAAAGTGGACCGCTGTACTCTATTTAGTGTTCGTAGAAGTCTAACATGCAAGTTTAGCTTTCGTGGAACGTTTCATAAGGTAATGATGCCAATAGACAATGTTACGTTTCAAATTGCACAAAACGTCAAAAGCTCGTTCATGGAGAGAGTTTAGTAATTCCAAAGCATCAAAGTGGACCGCTGTACTCTATTTAGTGTTTTTAGAAGTCTAACATGCTAGTTTAGCTTTCGTGCATTGTTTCAAAAGGTAATGATGCCAATAGACCATGTTACATTTCAAATTGCACAAAAACGTCAAAAGCTAGTCTATGGCGAGAGTTGAGCAATTCCAAAGCATCAAAGAGGACCGCTGTACTCTATTGAGTGTTCTAAGCTGTCTAACATGCTAGTTTAGCTTTCGTGCAATGTTTCACAGGGTAATGATCCCAATAGATCATGTTACACTTCAAATTGCATAAAAACACCAAAAGCTCGTCTATGGAAAGAGTTGAGCAATTCCAAAGCGTCAAAGTGGACCGTTGTGCTCTATTTAGTGTTCTAAGCAGTCTAACGGGCTAGTTAAGCTTTCGTGCCACGTTTCATAAGGTAATGATGCCAATAGACAATGTTACGTTCCAAATTGCACAACACGTCAAAAGCCCGTCCATGGAGAGAGTTTAGCAATTCCTAAGCATCAAAGTGGACCGCTGTACTCTATTTAGTGTTCTTAGAAGTCTAACATGTGAGTTTAGCTTTCGTGCAACGTTTCATAAGGTAATGATGCCAATAGACAATGTTACGTTTCAAATTGCACGAAACGCCAAAAGCGCTTTCATGGAGAGAGTTTAGCAATTCCAAATCATCAAAGTGGACCCCTGTACTCTATTTAGTGTTTTTCGAAGTTTAACACGCTAGTTTAGCTTTCGTGCAATGTTTCATAAGGTAATGATGCCAATAGACCATGTTACATTTCAATTTGCACAAAAACGTCAAAAGCAAGTGTATGGAGAGAGTTGAGCAATTCCAAAGCATCAAAGTGGACCGCTGTACTCTATTTAGTGTTCTAAGCTGTCTAACATGCTCGTTTAGCTTTCGTGTAACGTTTCATAAGGTAATGATCCCAATAGACCATGTTACATTTCAAATTTCATAAAAACACCAAAACCTCGTCTATGGAGAGAGTTGAGCAATTCCAAAGCATCAAGGTGGACCGCTATACTCTATTTAGTGTTCTTGAAAGTCTAACACGTTAGTTTAGCTTTCATTCAATGTTTCATAACGTAATGATCCCAATACAAGTCTAACACGTTAGTTTAGCTTTCGTTCAATGTTTCATAAAGTAATGATCCCAATAGACCATGGTAAATTTCAAATTGCATAAAAACGTCAAAAGCTCATCAATGGAGAGAGTTGAGCAATTCCAAAGCATCAAAGTGGACCGCTGTACTCTATTTAGTGTTCTTAGAAGTCTAACATGCAAGTTTAGCTTTCGTGCAACGTTTCATAAGGTAATGATGCCAATAGACCATGTTACATTTCAAATTGCACAAAAACGTCAAAAGCTTGTCTATGGAGAGAGTTGAGCAATTCCAAAGCATCAAAGTGGACCGCTGTACTCTATTTAGTGTTTTTAGAAGTCTAACATGCTAGTTTAGCGTTCGTGCATTGTTTCATATGGTAATGATGCCAATAGACCATGTTACATTTCAAATTGGACAAAAACGTCAAAAGCTAGACTATGGAGAGAGTTGAGCAATTCCAAAGCATCAAAGTGGATCGCTGTACTCTATTGAGTGTTGTAAGCTGTCTAACATGCTAGTTTAGCTTTCGTGCAACGTTTCATAGGGTAATGATCCCGATAGACCATGTTACACTTCAAATTGCATAAAAACACCAAAACCTCGTCTATGGAAAGAGATGAGCAATTCCAAAGCATCAAAGTGGACCGTTGTGCTCTATTTAGTGTTCTAAGCAGTCTACCAGGCTAGTTAAGCTTTCGTGCCACGTTTCATAAGGTAATGATGCCAATAGACAATGTTACGTTCCAAATTGCACAACACGTCAAAAGCCCGTCCATGGAGAGAGTTTAGTAATTCCTAAGCATCAAAGTGGACCGCTGTATTCTATTTAGTGTTCTTAGAAGTCTAACATGCAAGTTTAACTTTCGTGCAACGTTTCATAAGGTAATGATGCCAATAGACAATGTTACGTTTCAAATTGCACGAAACGCCAAAAGCTCGTACATGGAGAGAGTTTAGCAATTCCAAAGCATCAAAGTGGACCGTTGTACTCTATTTAGTGTTTTTAGAAGTCTAACATGCTAATTTAGCTTTCGTGCATTGTTTCATAAGGTAATGATGCCAATAGACCATGTTACATTTCAAATTGCATAAAATCGTCAAAAGCTCATCTATGGAGAGAGTTGAGCAATTCCAAAGCATCAAAGTGGACCGCTGTACTCTATTTAGTGTTCGTAGAAGTCTAACATGCAAGTTTAGCTTTCGTGGAACGTTTCATAAGGTAATGATGCCAATAGACAATGTTACGTTTCAAATTGCACAAAACGTCAAAAGCTCGTTCATGGAGAGAGTTTAGTAATTCCAAAGCATCAAAGTGGACCGCTGTACTCTATTTAGTGTTTTTAGAAGTCTAACATGCTAGTTTAGCTTTCGTGCATTGTTTCAAAAGGTAATGATGCCAATAGACCATGTTACATTTCAAATTGCACAAAAACGTCAAAAGCTAGTCTATGGCGAGAGTTGAGCAATTCCAAAGCATCAAAGAGGACCGCTGTACTCTATTGAGTGTTCTAAGCTGTCTAACATGCTAGTTTAGCTTTCGTGCAATGTTTCACAGGGTAATGATCCCAATAGATCATGTTACACTTCAAATTGCATAAAAACACCAAAAGCTCGTCTATGGAAAGAGTTGAGCAATTCCAAAGCGTCAAAGTGGACCGTTGTGCTCTATTTAGTGTTCTAAGCAGTCTAACGGGCTAGTTAAGCTTTCGTGCCACGTTTCATAAGGTAATTATGCCAATAGACAATGTTACGTTCCAAATTGCACAACACGTCAAAAGCCCGTCCATGGAGAGAGTTTAGCAATTCCTAAGCATCAAAGTGGACCGCTGTACTCTATTTAGTGTTCTTAGAAGTCTAACATGTGAGTTTAGCTTTCGTGCAACGTTTCATAAGGTAATGATGCCAATAGACAATGTTACGTTTCAAATTGCACGAAACGCCAAAAGCGCTTTCATGGAGAGAGTTTAGCAATTCCAAATCATCAAAGTGGACCCCTGTACTCTATTTAGTGTTTTTCGAAGTTTAACACGCTAGTTTAGCTTTCGTGCAATGTTTCATAAGGTAATGATGCCAATAGACCATGTTACATTTCAATTTGCACAAAAACGTCAAAAGCAAGTGTATGGAGAGAGTTGAGCAATTCCAAAGCATCAAAGTGGACCGCTGTACTCTATTTAGTGTTCTAAGCTGTCTAACATGCTCGTTTAGCTTTCGTGTAACGTTTCATAAGGTAATGATCCCAATAGACCATGTTACATTTCAAATTTCATAAAAACACCAAAACCTCGTCTATGGAGAGAGTTGAGCAATTCCAAAGCATCAAGGTGGACCGCTATACTCTATTTAGTGTTCTTGAAAGTCTAACACGTTAGTTTAGCTTTCATTCAATGTTTCATAAGGTAATGATCCCAATACAAGTCTAACACGTTAGTTTAGCTTTCGTTCAATGTTTCATAAAGTAATGATCCCAATAGACCATGGTAAATTTCAAATTGCATAAAAACGTCAAAAGCTCATCAATGGAGAGAGTTGAGCAATTCCAAAGCATCAAAGTGGACCGCTGTACTCTATTTAGTGTTCTTAGAAGTCTAACATGCAAGTTTAGCTTTCGTGCAACGTTTCATAAGGTAATGATGCCAATAGACAATGTTACGTTTCAAATTGCACAAAATGTCAAAAGCTCATTCATGGAGAGAGTTTAGCAATTCCAAAGCATCAAAGTGGACCGCTGTACTCTATTTAGTGTTTTTAGAAGTCTAACATGCTAGTTTAGCTTTCGTGCATTGTTTCATAAGGTAATGATGCCAATAGACCATGTTACATTTCAAATTGCACAAAAACGTCAAAAGCTAGTCTATGGGGAGAGTTGAGCAATTCCAAAGCATCAAAGTGGACCGCTGTACTCTATTGAGTGTTCTAAGCTGTCTAACATGCTAGTTTAGCTTTCATGCAACGTTTCGTAGGGTAATGATCCCAATAGACCATGTTACACTTCAAATTGCATAAAAACACCAAAACCTCGTCTATGGAGAGAGTTGAGCAATTCCAAAGCATCAAAGTGGACCGCTGTACTCTATTTAGTGTTCTTAGAAGTCTAACATGCAAGTTTAGCTTTCGTGCAACGTTTCATAAGGTAATGATGCCAATAGACAATGTTACGTTTCAAATTGCACGAAACACCAAAAGCTCATTCATGGAGAGAGTTTAGCAATTCCAAAGCATCAAAGTGGACCCCTGTACTCTATTTAGTGTTTTTCGAAGTTTAACACGCTAGTTTAGCTTTCGTGCAATGTTTCATAAGGTAATGATGCCAATAGACCATGTTACATTTCAAATTGCACAAAACCGTCAAAAGCAAGTTTATGGAGGGAGTTGAGCAATTCCAAAGCATCAAAGTGGACCGCTGTACTCTATTTAGTGTTCTAAGCTGTCTAACATGCTCGTTTAGCTTTCGTGCAACGTTTCATAAGGTAATGATCCCAATAGACCATGTTACATTTCAAATTGCACAAAAACGTCAAAAGCAAGTCTATGGAGAGAGTTGAGCAATTCCAAAGCATCAAAGTGGACCGCTGTACTCTATTTAGTGTTCTAAGCTGTCTAACATGCTCGTTTAGCTTTCGTGCAACGTTGCATAAGGTAATGATCCCAATAGACCATGTTACATTTCAAATTGCATAAAAACACCAAAACCTCGTCTATGGAGAGAGTTGAGCAATTCCAAAGCATCAAAGTGGACCGCTGTACTCTATTTAGTGTTCTTAGAAGTCTAACATGCAAGTTTAGCTTTCGTGCAACGTTTCCTAAGGTAATGATGCCAATAGACAATGTTACGTTTCAAATTGCACAAAACGTCAAAAGCTCGTTCATGGAGAGAGTTTAGCAATTCCAAAGCATCAAAATGGACCGCTGTACTCTATTTAGTGTTTTTAGAAGTCTAACATGCTAGTTTAGCTTTCGTGCATTGTTTCATAAGGTAATGATGCCAATAGACCATGTTACATTTCAAATTGCACAAAAACGTCAAAAGCTAGTATATGGAGAGAGTTGAGCAATTCCAAAGCATCAAAGTGGACCACTGTACTCGATTGAGTGTTCTAAGCTGTCTAACATGCTAGTTTAGCTTTCGTGCAATGTTTCATAGGGTAATGATCCCAATAGACCATGTTACACTTCAAATTGCATAAAAACACCACAACCTCATCTATGGAGAGAGTTGAGCAATTCCAAAGCATCAAAGTGGACCGTTGTGCTCTATTTAGTGTTCTAAGCAGTCTAACAGGCTATTTAAGCTTTCGTGCCACGTTTCATAAGGTAATGATGCCAATAGACAATGTTACGTTCCAAATTGCACAAAACGTCAAAAGCCCATCCATGGAGTTTAGCAATTCCTAAGCATCAAAGTGGACCGCTGTACTCTATTTAGTGTTCTTAGAAGTCTAACATGCAAGTTTAGCTTTCGTGCAACGTTTCATAAGGTAATGATGCCAATAGACAATGTTACGTTTCAAATTGCACGAAACGCCAAAAGCTCTTTCATGGAGAGAGTTTAGCAATTCCAAAGCATCAAAGTGGACCCCTGTACTCTATTTAGTGTTTTTCGAAGTTTAACACACTAGTTTAGCTTTCGTGCAATGTTTCATAAGGTAATGATGCCAATAGACCATGTTACATTTCAAATTGCACAAAAACGTCAAAAGCAAGTCTATGGAGAAAGTTGAGCAATTCCAATGCATCAAAGTGGACCGCTGTACTCTATTTAGTGTTCTAAGCTGTCTAACATGCTCGTTTAGATTTCATGGAACGTTTCATAAGGTAATGATCCCAATAGATCATGTTACATTTCAAATTTCATAAAAACACCAAAACCTCGTCTATGGAGAGAGTTGAGCAATTCCAAAGCATCAAGGTGGACCGCTGTACTCTATTTAGTGTTCTTGGAAGTCTAACACGTTAGTTTAGCTTTCGTTCAATGTTTCATAAGGTAATGATCCCAATAGAAGTCTAACACGTTAGTTTAGCTTTCGTTCAATGTTTCATAAAGTAATGATCCCAATAGACCATGTTACACTTCAAATTGCATAAAAACACCAAAACCTCGTCTATGGAGAGAGTTGAGCAATTCCAAAGCATCAAAGTGGACCGTTGTGCTCTATTTAGTGTTCTAAGCAGTCTAACAGGCTAGTTAAGCTTTCGTGCCACATTTCAGAAGGTAATGATGCCAATAGACAATGTTACGTTCCAAATTGCACAACACGTCAAAAGCCCGTCCATGGAGAGAGTTTAGCAATTCCTAAGCATCAAAGTGGACCGCTATACTCTATTTAGTGTTCTTAGAAGTCTAACATGCAAGTTTAGCTTTCGTGCAACGTTTCATAAGGTAATGATGCCAATAGACAATGTTACGTTTCAAATGGCACGAAATGCCAAAAGCTCGTCCATGGAGAGAGTTTAGCAATTCCAAAGCATCAAAGTGGACCCCTGTACTCTATTTAGTGTTTTTCGAAGTGTAACACGCTAGTTTAGCTTTCGTGCAATGTTTCATAAGGTAATGATGCCAATAGACCATGTTACATTTCAAATTGCACAAAAACGTCAAAAGCAAGTCTATGGAGAGAGTTGAGTAATTCCAAAGCATCAAAGTGGACCGTTGTACTCTATTTAGTGTTCTAAGCTGTCTAACATGCTCGTTTAGCTTTCGTGCAACGTTTCATAAGGTAATGATCCCAATAGACCATGTTACATTTCAAATTGCACAAAAACGTCAAAAGCAAGTCTATGGAGAGAGTTGAGCAATTCCAAAGCATCAAAGCGGACCGCTGTACTCTATTTAGTGTTCTTAGAAGTCTAACATGCAAGTTTAGCTTTCGTGCAACGTTTCCTAAGGTAATGATGCCAATAGACAATGTTACGTTTCAAATTGCACAAAACGTCAAAAGCTCGTTCATGGAGAGAGTTTAGCAATTCCAAAGCATCAAAATGGACCGCTGTACTCTATTTAGTGTTTTTAGAAGTCTAACATGCTAGTTTAGCTTTTGTGCATTGTTTCATAAGGTAATGATGCCAATAGACCATGTTACATTTCAAATTGCACAAAAACGTCAAAAGCTAGTATATGGAGAGAGTTGAGCAATTCCAAAGCATCAAAGTGGACCACTGTACTCGATTGAGTGTGCTAAGCTGTCTAACATGCTAGTTTAGCTTTCGTGCAATGTTTCATAGGGTAATGATCCCAATAGACCATGTTACACTTCAAATTGCATAAAAACACCAAAACCTCATCTATGGAGAGAGTTGAGCAATTCCAAAGCATCAAAGTGGACCGTTGTGCTCTATTTAGTGTTCTAAGCAGTCTAACAGGCTAGTTAAGCTTTCGTGCCACATTTCATAAGGTAATGATGCCAATAGACAATCTTACGTTCCAAATTGCACAAAACGTCAAAAGCCCATCCATGGAGAGAGTTTAGCAATTCCTAAGCATCAAAGTGGACCGCTGTACTCTATTTAGTGTTCTTAGAAGTCTAACATGCAAGTTTAGCTTTCGTGCAACGTTTCATAAGGTAATGATGCCAATAGACAATGTTACGTTTCAAATTGCATGAAACGCCAAAAGCTCTTTCATGGAGAGAGTTTAGCAATTCCAAAGCATCAAAGTGGACCCCTGTACTCTATTTAGTGTTTTTCGAAGTTTAACACGCTAGTTTAGCTTTCGTGCAATGTTTCATAAGGTAATGATGCCAATAGACCATGTTACATTTCAAATTGCACAAAAACTTCAAAAGCAAGTTTATGGAGAAAGTTGAGCAATTCCAAAGCATCAAAGTGGACCGCTGTACTCTATTTAGTGTTCTAAGCTGTCTAACATGCTCGTTTAGATTTCATGCAACGTTTCATAAGGTAATGATCCCAATAGATCATGTTACATTTCAAATTTCATAAAAACACCAAAACCTCGTCTATGGAGAGAGTTGAGCAATTCCAAAGCATCAAGGTGGACCGCTGTACTCTATTTAGTGTTCTTGGAAGTCTAACACGTTAGTTTAGCTTTCGTTCAATGTTTCATAAGGTAATGATCCCAATAGATGTCTAACACGTTAGTTTAGCTTTCGTTCAATGTTTCATAAAGTAATGATCCCAATAGACCATGTTACACTTCAAATTGCATAAAAACACCAAAACCTCGTCTATGGAGAGAGTTGAGCAATTCCAAAGCATCAAAGTGGACCGTTGTGCTCTATTTAGTGTTCTAAGCAGTCTAACAGGCTAGTTAAGCTTTCGTGCCACGTTTCAGAAGGTAATGATGCCAATAGACAATGTTACGTTCCAAATTGCACAACACGTCAAAAGCCCGTCCATGGAGAGAGTTTAGCAATTCCTAAGCATCAAAGTGGACCGCTATACTCTATTTAGTGTTCTTAGAAGTCTAACATGCAAGTTTAGCTTTCGTGCAACGTTTCATAAGGTAATGATGCCAATAGACAATGTTAAGTTTCAAATGGCACGAAATGCCAAAAGCTCGTCCATGGAGAGAGTTTAGCAATTCCAAAGCATCAAAGTGGACCCCTGTACTCTATTTAGTGTTTTTCGAAGTTTAACACGCTAGTTTAGCTTTCGTGCAATGTTTCATAAGGTAATGATGCCAATAGACAATGTTACATTTCAAATTGCACAAAAACGTCAAAAGCAAGTCTATGGAGAGAGTTGAGTAATTCCAAAGCATCAAAGTGGACCGTTGTACTCTATTTAGTCTTCTAAGCTGTCTAACATGCTCGTTTAGCTTTCGTGCAACGTTTCATAAGGTAATGATCCCAATAGACCATGTTACATTTCAAATTGCATAAAAACACCAAAACCTCGTCTATGGAGAGAGTTGAGCAATTCCAAAGCATCAACGTGGACCGCTGTACTCTATTTAGTATTCTAAGCAGTCTAACAGGCTAGTTAAGCTTTCGTGCGACGTTTCATAAGGTAATGATGCCAATAGACAATGTTACGTTCCAAATTGCACAAAATGTCAAAAGCCCGTCCATGGAGAGAGTTTAGCAATTCCTAAGCATCAAAGTGGACTGTTGTACTCTATTTAGTGTTCTTGGAAGTCTAACAAGGTAATGATGCCAATAGACCATGTTACATTCCAAATTGCGCAAAAACATCAAAAGCTCGTCCATGGAGAGAGTTGAGCAATTCCTAAGCATCAAAGTGGACCGCTGTACTCTATTTAGTGTTCTTAGAAGTCTAACATGCAAGTTTAGCTTTCGTGCAACGTTTCATAAGGTAATGATGCCAATAGACAATGTTACGTTTCAAATTGCACGAAACGCCAAAAGCTCTTTCATGGAGAGAGTTTAGCAATTGCAAAGCATCAAAGTGGACCCCTGTACTCTATTTAGTGTTTTTCGAAGTTTAACACACTAGTTTAGCTTTCGTGCAATGTTTCATAAGGTAATGATGCCAATAGACCATGTTACATTTTAAATTGCACAAAAACGTCAAAAGTAAGTCTATGGAGAAAGTTGAGCAATTCCAAAGCATCAAAGTGGACCGCTGTACTCTATTTAGTGTTCTAAGCTGTCTAACATGCTCGTTTAGATTTCATGGAACGTTTCATAAGGTAATGATCCCAATAGATCATGTTACATTTCAAATTTCATAAAAACACCAAAACCTCGTCTATGGAGAGAGTTGAGCAATTCCAAAGCATCAAGGTGGACCGCTGTACTCTATTTAGTGTTCTTGGAAGTCTAACACGTTAGTTTAGCTTTCGTTCAATGTTTCATAAGGTAATGATCCCAATAGAAGTCTAACACGTTAGTTTAGCTTTCGTTCAATGTTTCATAAAGTAATGATCCCAATAGACCATGTTACACTTCAAATTGCATAAAAACACCAAAACCTCGTCTATGGAGAGAGTTGAGCAATTCCAAAGCATCAAAGTGGACCGTTGTGCTCTATTTAGTGTTCTAAGCAGTCTAACAGGCTAGTTAAGCTTTCGTGCCACATTTCAGAAGGTAATGATGCCAATAGACAATGTTACGTTCCAAATTGCACAACACGTCAAAAGCCCGTCCATGGAGAGAGTTTAGTAATTCCTAAGCATCAAAGTGGACCGCTATACTCTATTTAGTGTTCTTAGAAGTCTAACATGCAAGTTTAGCTTTCGTGCAACGTTTCATAAGGTAATGATGCCAATAGACAATGTTACGTTTCAAATGGCACGAAATGCCAAAAGCTCGTCCATGGAGAGAGTTTAGCAATTCCAAAGCATCAAAGTGGACCCCTGTACTCTATTTAGTGTTTTTCGAAGTTTAACACGCTAGTTTAGCTTTCGTGCAATGTTTCATAAGGTAATGATGCCAATAGACCATGTTACATTTCAAATTGCACAAAAACGTCAAAAGCAAGTCTATGGAGAGAGTTGAGTAATTCCAAAGCATCAAAGTGGACCGTTGTACTCTATTTAGTGTTCTAAGCTGTCTAACATGCTCGTTTAGCTTTCGTGCAACGTTTCATAAGGTAATGATCCCAATAGACCATGTTACATTTCAAATTGCACAAAAACGTCAAAAGCAAGTCTATGGAGAGAGTTGAGCAATTCCAAAGCATCAAAGCGGACCGCTGTACTCTATTTAGTGTTCTTAGAAGTCTAACATGCAAGTTTAGCTTTCGTGCAACGTTTCCTAAGGTAATGATGCCAATAGAAAATGTTCCGTTTCAAATTGCACAAAACGTCAAAAGCTCGTTCATGGAGAGAGTTTAGCAATTCCAAAGCATCAAAATGGACCGCTGTACTCTATTTAGTGTTTTTAGAAGTCTAACATGCTAGTTTAGCTTTTGTGCATTGTTTCATAAGGTAATGATGCCAATAGACCATGTTACATTTCAAATTGCACAAAAACGTCAAAAGCTAGTATATGGAGAGAGTTGAGCAATTCCAAAGCATCAAAGTGGACCACTGTACTCGATTGAGTGTTCTAAGCTGTCTAACATGCTAGTTTAGCTTTCGTGCAATGTTTCATAGGGTAATGATCCCAATAGACCATGTTACACTTCAAATTGCATAAAAACACCAAAACCTCATCTATGGAGAGAGTTGAGCAATTCCACAGCATCAAAGTGGACCGTTGTGCTCTATTTAGTGTTCTAAGCAGTCTAACAGGCTAGTTAAGCTTTCGTGCCACATTTCATAAGGTAATGATGCCAATAGACAATCTTACGTTCCAAATTGCACAAAACGTCAAAAGCCCATCCATGGAGAGAGTTTAGCAATTCCTAAGCATCAAAGTGGACCGCTGTACTCTATTTAGTGTTCTTAGAAGTCTAACATGCAAGTTTAGCTTTCGTGCAACGTTTCATAAGGTAATGATGCCAATAGACAATGTTACGTTTCAAATTGCATGAAACGCCAAAAGCTCTTTCATGGAGAGAGTTTAGCAATTCCAAAGCATCAAAGTGGACCCCTGTACTCTATTTAGTGTTTTTCGAAGTTTAACACGCTAGTTTAGCTTTCGTGCAATGTTTCATAAGGTAATGATGCCAATAGACCATGTTACATTTCAAATTGCACAAAAACGTCAAAAGCAAGTTTATGGAGAAAGTTGAGCAATTCCAAAGCATCAAAGTGGACCGCTGTACTCTATTTAGTGTTCTAAGCTGTCTAACATGCTCGTTTAGATTTCATGCAACGTTTCATAAGGTAATGATCCCAATAGATCATGTTACATTTCAAATTTCATAAAAACACCAAAACCTCGTCTATGGAGAGAGTTGAGCAATTCCAAAGCATCAAGGTGGACCGCTGTACTCTATTTAGTGTTCTTGGAAGTCTAACACGTTAGTTTAGCTTTCGTTCAATGTTTCATAAGGTAATGATCCCAATAGATGTCTAACACGTTAGTTTAGCTTTCGTTCAATGTTTCATAAAGTAATGATCCCAATAGACCATGTTACACTTCAAATTGCATAAAAACACCAAAACCTCGTCTACGGAGAGAGTTGAGCAATTCCAAAGCATCAAAGTGGACCGTTGTGCTCTATTTAGTGTTCTAAGCAGTCTAACAGGCTAGTTAAGCTTTCGTGCCACTTTTCAGAAGGTAATGATGCCAATAGACAATGTTACGTTCCAAATTGCACAACACGTCAAAAGCCCGTCCATGGAGAGAGTTTAGCAATTCCTAAGCATCAAAGTGGACCGCTATACTCTATTTAGTGTTCTTAGAAGTCTAACATGCAAGTTTAGCTTTCGTGCAACGTTTCATAAGGTAATGATGCCAATAGACAATGTTAAGTTTCAAATGGCACGAAGTGGACCCCTGTACTCTATTTAGTTTTTTTCGAAGTTTAACACG
The DNA here is from genome assembly GCF_013401445.1 of Tripterygium wilfordii. Taxonomy (NCBI): domain Eukaryota; kingdom Viridiplantae; phylum Streptophyta; class Magnoliopsida; order Celastrales; family Celastraceae; genus Tripterygium; species Tripterygium wilfordii. The sequence continues at coordinate 7,925,617 of NC_052239.1, read as the reverse complement.
CTAGTTTAGCTTTCGTGCAATGTTTCATAAGGTAATGATGCCAATAGACAATGTTACATTTCAAATTGCACAAAAACGTCAAAAGCAAGTCTATGGAGAGAGTTGAGTAATTCCAAAGCATCAAAGTGGACCGTTGTACTCTATTTAGTGTTCTAAGCTGTCTAACATGCTCGTTTAGCTTTCGTGCAACGTTTCATAAGGTAATGATCCCAATAGACCATGTTACATTTCAAATTGCATAAAAACACCAAAACCTCGTCTATGGAGAGAGTTGAGCAATTCCAAAGCATCAACGTGGACCGCTGTACTCTATTTAGTATTCTAAGCAGTCTAACAGGCTAGTTAAGCTTTCGTGCGACGTTTCATAAGGTAATGATGCCAATAGACAATGTTACGTTCCAAATTGCACAAAATGTCAAAAGCCCGTCCATGGAGAGAGTTTAGCAATTCCTAAGCATCAAAGTGGACTGTTGTACTCTATTTAGTGTTCTTGGAAGTCTAACAAGGTAATGATGCCAATAGACCATGTTACATTCCAAATTACGCAAAAACATCAAAAGCTCGTCTATGGAGAGAGTTGAGCAACTCCAAAGCATCAAATTGGACCGCTGAACTCTATTTAGTGTTCTTAGATGTCTAACAGGCTATTTTTGCTTTCGTTCAATGTTTCATATGGTAATGATGCCAATAGACCTTGTTACGTTTCAAATCGCACAAAAACATCAAACGCTAGTCTATGGAGAGAGTAGAGCACTTCCAAAGCATCAATGTGGACCGATGTACTCTATTTTGTGATCTTAGAAATCTAACAGGCTAGTTTAGCTTTCGTGCCCTGTTTCATAAGGTAATGATGCCAATAGACAATGTTATGTTTCAAATTGCATAAAAACGTCAAAAGCTCATCAATGGAGAGAGTTGAGCGATTCCGAAGCATCAAAGTGGATCGCTGTACTCTATTTAGTGTTCTTAGAAGTCTAACACGTTAGTTTAGCTTTCGTTCAATGTTTCATAAGGTAATGATCCCAATAGAAGTCTAACACGTTAGTTTAGCATTCGTTCAATGTTTTATAAGGTAGTTTGTGGAGAGAGTTGAGCAATTACAAAGCATCAAAGTGGACCGCTGTAGTCTATTTAGTGTTCTAAGCAGTCTAACATGCTAGTTTAGCTTTTGTGCAACGTTTCATAAGGTAATGAGGCCAATAGACCTTGTTACATTTCAAATTGCATAAAAACATCAAAACCTCGTCTATGGAGAGAGTTGAGCAATTTCAAAGCATCGAAGTGGAGCGTTGTACTCTATTTAGTGTTCTTAGAAGTCTAACACGTTATTTTAGCTTTCGTGCAATGTTTCATAAGGTAATGATGCCAATAGACCATGTTACATTTCAAATTGCATAAAAACCTTAAAAGCTCATCTATGGAGATAGTTGAGCAATTCCAAAGCATCAAAGTGGACCGCTGTACTCTATTTAGTGTTCTTAGAAGTCTAACACGTTACTTTAGATTTCGTGTAATGTTTCATAAGGTAATGATGCCAATAGACCATGTTACATTTCAAATTGCATAAAAACGTCAAAAGCTCATCTATGGAGAGAGTTCAGCAATTCCAAAGCATCAAAGTGGAGCGCTGTACTCTATTTAGTGTTCTTAGTTCTCTAACATGCTATTTTAGCTTTCGTGCAACGTTTGATATGGTAATGAGGCCAATAGACCTTGTTTCATTTCAAATTGCACAAAAACATCAAAAGCTAGTCTATGGAGAGAGTAGAGCAATTCCAAAGCATCAAAGTGGACCGTTGTACCCTATTTAGTGTTCTTAGAAGTCTAACAGGTTAGTTTAGCTTTCGTGGCTCGTTTCATAAGGTAGTGATTCCAATAGACAATGTTACGTTCCAAATTGCATAAAAACGTCAAAAGCTCATCAATGGAGAGAGTTGAGAATTCCAAAGCATCAAAGTGGACCGCTGTACTCTATTTAGTGTTCTTGGAAGTCTAACACATTAGTTTAGCTTTCGTTCAATGTTTCATAAGGTAATGATCCCAATAGAAGTCTAACACGTTAGTTTAGCATTCGTTCAATGTTTCATAAGGTAATGATCCCAATAGACCATGTTACATTTCAAATTGCATAAAAACGTCAAAAGCTCGTCAATGGAGAGAGTTGAGCAATTTCAAAGCATCAAAGTGGACCCCTGTACTCTATTTAGTGTTCTTAGAAGTCTAACACGTTAGTTTAGCTTTCGTTCAATGTTTCATAAGGTAATGATCCCAATAGACCATGTTACATTTCAAATTGCATAAAAGCGTCAAAAGCTCATCTATGGAGAGAGTTGAGCAATTCCAAAGCATCAATGGGGAGCGCTACACTCTATTTAGTGTTCTTAGAAGTCTAACAGGCCAGTTTAGCTTTCGTGCCTTGTTTCATAAGGTAATGATTCCAGTAGACTATGTTACATTTCAAATTGCGCAAAAATGTCAAAAGCTAGTCTGTGGAGAGAGTTGAGCAATTACAAAGCATCAAAGAGGACCGATGTACTCTATTTAGTGTTCTAAGCAGTCTAACATGCTAGTTTAGCTTTCGTGCAAAATTTCATAAGGTAATGAGGCCAATAGACCATGTTACATTTCAAATTGCAGAAAAACATCAAAACCTCGTCTATGGAGAGAGTTGAGCAATTTCAAAGCATCAAAGTGGAGCGCTGTACTCTATTTAGTGTTCTTAGAAGTCTAACACGTTAGTTTAGCTTTCGTGCAATGTTTCATAAGGTAATGATGCCAATAGACCATGTTACATTTCAAATTGCATAAAAAGTCAAAAGGTCATCTATGGAGGTAGTTGAGCAATTCCAAAGCATCAAAGTGGACCGCTGTACTCTATTTAGTGTTCTTAGTTGTCTAACATGCTCTTTTAGCTTTCGTGCAACGTTTCATATGGTAATGACGCCAATAGACCTTGTTACATTTCAAATTGCACAAAAACATCAAAAGCTAGTCTATGGAGAGAGTAGAGCAATTTCAAAGCATCAAAGTGGACCGTTGTACCCTATTTAGTGTTTTTAGAAGTCTAACAGGTTAGTTTAGCTTTCGTGCCTTGTTTCATAAGGTAGTGATTCCAATAGACAATGTTACGTTTCAAATTGCATAAAAACGTCAAAAACTCATCAACGGAGAGAGTTGAGCAATTCCAAAGCATCAAAGTGGACCGTTGTACTCTATTTAGTGTTCTTGGAAGTCTAACACGTTAGTTTAGCTTTCGTTCAATGTTTCATAAGGTAATGATCCCAATAGAAGTCTAACACGTTAGTTTAGCATTCATTCAATGTTTCATAAGGTAATGATCCCAATAGACCATGTTACATTTGAAATTGCATAAAAACGTCAAAAGCTCATCAATGGAGAGAGTTGAGCAATTCCAAAGCATCAAAGTGGACCGCTGTACTCTATTAAGTGTTCTTAGAAGTCTAACACGTTAGTTTAGCTTTCGTTCAATGTTTCAGAAGGTAATGATCCCAGTAGAAGTCTAACACGTTAGTTTAGCTTTCGTTCAATGTTTCATAAGGTAATGATCCCAATAGACCATGTTACATTTCAAATTACATAAAAACGTCAAAAGCTCATCTATGGAGAGAGTTGAGCAATTCCAAAGCATCAATGGGGAGCGCTGTACTCTATTTAGTGTTCTTAGAAGTCTAACAAGCCAGTTTAGCTTTCGTGCCTTGTTTCATAAGGTAATGATTCCAATAGACCATGTTACATTTCAAATTGCGCAAAAATGTCAAAAGCTAGTCTGTGGAGAGAGTTGAGCAATTACAAAGCATCAAAGAGGACCGACGTAGTCTATTTAGTGTTCTAAGCAGTCTAACATGCTAGTTTCATAAGGTAATGATGCCAATAGACCATGTTACATTTCAAATTGCATAAAAACGTCAAAAGCTCATCTATGGAGAGAGTTCAGCAATTCCAAAGCATCATAGTGGAGCGCTGTACTCTATTTAGTGTTCTTAGTTCTCTAACATGCTATTTTAGCTTTCGTGCAACGTTTGATATGGTAATGAGGCCAATAGACCTTGTTACATTTCAAATTGCACAAAAACATCAAAAGCTAGTCGATGGAGAGAGTAGAGCAATTCCAAAGCATCAAAGTGGACCGTTGTACCCTATTTAGTGTTCTTAGAAGTCTAACAGGTTAGTTTAGCTTTCGTGCCTTGTTTCATAAGGTAGTGATTCCGATAGACAATGTTACGTTTCAAATTGCATAAAAACGTCAAAAGCTCATCAATGGAGAGAGTTGAGAATTCCAAAGCATCAAAGTGGACCGCTGTACTCTATTTAGTGTTCTTGGAAGTCTAACACGCTAGTTTAGCTTTCGTTCAATGTTTCATAAGGTAATGATCCCAATAGAAGTCTAACACGTTAGTTTAGCATTCGTTCAATGTTTCATAAGGTAATGATCCCAATTCACCATGTTACATTGCAAATTGCATAAAAACGTCAAAAGCTCGTCAATGGAGAGAGTTGAGCAATTCCAAAGCATCAAAGTGGACCGATGTACTCTATTTAGTGTTCTTGGAAGTCTAACACGTTAGTTTAGCTTTCGTTCAATGTTTCATAAGGTAATGATCCCAATAGACCATGTTACATTTCAAATTGCATAAAAACGTCAAAAGCTCATCTATGCAGAGAGTTGAGAAATTCCAAAGCATCAATGGGGAGCGCTGTACTCTATTTAGTGTTCTTAGAAGTCTAACACGTTAGTTTAGCTTTCGTGCAATGTTTCATAAGGTAATGATGCCAATAGACCATGTTACATTTCAAATTGCATAAAACGTCAAAAGGCCATCGATGGAGGTAGTTGAGCAATTCCAAAGCATCAAAGTGGACCGCTGTACTCTATTTAGTGTTCTTAGTTGTCTAACATGCTCTTTTAGCTTTCGTGCAACGTTTCATATGGTAATGACGCCAATAGACCTTGTTACATTTCAAATTGCACAAAAACATCAAAAGCTAGTCTATGGAGAGAGTAGAGCAATTCCAAAGCATCAAAGTGGACCGTTGAACCCTATTTAGTGTTATTAGAAGTCTAACAGGTTAGTTTAGCTTTCGTGCCTTGTTTCAAAAGGTAGTGATTCCAATAGACAATGTTACGTTTCAAATTGCATAAAAACGTCAAAAGCTCATCTATGGAGAGAGTTGAGCAATTCCAAAGCATCAATGGGGAGCGCTACACTCTATTTAGTGTTCTTAGAAGTCTAACAGACCAGTTTAGCTTTCGTGCCTTGTTTCATAAGGTAATGATTCCAGTAGACTACGTTACATTTCAAATTGCGCAAAAATGTCAAAGCTAGTCTGTGGAGAGAGTTGAGCAATTACAAAGCATCAAAGAGGACCGATGTACTCTATTTAGTGTTCTAAGCAGTCTAACATGCTAGTTTAGCTTTCGTGCAAAATTTCATAAGGTAATGAGGCCAATAGACCATGTTACATTTCAAATTGCAGAAAAACATCAAAACCTCGTCTATGGAGAGAGTTGAGCAATTTCAAAGCATCAAAGTGGAGCGCTGTACTCTATTTAGTGTTCTTAGAAGTCTAACACGTTAGTTTAGCTTTCGTGCAATGTTTCATAAGGTAATGATGCCAATAGACCATGTTACATTTCAAATTGCATAAAAAGTCAAAAGGTCATCAATGGAGGTAGTTGAGCAATTCCAAAGCATCAAAGTGGACCGCTGTACTCTATTTAGTGTTCTTAGTTGTCTAACATGCTCTTTTAGCTTTCGTGCAACGTTTCATATGGTAATGACGCCAATAGACCTTGTTACATTTCAAATTGCACAAAAACATCAAAAGCTAGTCTATGGAGAGAGTAGAGCAATTTCAAAGCATCAAAGTGGACCGTTGTACCCTATTTAGTGTTTTTAGAAGTCTAACAGGTTAGTTTAGCTTTCGTGCCTTGTTTCATAAGGTAGTGATTCCAATAGACAATGTTACGTTTCAAATTGCATAAAAACGTCAAAATCTCATCAACGGAGAGAGTTGAGCAATTCCAAAGCATCAAAGTGGACCGTTGTACTCTATTTAGTGTTCTTGGAAGTCTAACACGTTAGTTTAGCTTTCGTTCAATGTTTCATAAGGTAATGATCCCAATAGAAGTCTAACACGTTAGTTTAGCATTCGTTCAATGTTTCATAAGGTAATGATCCCAATAGACCATGTTACATTTGAAATTGCATAAAAACGTCAAAAGCTCATCAATGGAGAGAGTTGAGCAATTCCAAAGCATCAAAGTGGACCGCTGTACTCTATTAAGTGTTCTTAGAAGTCTAACACGTTAGTTTAGCTTTCGTTCAATGTTTCAGAAGGTAATGATCCCAGTAGAAGTCTAACATGTTAGTTTAGCTTTCGTTCAATGTTTCATAAGGTAATGATCCCAATAGACCATGTTACATTTCAAATTGCATAAAAACGTCAAAAGCTCATCTATGGAGAGAGTTGAGCAATTCCAAAGCATCAATGGGGAGCGCTGTACTCTATTTAGTGTTCTTAGAAGTCTAACAAGCCAGTTTAGCTTTCGTGCCATGTTTCATAAGGTAATGATTCCAATAGACCATGTTACATTTCAAATTGCGCAAAAATGTCAAAAGCTAGTCTGTGGAGAGAGTTGAGCAATTACAAAGCATCAAAGAGGACCGATGTAGTCTATTTAGTGTTCTAAGCAGTCTAACATGCTAGTTTAGCTTTCGTGCAACATTTCATAAGGTAATGAGGCCAATAGACCATGTTACATTTCAAATTGCATAAAAACATCAAAACCTCGTCTATGGAGAGAGTTGAGCAATTTCAAAGCATCAAAGTGGAGCGTTGTACTCTATTTAGTGTTCTTAGAAGTCTAACACTTTAGTTTAGCTTTCGTGCAATGTTTCATAAGGTAATGATGCCAATAGACCATGTTACATTTCAAATTGCATAAAAACGTCAAAAGCTCATCTATGGAGAGAGTTCAGCAATTCCAAAGCATCATAGTGGAGCGCTGTACTCTATTTAGTGTTCTTAGTTCTCTAACATGCTATTTTAGCTTTCGTGCAACGTTTGATATGGTAATGAGGCCAATAGACCTTGTTACATTTCAAATTGCACAAAAACATCAAAAGCTAGTCGATGGAGAGAGTAGAGCAATTCCAAAGCATCAAAGTGGACCGTTGTACCCTATTTAGTGTTCTTAGAAGTCTAACAGGTTAGTTTAGCTTTCGTGCCTTGTTTCATAAGGTAGTGATTCCGATAGACAATGTTACGTTTCAAATTGCATAAAAACGTCAAAAGCTCATCAATGGAGAGAGTTGAGAATTCCAAAGCATCAAAGTGGACCGCTGTACTCTATTTAGTGTTCTTGGAAGTCTAACACGCTAGTTTAGCTTTCGTTCAATGTTTCATAAGGTAATGATCCCAATAGAAGTCTAACACGTTAGTTTAGCATTCGTTCAATGTTTCATAAGGTAATGATCCCAATTGACCATGTTACATTGCAAATTGCATAAAAACGTCAAAAGCTCGTCAATGGAGAGAGTTGAGCAATTCCAAAGCATCAAAGTGGACCGCTGTACTCTATTTAGTGTTCTTGGAAGTCTAACACGTTAGTTTTGCTTTCGTTCAATGTTTCATAAGGTAATGATCCCAATAGACCATGTTACATTTCAAATTGCATAAAAACGTCAAAAGCTCATCTATGCAGAGAGTTGAGAAATTTGAAAGCATCAATGGGGAGCGCTGTACTCTATTTAGTGTTCTTGGAAGTCTAACACGCTAGTTTAGCTTTCGTTCAATGTTTCATAAGGTAATGATCCCAATAGAAGTCTAACACGTTAGTTTAGCATTCGTTCAATGTTTCATAAGGTAATGATCCCAATTGACCATGTTACATTGCAAATTGCATAAAAACGTCAAAAGCTCGTCAATGGAGAGAGTTGAGCAATTCCAAAGCATCAAAGTGGACCGCTGTACTCTATTTAGTGTTCTTGGAAGTCTAACACGTTAGTTTAGCTTTCGTTCAATGTTTCATAAGGTAATGATCCCAATAGACCATGTTACATTTCAAATTGCATAAAAACGTCAAAAGCTCATCTATGCAGAGAGTTGAGAAATTCCAAAGCATCAATGGGGAGCGCTGTACTCTATTTAGTGTTCTTAGAAGTCTAACACGTTAGTTTAGCTTTCGTGCAATGTTTCATAAGGTAATGATGCCAATAGACCATGTTACATTTCAAATTGCATAAAACGTCAAAAGGTCATCGATGGAGGTAGTTGAGCAATTCCAAAGCATCAAAGTGGACCGCTGTACTCTATTTAGTGTTCTTAGTTGTCTAACATGCTCTTTTAGCTTTCGTGCAACGTTTCATATGGTAATGACGCCAATAGACCTTGTTACATTTCAAATTGCACAAAAACATCAAAAGCTAGTCTATGGAGAGAGTAGAGCAATTCCAAAGCATCAAAGTGGACCGTTGAACCCTATTTAGTGTTATTAGAAGTCTAACAGGTTAGTTTAGCTTTCGTGCCTTGTTTCAAAAGGTAGTGATTCCAATAGACAATGTTACGTTTCAAATTGCATAAAAACGTCAAAAGCTCATCAATGGAGAGAGTTGAGCAATTCCAAAGCATCAAAGTGGACCGCTGCACTCTATTTAGTGTTCTTGGAAGTCTAACACGTTAGTTTAGCTTTCGTTCAATGTTTCATAAGGTAATGATCCCAATAGAAGTCTAACACGTTAGTTTAGCATTCGTTCAATGTTTCATAAGGTAATGATCCCAATAGACCATGTTACATTTCAAATTGCATAAAAACGTCAAAAGCTTATCTATGCAGAGAGTTGAGAAATTCCAAAGCGTCAATGGGGAGCGCTGTACTCTATTTAGTGTTCTTAGAAGTCTAACACGTTAGTTTAGCTTTCGTGCAGTGTTTCATAAGGTAATGATGCCAATAGACCATGTTACATTTCAAATTGCATAAAACGTCAAAAGGTCATCGATTGAGGTAGTTGAGCAATTCCAAAGCATCAAAGTGGACCGCTGTACTCTATTTAGTGTTCTTAGTTGTCTAACATGCTCTTTTAGCTTTCGTGCAACGTTTCATATGGTAATGACGCCAATAGACCTTGTTACATTTCAAATTGCACAAAAACATCAAAAGCTAGTCTATGGAGAGAGTAGAGCAATTCCAAAGCATCAAAGTGGACCGTTGAACCCTATTTAGTGTTATTAGAAGTCTAACAGGTTAGTTTAGCTTTCGTGCCTTGTTTCAAAAGGTAGTGATTCCAATAGACAATGTTACGTTTCAAATTGCATAAAAACGTCAAAAGCTCATCAATGGAGAGAGTTGAGCAATTCCAAAGCATCAAAGTGGACCGCTGCACTCTATTTAGTGTTCTTGGAAGTCTAACACGTTAGTTTAACTTTCGTTCAATGTTTCATAAGGTAATGATCCCAATAGAAGTCTAACACGTTAGTTTAGCATTCGTTCAATGTTTCATAAGGTAATGATCCCAATAGACCATGTTACATTTGAAATTGCATAAAAGCGACAAAAGCTCATCAATGGAGAGAGTTGAGCAATTCCAAAGCATCAAAGTGGATCGCTGTACTCTATTTAGTGTTCTTAGAAGTCTAACACGTTAGTTTAGCTTTCGTTCAATGTTTCATAAGGTAATGATCCCAATAGAAGTCTAACACGTTAGTTTAGCATTCGTTCAATGTTTCATAAGGTAATGATCCCAATAGACCATGTTACATTGCAAATTGCATAAAAACGTCAAAAGCTCGTCAATGGAGAGAGTTGAGCAATTCCAAAGCATCAAAGTGGACCGCTGTACTCTATTTAGTGTTCTTGGAAGTCTAACACGTTAGTTTAGCTTTCGTTCAATGTTTCATAAGGTAATGATCCCAATAGACCATGTTACATTTCAAATTGCATAAAAACGTCAAAAGCTCATCTATGCAGAGAGTTGAGAAATTCCAAAGCATCAATGGGGAGCGCTGTACTCTATTTAGTGTTCTTAGAAGTCTAACACGTTAGTTTAGCTTTCGTGCAATGTTTCATAAGGTAATGATGCCAATAGACCATGTTACATTTCAAATTGCATAAAACGTCGAAAGGTCATCGATGGAGGTAGTTGAGCAATTCCAAAGCATCAAAGTGGACCGCTGTACTCTATTTAGTGTTCTTAGTTGTCTAACATGCTCTTTTAGCTTTCGTGCAACGTTTCATATGGTAATGACGCCAATAGACCTTGTTACATTTCAAATTGCACAAAAACATCAAAAGCTAGTCTATGGAGAGAGTAGAGCAATTCCAAAGCATCAAAGTGGACCGTTGTACCCTATTTAGTGTTACTAGAAGTCTAACAGGTTAGTTTAGCTTTCGTGCCTTGTTTCAAAAGGTAGTGATTCCAATAGACAATGTTACGTTTCAAATTGCATAAAAACGTCAAAAGCTCATCAATGGAGAGAGTTGAGCAATTCCAAAGCATCAAAGTGGACCGCTGCACTCTATTTAGTGTTCTTGGAAGTCTAACACGTTAGTTTAGCTTTCGTTCAATGTTTCATAAAGTAATGATCCAGTAGAAGTCTAACACGTTAGTTTAGCTTTCGTTCATTGTTTCATAAGGTAATGATCCCAATAGACCATGTTACATTTCAAATTGCATAAAAACGTCAAAAGCTCATCTATGGAGAGAGTTGAGCAATTCCAAAGCATCAATGGGGAGCGTTGTACTCTATTTAGTGTTCTTAGAAGTCTAACAGGCCAGTTTAGCTTTCGTGCCTTGTTTCATATGGTAATGATTCCAATAGACCATGTTACATTTCAAATTGCGCAAAAATGTCAAAAGCTAGTCTGTGGAGAGAGTTGAGCAATTACAAAGCATCAAAGAGGACCGATGTAGTCTATTTAGTGTTCTAAGCAGTCTAACATGCTAGTTTAGCTTTCGTGCAACATTTCATAAGGTAATGGGGCCAATAGACCATGTTACATTTCAAATTGCAGAAAAACATCAAAACCTCGTCTATGGAGAGAGTTGAGCAATTTCAAAGCATCAAAGTGGAGCGTTGTACTCTATTTAGTGTTCTTTGAAGTCTAACACTTTAGTTTAGCTTTCGTGCAATGTTTCATAAGGTAATGATGCCAATAGACCATGTTACATTTCAAATTGCATAAAACGTCAAAAGGTCATCTATGGAGATAGTTGAGCAATTCCAAAGCATCAAAGTGGACCGCTGTACTCTATTTAGTGTTCTTAGTTGTCTAACATGCTCTTTTAGCTTTCGTGCAACGTTTCATATGGTAATGATGACAATAGACCTTGTTACATTTCAAATTGCACAAAAACATCAAAAGCTAGTCTATGGAGAGAGTTGAGCAATTCCAAAGCATCAAAGTGAACCGTTGTACCCTATTTAGTGTTCTTAGAAGTCGAACAGACTAGCTTAACTTTCGTGCCATGTTTCATAAGGTTATGATGCCAATAGGCAATGTTACGTTTCAAATTGCATAAAAACGTCAAAAGCTCATCTATGGAGAGAGTTGAGCAATTCCAAAGCATCAAAGTGGACTGCTGTACTCTATTTAGTGTTCTTAGAAGTCTAACACGTTAGTTTAGGTTTCGTGTAATGTTTTATAAGGTAATGATGCCAATAGACCATGTCACATTTCAAATTGCATAAAAACGTCGAAAGCTCATCTATGGAGAGAGTTGAGCAATTCCAAAGCATCCAAGGGGAGTGTTGTACTCTATTTAGTGTTCTTAGAAGTCTAACAGGCTAGTTCAGCTTTCGTGCCCTGTTTCATAAGGTAATGATTCCAATAGACAATGTTACGTTTCAAATTGCATAAAAATGTCAAAAGCTCATCAATGGAGAGAGTTGAGCAATTCCAAAGCATCAAAGTGGACCGCTGCACTCTATTTAGTGTTCTTGGAAGTCTAACACGTTAGTTTAGCTTTCGTTCAATGTTTCATAAGGTAATGATCCCAATAGAAGTCTAACACGTTAGTTTAGCATTCGTTCAATGTTTCATAAGGTAATGATCCCAATAGACCATGTTACATTTGAAATTGCATAAAAGCGTCAAAAGCTCATCAATGGAGAGAGTTGAGCAATTCCAAAGCATCAAAGTGGACCGCTGTACTCTATTTAGTGTTCTTAGAAGTCTAACACGTTAGTTTAGCTTTCGTTCATTGTTTCATAACGTAATGATCCCAATAGACCATGTTACATTTCAAATTGCATAAAAACGTCAAAAGCTCATCTATGGAGAGAGTTGAGCAATTCCAAAGCATCAATGGGGAGCGCTGTACTCTATTTAGTGTTCTTAGAAGTCTAACAGGGCAGTTTAGCTTTCGTGCCTTGTTTCATAAGGTAATGATTCCAATAGACCATGTTACATTTCAAATTGCGCAAAAATGTCAAAAGCTAGTCTGTGGAGAGAGTTGAGCAATTACAAAGCATCAAAGAGGGCCGATGTAGTCTATTTAGTGTTCTAAGCAGTCTAACATGCTAGTTTAGCTTTCGTGCAACATTTCATAAGGTAATGAGGCCAATAGACCATGTTACATTTCAAATTGCAGAAAAACATCAAAACCTCGTCTATGGAGAGAGTTGAGCAATTTCAAAGCATCAAAGTGGAGCGTTGTACTCTATTTAGTGTTCTTTGAAGTCTAACACTTTAGTTTAGCTTTCGTGCAATGTTTCATAAGGTAATGATGCCAATAGACCATGTTACATTTCAAATTACATAAAACGTCAAAAGGTCATCTATGGAGATAGTTGAGCAATTCCAAAGCATCAAAGTGGACCGCTGTACTCTATTTAGTGTTCTTAGTTGTCTAACATGCTCTTTTAGCTTTCGTGCAACGTTTCATATGGTAATGACGCCAATAGACCTTGTTACATTTCAAATTGCACAAAAACATCAAAAGCTAGTCTATGGAGAGAGTAGAGCAATTCTAAAGCATCAAAGTGGACCGTTGTACCCTATTTAGTGTTTTTAGAAGTCTAACAGGTTAGTTTAGCTTTCGTGCCTTGTTTCATAAGGTAGTGATTCCAATAGACATTGTTACGTTTCAAATTGCATAAAAACGTCAAAAGCTCATCAATGGAGAGAGTTGAGCAATTCCAAAGCATCAAAGTGGACCGCTGCACTCTATTTAGTGTTCTTGGAAGTCTAACACGTTAGTTTAGCTTTCGTTCAATGTTTCGTAAGGTAATGATCCCAATAGAAGTCTAACACGTTAGTTTAGCATTCGTTCAATGTTTCATAAGGTAATGATCCCAATAGACCATGTTACATTTGAAATTGCATAAAAGCGTCAAAAGCTCATCAATGGAGAGAGTTGAGCAATTCCAAAGCATCAAAGTGGACCGCTGTACTCTATTTAGTGTTCTTAGAAGTCTAACACGTTAGTTTAGCTTTCGTTCAATGTTTCAGAAGGTAATGATCCAGTAGAAGTCTAACACGTTAGTTTAGCTTTCGTTCATTGTTTCATAAGGTAATGATCCCAATAGACCATGTTACATTTCAAATTGCATAAAAACGTCAAAAGCTCATCTATGGAGAGAGTTGAGCAATTCCAAAGCATCAATGGGGAGCGCTGTACTCTATTTAGTGTTCTTAGAAGTCTAACAGGCCAGTTTAGCTTTCGTGCCTTGTTTCATAAGGTAATGATTCCAATAGACCATGTTACATTTCAAATTGCGCAAAAATGTCAAAAGCTAGTCTGTGGAGAGAGTTGAGCAATTACAAAGCATCAAAGAGGACCGATGTAGTCTATTTAGTGTTCTAAGCAGTCTAACATGCTAGTTTAGCTTTCGTGCAACATTTCATAAGGTAATGAGGCCAATAGACCATGTTACATTTCAAATTGCAGAAAAACATCAAAACCTCGTCTAGGGAGAGAGTTGAGCAATTTCAAAGCATCAAAGTGGAGCGTTGTACTCTATTTAGTGTTCTTTGAAGTCTAACACTTTAGTTTAGCTTTCGTGCAATGTTTCATAAGGTAATGATGCCAATAGACCATGTTACATTTCAAATTACATAAAATGTCAGAAGGTCATCGATGGAGATAGATGAGCAATTCCAAAGCATCAAAGTGGACCGCTGTACTCTATTTAGTGTTCTTAGTTGTCTAACATGCTCTTTTAGCTTTCGTGCAACGTTTCATATGGTAATGACGCCAATAGACCTTGTTACATTTCAAATTGCACAAAAACATCAAAAGCTAGTCTATGGAGAGAGTAGAGCAATTCTAAAGCATCAAAGTGGACCGTTGTACCCTATTTAGTGTTTTTAGAAGTCTAACAGGTTAGTTTAGCTTTCGTGCCTTGTTTCATAAGGTAGTGATTCCAATAGACAATGTTACGTTTCAAATTGCATAAAAACGTCAAAAGCTCATCAATGGAGAGAGTTGAGCAATTCCAAAGCATCAAAGTGGACCGCTGCACTCTATTTAGTGTTCTTGGAAGTCTAACACGTTAGTTTAGCTTTCGTTCAATGTTTCATAAGGTAATGATCCCAATAGAAGTCTAACACGTTAGTTTAGCATTCGTTCAATGTTTCATAAGGTAATGATCCCAATAGACCATGTTACATTTGAAATTGCATAAAAGCGTCAAAAGCTCATCAATGGAGAGAGTTGAGCAATTCCAAAGCATCAAAGTGGACCGCTGTACTCTATTTAGTGTTCTTAGAAGTCTAACACGTTAGTTTAGCTTTCGTTCAATGTTTCAGAAGGTAATGATCCAGTAGAAGTCTAACACGTTAGTTTAGCTTTCGTTCATTGTTTCATAAGGTTATGATCCCAATAGACCATGTTACATTTCAAATTGCATAAAAACGTCAAAAGCTCATCTATTGAGAGAGTTGAGCAATTCCAAAGCATCAATGGGGAGCGCTGTACTCTATTTAGTGTTCTTAGAAGTCTAACAGGCCAGTTTAGCTTTCGTGCCTTGTTTCATAAGGTAATGATTCCAATAGACCATGTTACATTTCAAATTGCGCAAAAATGTCAAAAGCTAGTCTGTGGAGAGAGTTGAGCAATTACAAAGCATCAAAGAGGACCGATGTAGTCTATTTAGTGTTCTAAGCAGTCTAACATGCTAGTTTAGCTTTCGTGCAACATTTCATAAGGTAATGAGGCCAATAGACCATGTTACATTTCAAATTGCAGAAAAACATCAAAACCTCGTCTATGGAGAGAGTTGAGCAATTTCAAAGCATCAAAGTGGAGCGTTGTACTCTATTTAGTGTTCTTTGAAGTCTAACACTTTAGTTTAGCTTTCGTGCAATGTTTCATAAGGTAATGATGCCAATAGACCATGTTACATTTCAAATTACATAAAACGTCAAAAGGTCATCTATGGAGATAGTTGAGTAATTCCAAAGCATCAAAGTGGACCGCTGTACTCTATTTAGTGTTCTTAGTTGTCTAACATGCTCTTTTAGCTTTCGTGCAACGTTTCATATGGTAATGACGACAATAGACCTTGTTACATTTCAAATTGCACAAAAACATCAAAAGCTAGTCTATGGAGAGAGTTGAGCAATTCCAAAGCATCAAAGTGAACCGTTGTAACCCATTTAGTGTTCTTAGAAGTCTAACAGACTAGCTTAACTTTCGTGCCATGTTTCATAAGGTTATGATGCCAATAGGCAATGTTGCGTTTCAAATTGCATAAAAACGTCAAAAGCTCATCCATGGAGAGAGTTGAGCAATTCCAAAGCATCAAAGTGGACTGTTGTACTCTATTTAGTGTTCTTAGAAGTCTAACACGTTAGTTTAGGTTTCGTGTAATGTTTTATAAGGTAATGATGCCAATAGACCATGTCACATTTCAAATTGCATAAAAACGTCGAAAGCTCATCTATGGAGAGAGTTGAGCAATTCCAAAGCATCCAAGGGGAGTGTTGTACTCTATTTAGTGTTCTTAGAAGTCTAACAGGCTAGTTCAGCTTTCGTGCCTTGTTTCATAAGGTAATGATTCCAATAGACAATGTTACGTTTCAAATTGCATAAAAACGTCAACAGCTCATCAATGGAGAGAGTTGAGCAATTCCAAAGCATCAAAGTGGACCGCTGTACTCTATTTAGTGTTCTTAGTTGTCTAACATGCTCTTTTAGCTTTCGTGCAACGTTTCATATGGTAATGACGCCAATAGACCTTGTTACGTTTCAAATTGCACAAAAACATCAAAAGCTAGTCTATGGAGAGAGTAGAGCAATTCTAAAGCATCAAAGTGGACCGTTGTACCCTATTTAGTGTTTTTAGAACTCTAACAGGTTAGTTTAGCTTTCGTGCCTTGTTTCATAAGGTAGTGATTCCAATAGACAATGTTACGTTTCAAATTGCATAAAAACGTCAAAAGCTCATCAATGGAGAGAGTTGAGCAATTCCAAAGCATCAAAGTGGACCGCTGCACTCTATTTAGTGTTCTTGGAAGTCTAACACGTTAGTTTAGCTTTCGTTCAATGTTTCATAAGGTAATGATCCCAATAGAAGTCTAACACGTTAGTTTAGCATTCGTTCAATGTTTCATAAGGTAATGATCCCAATAGACCATGTTACATTTGAAATTGCATAAAAGCGTCAAAAGCTCATCAATGGAGAGAGTTGAGCAATTCCAAAGCATCAAAGTGGACCGCTGTACTCTATTTAGTGTTCTTAGAAGTCTAACACGTTAGTTTAGCTTTCGTTCAATGTTTCAGAAGGTAATGAGCCAGTAGAAGTCTAACACGTTAGTTTAGCTTTCGTTCATTGTTTCATAAGGTAATGATCCCAATAGACCATGTTACATTTCAAATTGCATAAAAACGTCAAAAGCTCATCTATGGAGAGAGTTGAGCAATTCCAAAGCATCAATGGGGAGCGCTGTACTCTATTTAGTGTTCTTAGAAGTCTAACAGGCCAGTTTAGCTTTCGTGCCTTGTTTCATAAGGTAATGATTCCAATAGACCATGTTACATTTCAAATTGCGCAAAAATGTCAAAAGCTAGTCTGTGGAGAGAGTTGAGCAATTACAAAGCATCAAAGAGGACCGATGTAGTCTATTTAGTGTTCTAAGCAGTCTAACATGCTAGTTTAGCTTTCGTGCAACATTTCATAAGGTAATGAGGCCAATAGACCATGTTACATTTCAAATTGCAGAAAAACATCAAAACCTCGTCTATGGAGAGAGTTGAGCAATTTCAAAGCATCAAAGTGGAGCGTTGTACTCTATTTAGTGTTCTTTGAAGTCTAACACTTTAGTTTAGCTTTCGTGCAATGTTTCATAAGGTAATGATGCCAATAGACCATGTTATATTTCAAATTGCATAAAACGTCAAAAGGTCATCTATGGAGATAGTTGAGCAATTCCAAAGCATCAAAGTGGACCGCTGTACTCTATTTAGTGTTCTTAGTTGTCTAACATGCTCTTTTAGCTTTCGTGCAACGTTTCATATGGTAATGACGACAATAGACCTTGTTACATTTCAAATTGCACAAAAACATCAAAAGCTAGTCTATGGAGAGAGTTGAGCAATTCCAAAGCATCAAAGTGAACCGTTGTACCCTATTTAGTGTTCTTAGAAGTCTAACAGACTAGCTTAACTTTCGTGCCATGTTTCATAAGGTTATGATGCCAATAGGCAATGTTACGTTTCAAATTGCATAAAAACGTCAAAAGCTCATCTATGGAGAGAGTTGAGCAATTCCAAAGCATCAAAGTGGACTGCTGTACTCTATTTAGTGTTCTTAGAAGTCTAACACGTTAGCTTAGGTTTCGTGTAATGTTTTATAAGGTAATGATGCCAATAGACCATGTCACATTTCAAATTGCATAAAAACGTCGAAAGCTCATCTATGGAGAGAGTTGAGCAATTCGAAAGCATCCAAGGGGAGTGTTGTACTCTATTTAGTGTTCTTAGAAGTCTAACAGGCTAGTTCAGCTTTCGTGCCTTGTTTCATAAGGTAATGATTCCAATAGACAATGTTACGTTTCAAATTGCATAAAAACGTCAAAAGCTCATCAATGGAGAGAGTTGAGCAATTCCAAAGCATCAAAGTGGACCGCTGTACTCTATTTAGTGTTCTTAGTTGTCTAACATGCTCTTTTAGCTTTCGTGCAACGTTTCATATGGTAATGACGCCAGTAGACCTTGTTACATTTCAAATTGCACAAAAACATCAAAAGCTAGTCTATGGAGAGAGTAGAGCAATTCTAAAGCATCAAAGTGGACCGTTGTACCCTATTTAGTGTTTTTAGAAGTCTAACAGGTTAGTTTAGCTTTCGTGCCTTGTTTCATAAGGTAGTGATTCCAATAGACAATGTTACGTTTCAAATTGCATAAAAACGTCAAAAGCTCATCAATGGAGAGAGTTGAGCAATTCCAAAGCATCAAAGTGGACCGCTGCACTCTATTTAGTGTTCTTGGAAGTCTAACACGTTAGTTTAGCTTTCGTTCAATGTTTCATAAGGTAATGATCCCAATAGAAGTGTAACACGTTAGTTTAGCATTGGTTCAATGTTTCATAAGGTAATGATCCCAATAGACCATGTTACATTTGAAATTGCATAAAAGCGTCAAAAGCTCATCAATGGAGAGAGTTGAGCAATTCCAAAGCATCAAAGTGGACCGCTGTACTCTATTTAGTGTTCTTAGAAGTCTAACACGTTAGTTTAGCTTTCGTTCAATGTTTCAGAAGGTAATGATCCAGTAGAAGTCTAACACGTTAGTTTAGCTTTCGTTCATTGTTTCATAAGGTAATGATCCCAATAGACCATGTTACATTTCAAATTGCATAAAAACGTCAAAAGCTCATCTATGGAGAGAGTTGAGCAATTCCAAAGCATCAAAGGGGAGCGCTGTACTCTATTTAGTGTTCTTAGAAGTCTAACAGGCCAGTTTAGCTTTCGTGCCTTGTTTCATAAGGTAATGATTCCAATAGACCATGTTACATTTCAAATTGCGCAAAAATGTCTAAAGCTAGTCTGTGGAGAGAGTTGAGCAATTACAAAGCATCAAAGGGGACCGATGTAGTCTATTTAGTGTTCTAAGCAGTCTAACATGCTAGTTTAGCATTCGTGCAACATTTCATAAGGTAATGAGGCCAATAGACCATGTTACATTTCAAATTGCATAAAAACATCAAAACCTCGTCTACGGAGAGAGTTGAGTAATTTCAAAGCATCAAAGTGGAGCGTTGTACTCTATTTAGTGTTCTTAGAAGTCTAACACGTTAGTTTAGCTTTCGTGCAATGTTTCATAAGGTAATGATGCCAATAGACCATGTTACATTTCAAATTGCATAAAACGTCAAAAGCTCATCTATGGAGATAGTTGAGCAATTCCAAAGCATCAAAGTGGACCGCTGTACTCTATTTAGTGTTCTTAGTTGTCTAACATGCTCTTTTAGCTTTCGTGCAACGTTTCATATGGTAATGACGACAATAGACCTTGTTACATTTCAAATTGCACAAAAACATCAAAAGCTAGTCTATGGAGAGAGTTGAGCAATTCCAAAGCATCAAAGTGAACCGTTGTACCCTATTTAGTGTTCTTAGAAGTCTAACAGACTGGCTTAACTTTCGTGCCATGTTTCATAAGGTTATGATGCCAATAGGCAATGTTACGTTTCAAATTGCATAAAAACGTCAAAAGCTCATCTATGGAGAGAGTTGAGCAATTCCAAAGCATCAAAGTGGACTGCTGTACTCTATTTAGTGTTCTTAGAGGTCTAACACGTTAGTTTAGGTTTCGTGTAATGTTTTATAAGGTATTGATGCCAATAGACCATGTCACATTTCAAATTGCATAAAAACGTCGAAAGCTCATCCATGGAGAGAGTTGAGCAATTCCAAAGCATCCAAGGGGAGTGTTGTACTCTATTTAGTGTTCTTAGAAGTCTAACAGGCTAGTTCAGCTTTCGTGCCTTGTTTCATAAGGTAATGATTCCAATAGACAATGTTACGTTTCAAATTGCATAAAAACGTCAAAAGCTAGTATGTGGAGAGAGTTGAGCAATTCCAAAGCATCAAAGTGGACCGCTGTACTCTATTTAGTGTTCTTAGTTGTCTAACATGCTCTTTTAGCTTTCGTGCAACGTTTCATATGGTAATGACGCCAGTAGACCTTGTTACATTTCAAATTGCACAAAAACATCAAAAGCTAGTCTATGGAGAGAGTAGAGCAATTCTAAAGCATCAAAGTGGACCGTTGTACCCTATTTAGTGTTTTTAGAAGTCTAACAGGTTAGTTTAGCTTTCGTGCCTTGTTTCATAAGGTAGTGATTCCAATAGACAATGTTACGTTTCAAATTGCATAAAAACGTCAAAAGCTCATCAATGGAGAGAGTTGAGCAATTCCAAAGCATCAAAGTGGACCGCTGCACTCTATTTAGTGTTCTTGGAAGTCTAACACGTTAGTTTAGCTTTCGCTCAATGTTTCATAAGGTAATGATCCCAATAGAAGTGTAACACGTTAGTTTAGCATTGGTTCAATGTTTCATAAGGTAATGATCCCAATAGACCATGTTACATTTGAAATTGCATAAAAGCGTCAAAAGCTCATCAATGGAGAGAGTTGAGCAATTCCAAAGCATCAAAGTGGACCACTGTACTCTATTTAGTGTTCTTAGAAGTCTAACACGTTAGTTTAGCTTTCGTTCAATGTTTCAGAAGGTAATGATCCAGTAGAAGTCTAACACGTTAGTTTAGCTTTCGTTCATTGTTTCATAAGGTAATGATCCCAATAGACCATGTTACATTTCAAATTGCATAAAAACGTCAAAAGCTCATCTATGGAGAGAGTTGAGCAATTCCAAAGCATCAATGGGGAGCGCTGTACTCTATTTAGTGTTCTTAGAAGTCTAACAGGCCAGTTTAGCTTTCGTGCCTTGTTTCATAAGGTAATGATTCCAATAGACCATGTTACATTTCAAATTGCGCAAAAATGTCAAAAGCTAGTCTGTGGAGAGAGTTGAGCAATTACAAAGCATCAAAGAGGACCGATGTAGTCTATTTAGTGTTCTAAGCAGTCTAACATGCTAGTTTAGCTTTCGTGCAACATTTCATAAGGTAATGAGGCCAATAGACCATGTTACATTTCAAATTGCACAAAAACATCAAAAGCTAGTCTATGGAGAGAGTAGAGCAATTCTAAAGCATCAAAGTGGACCGTTGTACCCTATTTAGTGTTTTTAGAAGTCTAACAGGTTAGTTTAGCTTTCGTGCCTTGTTTCATAAGGTAGTGATTCCAATAGACAATGTTACGTTTCAAATTGCATAAAAACGTCAAAAGCTCATCAATGGAGAGAGTTGAGCAATTCCAAAGCATCAAAGTGGACCGCTGCACTCTATTTAGTGTTCTTGGAAGTCTAACACGTTAGTTTAGCTTTCGCTCAATGTTTCATAAGGTAATGATCCCAATAGAAGTGTAACACGTTAGTTTAGCATTGGTTCAATGTTTCATAAGGTAATGATCCCAATAGACCATGTTACATTTGAAATTGCATAAAAGCGTCAAAAGCTCATCAATGGAGAGAGTTGAGCAATTCCAAAGCATCAAAGTGAACCACTGTACTCTATTTAGTGTTCTTAGAAGTCTAACACGTTAGTTTAGCTTTCGTTCAATGTTTCAGAAGGTAATGATCCAGTAGAAGTCTAACACGTTAGTTTAGCTTTCGTTCATTGTTTCATAAGGTAATGATCCCAATAGACCATGTTACATTTCAAATTGCATAAAAACGTCAAAAGCTCATCTATGGAGAGAGTTGAGCAATTCCAAAGCATCAATGGGGAGCGCTGTACTCTATTTAGTGTTCTTAGAAGTCTAACAGGCCAGTTTAGCTTTCGTGCCTTGTTTCATAAGGTAATGATTCCAATAGACCATGTTACATTTCAAATTGCGCAAAAATGTCAAAAGCTAGTCTGTGGAGAGAGTTGAGCAATTACAAAGCATCAAAGAGGACCGATGTAGTCTATTTAGTGTTCTAAGCAGTCTAACATGCTAGTTTAGCTTTCGTGCAACATTTCATAAGGTAATGAGGCCAATAGACCATGTTACATTTCAAATTGCAGAAAAACATCAAAACCTCGTCTATGGAGAGAGTTGAGCAATTTCAAAGCATCAAAGTGGAGCGTTGTACTCTATTTAGTGTTCTTTGAAGTCTAACACTTTAGTTTAGCTTTCGTGCAATGTTTCATAAGGTAATGATGCCAATAGACCATGTTATATTTCAAATTGCATAAAACGTCAAAAGGTCATCTATGGAGATAGTTGAACAATTCCAAAGCATCAAAGTGGACCGCTGTACTCTATTTAGTGTTCTTAGTTGTCTAACATGCTCTTTTAGCTTTCGTGCAACGTTTCATATGGTAATGACGACAATAGACCTTGTTACATTTCAAATTGCACAAAAACATCAAAAGCTAGTCCATGGAGAGAGTTGAGCAATTCCAAAGCATCAAAGTGAACCGTTGTACCCTACTTAGTGTTCTTAGAAGTCTAACAGACTAGCTTAACTTTCGTGCCATGTTTCATAAGGTTATGATGCCAATAGGCAATGTTACGTTTCAAATTGCATAAAAACGTCAAAAGCTCATCTATGGAGAGAGTTGAGCAATTCCAAAGCATCAAAGTGGACTGCTGTACTCTATTTAGTGTTCTTAGAAGTCTAACACGTTAGCTTAGGTTTCGTGTAATGTTTTATAAGGTAATGATGCCAATAGACCATGTCACATTTCAAATTGCATAAAAACGTCGAAAGCTCATCTATGGAGAGAGTTGAGCAATTCGAAAGCATCCAAGGGGAGTGTTGTACTCTATTTAGTGTTCTTAGAAGTCTAACAGGCTAGTTCAGCTTTCGTGCCTTGTTTCATAAGGTAATGATTCCAATAGACAATGTTACGTTTCAAATTGCATAAAAACGTCAAAAGCTCATCAATGGAGAGAGTTGAGCAATTCCAAAGCATCAAAGTGGACCGCTGTACTCTATTTAGTGTTCTTAGTTGTCTAACATGCTCTTTTAGCTTTCGTGCAACGTTTCATATGGTAATGACGCCAGTAGACCTTGTTACATTTCAAATTGCACAAAAACATCAAAAGCTAGTCTATGGAGAGAGTAGAGCAATTCTAAAGCATCAAAGTGGACCGTTGTACCCTATTTAGTGTTTTTAGAAGTCTAACAGGTTAGTTTAGCTTTCGTGCCTTGTTTCATAAGGTAGTGATTCCAATAGACAATGTTACGTTTCAAATTGCATAAAAACGTCAAAAGCTCATCAATGGAGAGAGTTGAGCAATTCCAAAGCATCAAAGTGGACCGCTGCACTCTATTTAGTGTTCTTGGAAGTCTAACACGTTAGTTTAGCTTTCGTTCAATGTTTCATAAGGTAATGATCCCAATAGAAGTGTAACACGTTAGTTTAGCATTGGTTCAATGTTTCATAAGGTAATGATCCCAATAGACCATGTTACATTTGAAATTGCATAAAAGCGTCAAAAGCTCATCAATGGAGAGAGTTGAGCAATTCCAAAGCATCAAAGTGGACCGCTGTACTCTATTTAGTGTTCTTAGAAGTCTAACACGTTAGTTTAGCTTTCGTTCAATGTTTCAGAAGGTAATGATCCAGTAGAAGTCTAACACGTTAGTTTAGCTTTCGTTCATTGTTTCATAAGGTAATGATCCCAATAGACCATGTTACATTTCAAATTGCATAAAAACGTCAAAAGCTCATCTATGGAGAGAGTTGAGCAATTCCAAAGCATCAATGGGGAGCGCTGTACTCTATTTAGTGTTCTTAGAAGTCTAACAGGCCAGTTTAGCTTTCGTGCCTTGTTTCATAAGGTAATGATTCCAATAGACCATGTTACATTTCCAATTGCGCAAAAATGTCAAAAGCTAGTCTGTGGAGAGAGTTGAGCAATTACAAAGCATCAAAGAGGACCGATGTAGTCTATTTAGTGTTCTAAGCAGTCTAACATGCTAGTTTAGCTTTCGTGCAACATTTCATAAGGTAATGAGGCCAATAGACCATGTTACATTTCAAATTGCAGAAAAACATCAAAACCTCGTCTATGGAGAGAGTTGAGCAATTTCAAAGCATCAAAGTGGAGCGTTGTACTCTATTTAGTGTTCTTTGAAGTCTAACACTTTAGTTTAGCTTTCGTGCAATGTTTCATAAGGTAATGATGCCAATAGACCATGTTACATTTCAAATTGCATAAAACGTCAAAAGGTCATCTATGGAGATAGTTGAGCAATTCCAAAGCATCAAAGTGGACCGCTGTACTCTATTTAGTGTTCTTAGTTGTCTAACATGCTCTTTTAGCTTTCGTGCAACGTTTCATATGGTAATGACGACAATAGACCTTGTTACATTTCAAATTGCACAAAAACATCAAAAGCTAGTCTATGGAGAGAGTTGAGCAATTCCAAAGCATCAAAGTGGACCGTTGTACCCTATTTAGTGTTCTTAGAAGTCTAACAGACTGGCTTAGCTTTCGTGCCATGTTTCATAAGGTAATGATGCCAATAGGCAATGTTACGTTTCAAATTGCATAAAAACGTCAAAAGCTCATCTATGGAGAGAGTTGAGCAATTCCAAAGCATCAAAGTGGACTGCTGTACTCTATTTAGTGTTCTTAGAAGTCTAACACGTTAGTTTAGGTTTCGTGTAATGTTTTATAAGGTATTGATGCCAATAGACCATGTCACATTTCAAATTGCATAAAAACGTCGAAAGCTCATCTATGGAGAGAGTTGAGCAATTCCAAAGCATCCAAGGGGAGTGTTGTACTCTATTTAGTGTTCTTAGAAGTCTAACAGGCTAGTTCAGCTTTCGTGCCTTGTTTCATAAGGTAATGATTCCAATAGACAATGTTACGTTTCAAATTGCATAAAAACGTCAAAAGCTAGTCTGTGGAGAGAGTTGAGCAATTCCAAAGCATCAAAGTGGACCGCTGTACTCTATTTAGTGTTCTTAGTTGTCTAACATGCTCTTTTAGCTTTCGTGCAACGTTTCATATGGTAATGACGCCAGTAGACCTTGTTACATTTCAAATTGCACAAAAACATCAAAAGCTAGTCTATGGAGAGAGTAGAGCAATTCTAAAGCATCAAAGTGGACCGTTGTACCCTATTTAGTGTTTTTAGAAGTCTAACAGGTTAGTTTAGCTTTCGTGCCTTGTTTCATAAGGTAGTGATTCCAATAGACAATGTTACGTTTAAAATTGCATAAAAACGTCAAAAGCTCATCAATGGAGAGAGTTGAGCAATTCCAAAGCATCAAAGTGGACCGCTGTACTCTATTTAGTGTTCTTGGAAGTCTAACACGTTAGTTTAGCTTTCGTTTAATGTTTCATAAGGTAATGATCCAATAGAAGTCTAACACGTTAGTTTAGCATTCGTTCAATGTTTCATAAGGTAATGATCCCAATAGACCATGTTACATTTGAAATTGCATAAAAGCGTCAAAAGCTCATCAATGGAGAGAGTTGAGCAATTCCAAAGCATCAAAGTGGACCACTGTACTCTATTTAGTGTTCTTAGAAGTCTAACACGTTAGTTTAGCTTTCGTTCAATGTTTCAGAAGGTAATGATCCAGTAGAAGTCTAACACGTTAGTTTAGCTTTGGTTCAATGTTTCATAAGGTAATGATCCCAATAGACCATGTTACATTTCAAATTGCATAAAAACGTCAAAAGCTCATCTATGGAGAGAGTTGAGCAATTCCAAAGCATCAATGGGGAGCGCTGTACTCTATTTAGTGTTCTTAGAAGTCTAACAGGCCAGTTTAGCTTTCGTGCCTTGTTTCATAAGGTAATGATTCCAATAGACCATGTTACATTTCAAATTGCGCAAAAATGTCAAAAGCTAGTCTGTGGAGAGAGTTGAGCAATTACAAAGCATCAAAGAGGACCGATGTAGTCTATTTAGTGTTCTAAGCAGTCTAACATGCTAGTTTAGCTTTCGTGCAACATTTCATAAGGTAATGAGGCCAATAGACCATGTTACATTTCAAATTGCAGAAAAACATCAAAACCTCGTCTATGGAGAGAGTTGAGCAATTTCAAAGCATCAAAGTGGAGCGCTGTACTCTATTTAGTGTTCTTAGAAGTCTAACACTTTAGCTTAGCTTTCGTGCAATGTTTCATAAGGTAATGATGCCAATAGACCATGTTACATTTCAAATTGCATAAAACGTCAAAAGGTCAACTATGGAGATAGTTGAGCAATTCCAAAGCATCAAAGTGGACCGCTGTACTCTATTTAGTGTTCTTAGTTGTCTAACATGCTCTTTTAGCTTTCGTGCAACGTTTCATATGGTAATGACGACAATAGACCTTGTTACATTTCAAATTGCACAAAAACATCAAAAGCTAGTTTATGGAGAGAGTTGAGCAATTCCAAAGCATGAAAGTGAACCGTTGTACCCTATTTAGTGTTCTTAGAAGTCTAACAGACTAGCTTAGCTTTCGTGCCATGTCTCATAGGGTTATGATGCCAATAGGCAATGTTACGTTTCAAATTGCATAAAAATGTCAAAAGCTCATCTATGGAGAGAGTTGAGCAATTCCAAAGCATCAAAGTGGACTGTTGTACTCTATTTAGTGTTCTTAGAAGTCTAACACGTTAGTTTAGGTTTCGTGTAATGTTTTATAAGGTAATGATGCCAATAGACCATGTCACATTTCAAATTGCATAAAAATGTCAAAAGCTAGTCAATGGAGAGAGTTGAGCAATTCCAAAGAATCAAAGTGGACCACTGTACTCTATTTACTGTTCTAAGAAGTCTAACATGCTAGTTTAGCTTTCGTGCAACGTTCCATAAAGCAATGATGCCAATTGACCATGTTACATTTCAAATTGCATAAAAACATCAAAACCTCATCTATGGAGAGAGTTGACCAATTCCAAAGCATCAAAGTGTGCCGCTGTACTCTATTTAGTGTTCTAAGCAGTCTCATAGGCTAGTTTAGCTTTCGTGCCACGTTTCATAAGGTAATGATGCCAATAGACAATGTTACGTTTCAAATTGCACAAAACGTGAAAAGCTCGTCCATGGAGAGAGTTTAGCAATTCCAAAGCATCAAAGTGGACCGCTGTACTATATTTAGGGTTTCTAGAAGTCTAACATGCTAGTTTAGCTTTCGTGCAATGTTTCATAAGGTAATAATGCCAATAGACCATGTTACATTTCAAATTGCACAAAAACGTCAAAAGCTAGTCTATGGAGAGAGTTGTGCAATTCCAAAGCATCAAGGTGGCCCACTGTATTCTATTTAGTGTTCTAAGCAGTCTAGCATGCTAGTTTAGCTTTCGTGCAACGTTTCATGAGGTAATGATCCCGATAGACCATGTTACATTTCAAATTGCATAAAAACACCAAAACCTCGTCTATGGAGAGCGTTGAGCAATTCCAAAGCATCAAAGTGGACTGCTGTACTCGATTTAGTGTTCTAAGCAGTCTAACAGGCCACTTAAGCTTTCGTGCCTCGTTTCATAAGGTAATGATGCCAATAGACAATGTTACGTTCCAAATTGCACAAAACGTCAAAAGCTCATCCATTGAGAGAATTTAGCAATTCCAAAGCATCAAAGTGGACCGTTGTACTCTATTTAGTGTTCTTAGAAGTCTAACATGCTAGTTTAGCTTTCGTGCCACGTTTCGTAAGGTAACGATGCCAATAGACAATGTTACGTTTCAAATTACACAAAACGTCCAAAGCTCGTCTATGGAGAGAGTTTAGCAATTCCAAAGCATCAAAGTGGACCATTGTACTCTATTTAGTGTTCTAAGCAGTCTAACATGCTAGTTTAGCTTTCGTGCAACATTTCATAAGGTAATGAGGCCAATAGACCATGTTACATTTCAAATTGCAGAAAAACATCAAAACCTCGTCTATGGAGAGAGTTGAGCAATTTCAAAGCATCAAAGTGGAGCGCTGTACTCTATTTAGTGTTCTTAGAAGTCTAACACTTTAGTTTAGCTTTCGTGCAATGTTTCATAAGGTAATGATGCCAATAGACCATGTTACATTTCAAATTGCATAAAACGTCAAAAGGTCATCTATGGAGATAGTTGAGCAATTCCAAAGCATCAAAGTGGACCGCTGTACTCTATTTAGTGTTCTTAGTTGTCTAACATGCTCTTTTAGCTTTCGTGCAACGTTTCATATGTTAATGACGACAATAGACCTTGTTACATTTCAAATTGCACAAAAACATCAAAAGCTAGTTTATGGAGAGAGTTGAGCAATTCCAAAGCATGAAAGGGAACCGTTGTACCCTATTTAGTGTTCTTAGAAGTCTAACAGACTAGCTTAGCTTTCGTGCCATGTCTCATAGGGTTATGATGCCAATAGGCAATGTTACGTTTCAAATTGCATAAAAATGTCAAAAGCTCATCTATGGAGAGAGTTGAGCAATTCCAAAGCATCAAAGTGGACTGTTGTACTCTATTTAGTGTTCTTAGAAGTCTAACACGTTAGTTTAGGTTTCGTGTAATGTTTTATAAGGTAATGATGCCAATAGACCATGTCACATTTCAAATTGCATAAAAATGTCAAAAGCTAGTCAATGGAGAGAGTTGAGCAATTCCAAAGAATCAAAGTGGACCACTGTACTCTATTTACTGTTCTAAGAAGTCTAACATGCTAGTTTAGCTTTCGTGCAACGTTCCATAAAGCAATGATGCCAATTGACCATGTTACATTTCAAATTGCATAAAAACATCAAAACCTCATCTATGGAGAGAGTTGACCAATTCCAAAGCATCAAAGTGTGCCGCTGTACTCTATTTAGTGTTCTAAGCAGTCTCATAGGCTAGTTTAGCTTTCGTGCCACGTTTCATAAGGTAATGATGCCAATAGACAATGTTACGTTTCAAATTGCACAAAACGTGAAAAGCTCGTCCATGGAGAGAGTTTAGCAGTTCCAAAGCATCAAAGTGGACTGCTGTACTATATTTAGGGTTTCTAGAAGTCTAACATGCTAGTTTAGCTTTCGTGCAATGTTTCATAAGGTAATAATGCCAATAGACCATGTTACATTTCAAATTGCACAAAAACGTCAAAAGCTAGTCTATGGAGAGAGTTGTGCAATTCCAAAGCATCAAGGTGGCCCACTGTATTCTATTTAGTGTTCTAAGCAGTCTAACATGCTAGTTTAGCTTTCGTGCAACGTTTCATGAGGTAATGATCCCGATAGACCATGTTACATTTCAAATTGCATAAAAACACCAAAACCTCGTCTATGGAGAGCGTTGAGCAATTCCAAAGCATCAAAGTGGACTGCTGTACTCGATTTAGTGTTCTAAGCAGTCTAACAGGCCACTTAAGCTTTCGTGCCTCGTTTCATAAGGTAATGATGCCAATAGACAATGTTACGTTCCAAATTGCACAAAACGTCAAAAGCTCATCCATTGAGAGAATTTAGCAATTCCAAAGCATCAAAGTGGACCGTTGTACTCTATTTAGTGTTCTTAGAAGTCTAACATGCTAGTTTAGCTTTCGTGCCACGTTTCGTAAGGTAACGATGCCAATAGACAATGTTACGTTTCAAATTACACAAAACGTCAAAAGCTCGTCTATGGAGAGAGTTTAGCAATTCCAAAGCATCAAAGTGGACCATTGTACTCTATTTAGTGTTCTAAGCAGTCTAACATGCTAGTTTAGCTTTCGTGCAACATTTCATAAGGTAATGAGGCCAATAGACCATGTTACATTTCAAATTGCAGAAAAACATCAAAACCTCGTCTATGGAGAGAGTTGAGCAATTTCAAAGCATCAAAGTGGAGCGCTGTACTCTATTTAGTGTTCTTAGAAGTCTAACACTTTAGTTTAGCTTTCGTGCAATGTTTCATAAGGTAATGATGCCAATAGACCATGTTACATTTCAAATTGCATAAATCGTCAAAAGGTCATCTATGGAGATAGTTGAGCAATTCCAAAGCATCAAAGTGGACCGCTGTACTCTATTTAGTGTTCTTAGTTGTCTAACATGCTCTTTTAGCTTTCGTGCAACGTTTCATATGGTAATGACGACAATAGACCTTGTTACGTTTCAAATTGCACAAAAACATCAAAAGCTAGTTTATGGAGAGAGTTGAGCAATTCCAAAGCATGAAAGGGAACCGTTGTACCCTATTTAGTGTTCTTAGAAGTCTAACAGACTAGCTTAGCTTTCGTGCCATGTCTCATAGGGTTATGATGCCAATAGGCAATGTTACGTTTCAAATTGCATAAAAATGTCAAAAGCTCATCTATGGAGAGAGTTGAGCAATTCCAAAGCATCAAAGTGGACTGTTGTACTCTATTTAGTGTTCTTAGAAGTCTAACACGTTAGTTTAGGTTTCGTGTAATGTTTTATAAGGTAATGATGCCAATAGACCATGTCACATTTCAAATTGCATAAAAATGTCAAAAGCTAGTCAATGGAGAGAGTTGAGCAATTCCAAAGAATCAAAGTGGACCACTGTACTCTATTTACTGTTCTAAGAAGTCTAACATGCTAGTTTAGCTTTCGTGCAACGTTCCATAAAGCAATGATGCCAATTGACCATGTTACATTTCAAATTGCATAAAAACATCAAAACCTCATCTATGGAGAGAGTTGACCAATTCCAAAGCATCAAAGTGTGCCGCTGTACTCTATTTAGTGTTCTAAGCAGTCTCATAGGCTAGTTTAGCTTTCGTGCCACGTTTCATAAGGTAATGATGCCAATAGACAATGTTACGTTTCAAATTGCACAAAACGTGAAAAGCTCGTCCATGGAGAGAGTTTAGCAATTCCAAAGCATTAAAGTGGACCGCTGTACTATATTTAGGGTTTCTAGAAGTCTAACATGCTAGTTTAGCTTTCGTGCAATGTTTCATAAGGTAATAATGCCAATAGACCATGTTACATTTCAAATTGCACAAAAACGTCAAAAGCTAGTCTATGGAGAGAGTTGTGCAATTCCAAAGCATCAAGGTGGCCCACTGTATTCTATTTAGTGTTCTAAGCAGTCTAACATGCTAGTTTAGCTTTCGTGCAACGTTTCATGAGGTAATGATCCCGATAGACCATGTTACATTTCAAATTGCATAAAAACACCAAAACCTCGTCTATGGAGAGCGTTGAGCAATTCCAAAGCATCAAAGTGGACTGCTGTACTCGATTTAGTGTTCTAAGCAGTCTAACAGGCCACTTAAGCTTTCGTGCCTCGTTTCATAAGGTAATGATGCCAATAGACAATGTTACGTTCCAAATTGCACAAAACGTCAAAAGCTCATCCATTGAGAGAATTTAGCAATTCCAAAGCATCAAAGTGGACCGTTGTACTCTATTTAGTGTTCTTAGAAGTCTAACATGCTAGTTTAGCTTTCGTGCCACGTTTCGTAAGGTAACGATGCCAATAGACAATGTTACGTTTCAAATTACACAAAACGTCAAAAGCTCGTCTATGGAGAGAGTTTAGCAATTCCAAAGCATCAAAGTGGACCATTGTACTCTATTTAGTGTTCTAAGCAGTCTAACATGCTAGTTTAGCTTTCGTGCAACATTTCATAAGGTAATGAGGCCAATAGACCATGTTACATTTCAAATTGCAGAAAAACATCAAAACCTCGTCTATGGAGAGAGTTGAGCAATTTCAAAGCATCAAAGTGGAGCGATGTACTCTATTTAGTGTTCTTAGAAGTCTAACACTTTAGTTTAGCTTTCGTGCAATGTTTCATAAGGTAATGATGCCAATAGACCATGTTACATTTCAAATTGCATAAAACGTCAAAAGGTCATCTATGGAGATAGTTGAGCAATTCCAAAGCATCAAAGTGGACCGCTGTACTCTATTTAGTGTTCTTAGTTGTCTAACATGCTCTTTTAGCTTTCGTGCAACGTTTCATATGGTAATGACGACAATAGACCTTGTTACATTTCAAATTGCACAAAAACATCAAAAGCTAGTTTATGGAGAGAGTTGAGCAATTCCAAAGCATGAAAGGGAACCGTTGTACCCTATTTAGTGTTCTTAGAAGTCTAACAGACTAGCTTAGCTTTCGTGCCATGTCTCATAGGGTTATGATGCCAATAGGCAATGTTACGTTTCAAATTGCATAAAAATGTCAAAAGCTCATCTATGGAGAGAGTTGAGCAATTCCAAAGCATCAAAGTGGACTGTTGTACTCTATTTAGTGTTCTTAGAAGTCTAACACGTTAGTTTAGGTTTCGTGTAATGTTTTATAAGGTAATGATGCCAATAGACCATGTCACATTTCAAATTGCATAAAAATGTCAAAAGCTAGTCAATGGAGAGAGTTGAGCAATTCCAAAGAATCAAAGTGGACCACTGTACTCTATTTACTGTTCTAAGAAGTCTAACATGCTAGTTTAGCTTTCGTGCAACGTTCCATAAAGCAATGATGCCAATTGACCATGTTACATTTCAAATTGCATAAAAACATCAAAACCTCATCTATGGAGAGAGTTGACCAATTCCAAAGCATCAAAGTGTGCCGCTGTACTCTATTTAGTGTTCTAAGCAGTCTCATAGGCTAGTTTAGCTTTCGTGCCACGTTTCATAAGGTAATGATGCCAATAGACAATGTTACGTTTCAAATTGCACAAAACGTGAAAAGCTCGTCCATGGAGAGAGTTTAGCAATTCCAAAGCATTAAAGTGGACCGCTGTACTATATTTAGGGTTTCTAGAAGTCTAACATGCTAGTTTAGCTTTCGTGCAATGTTTCATAAGGTAATAATGCCAATAGACCATGTTACATTTCAAATTGCACAAAAACGTCAAAAGCTAGTCTATGGAGAGAGTTGTGCAATTCCAAAGCATCAAGGTGGCCCACTGTATTCTATTTAGTGTTCTAAGCAGTCTAACATGCTAGTTTAGCTTTCGTGCAACGTTTCATGAGGTAATGATCCCGATAGACCATGTTACATTTCAAATTGCATAAAAACACCAAAACCTCGTCTATGGAGAGCGTTGAGCAATTCCAAAGCATCAAAGTGGACTGCTGTACTCGATTTAGTGTTCTAAGCAGTCTAACAGGCCACTTAAGCTTTTGTGCCTCGTTTCATAAGGTAATGATGCCAATAGACAATGTTACGTTCCAAATTGCACAAAACGTCAAAAGCTCATCCATTGAGAGAATTTAGCAATTCCAAAGCATCAAAGTGGACCGTTGTACTCTATTTAGTGTTCTTAGAAGTCTAACATGCTAGTTTAGCTTTCGTGCCACGTTTCGTAAGGTAACGATGCCAATAGACAATGTTACGTTTCAAATTACACAAAACGTCAAAAGCTCGTCTATGGAGAGAGTTTAGCAATTCCAAAGCATCAAAGTGGACCATTGTACTCTATTTAGTGTTCTAAGCAGTCTAACATGCTAGTTTAGCTTTCGTGCAACATTTCATAAGGTAATGAGGCCAATAGACCATGTTACATTTCAAATTGCAGAAAAACATCAAAACCTCGTCTATGGAGAGAGTTGAGCAATTTCAAAGCATCAAAGTGGAGCGCTGTACTCTATTTAGTGTTCTTAGAAGTCTAACACTTTAGTTTAGCTTTCATGCAATGTTTCATAAGGTAATGATGCCAATAGACCATGTTACATTTCAAATTGCATAAAACATCAAAAGGTCATCTATGGAGATAGTTGAGCAATTCCAAAGCATCAAAGTGGACCGCTGTACTCTATTTAGTGTTCTTAGTTGTCTAACATGCTCTTTTAGCTTTCGTGCAACGTTTCATATGGTAATGACGACAATAGACCTTGTTACATTTCAAATTGCACAAAAACATCAAAAGCTAGTTTATGGAGAGAGTTGAGCAATTCCAAAGCATGAAAGTGAACCGTTGTACCCTATTTAGTGTTCTTAGAAGTCTAACAGACTAGCTTAGCTTTCGTGCCATGTCTCATAGGGTTATGATGCCAATAGGCAAAGTTACGTTTCAAATTGCATAAAAATGTCAAAAGCTCATCTATGGAGAGAGTTGAGCAATTCCATAGCATCAAAGTGGACTGTTGTACTCTATTTAGTGTTCTTAGAAGTCTAACACGTTAGTTTAGGTTTCGTGTAATGTTTTATAAGGTAATGATGCCAATAGACCATGTCACATTTCAAATTGCATAAAAATGTCAAAAGCTAGTCAATGGAGAGAGTTGAGCAATTCCAAAGAATCAAAGTGGACCACTGTACTCTATTTACTGTTCTAAGAAGTCTAACATGCTAGTTTAGCTTTCGTGCAACGTTCCATAAAGCAATGATGCCAATAGACCATGTTACATTTCAAATTGCATAAAAACATCAAAACCTCATCTATGGAGAGAGTTGAGCAATTCCAAAGCATCAAAGTGTGCCGCTGTACTCTATTTAGTGTTCTAAGCAGTCTCATAGGCTAGTTTAGCTTTCGTGCCACGTTTCATATGGTAATGATGCCAATAGACAATGTTACGTTTCAAATTGCACAAAACGTGAAAAGCTCGTCCATGGAGAGAGTTTAGCAATTCCAAAGCATCAAAGTGGACCGCTGTACTATATTTAGGGTTTCTAGAAGTCTAACATGCTAGTTTAGCTTTCGTGCAATGTTTCATAAGGTAATAATGCCAATAGACCATGTTACATTTCAAATTGCACAAAAACATCAAAAGCTAGTCTATGGAGAGAGTTGTGCAATTCCAAAGCATCAAGGTGGCCCACTGTATTCTATTTAGTGTTCTAAGCAGTCTAACATGCTAGTTTAGCTTTCGTGCAACGTTCCATGAGGTAATGATCCCGATAGACCATGTTACATTTCAAATTGCATAAAAACACCAAAACCTCGTCTATGGAGAGCGTTGAGCAATTCCAAAGCATCAAAGTGGACTGCTGTACTCGATTTAGTGTTCTAAGCAGTCTAACAGGCCACTTAAGCTTTCGTGCCTCGTTTCATAAGGTAATGATGCCAATAGACAATGTTACGTTCCAAATTGCACAAAACGTCAAAAGCTCATCCATTGAGAGAATTTAGCAATTCCAAAGCATCAAAGTGGACCGTTGTACTCTATTTAGTGTTCTTAGAAGTCTAACGTGCTAGTTTAGCTTTCGTGCCACGTTTCGTAAGGTAACGATGCCAATAGACAATGTTACGTTTCAAATTACACAAAACGTCAAAAGCTCGTCTATGGAGAGAGTTTAGCAATTCCAAAGCATCAAAGTGGACCATTGTACTCTATTTAGTGTTCTTAGAAGTCTAACAAGCTAGTTGAGCTTTCGTGCTATGTTTGATAAGGTAATAATGCCAATAGACCATGTTACATTTCAAATTGCGCAAAAAAGTCAAAAGCTCGTCTATGGAGAGAGTTGAGCAATTCCAAAACATCAAATTGGACCGCTGAACTCTATTTAGTGTTCTTAGATGTCTAACAGGCTATTTTAGCTTTCTTGAAACGTTTCATAAGCTAATGATGCCAATTGACCTTGCTACGTTTCAAATTGCACAAAAACGTCAAAAGCTCTTCTGTGGAGATAGTTGAGCAATTCTAAAGCATCAGAGTGGACCGCTGCACTCTATTTAGTGTTCTTCGAAGTCTAACACGCTAGTTTAGCTTTCGTACGAGGTTTCATAAGGTAATAATGCCAATAGACCATGTTACATTTCAAATTGCGTGAAAACGTCAAAAGCTCGTCTATGGAGAGAGTTGAGCAATTCCAAAGCGTCAAATTGGACCGCTGAACTATATTTAGTGTTCTTAGATGTCTAACAGGCTATTTTAGCTTTCGTGCAACATTTCATAAGCTAATGATGCCAATTGAACTTGCTACGTTTCAAATTGCACAAAAATGTCAAAAGCTCTTTTGTGGAGATAGTTGAGCAATTCCAAAGCATCAGAGTGGACCGCTGTACTCTATTTAGTGTTCTTAAAAGTCTACCATGCCAGTTTAGCTTTCGTGCAACGTTTCATAAGGTAATGATACCAATAGACTATGTTACATTTCAAATTGCACAAAAATGTCAAAAGCTAGTCTATGGAGAGAGTTGAGCAATTCCAAAGCATCAAAGTGGACCCTGTACTCTATTTAGTGTTCTAAGCAGTCTAACATGCTAGTTTAGCTTTCGTGCAACGTTTCATAAGGTAATGATGCCAATAGACCTGTTATATTTCAAATTGCATAAAAACATCAAAACCTCATTTATGGGGAGATTTGAGCAATTCCAAAGCATCAAAGTGGGCCGCTGTACTCTATTTAGTGTTCAAATTGCACAAAACGTCAAAAGCTCATCCATGGAGAGAGTTTAGTAATTCCAAAGCATCAAAGTGGACCGCTGTACTATATTTAGGGTTTTTAGAAGTCTAACATGCTAGTTTAGCTTTCGTGCACCGTTTCATAAGGTAATGATACCAATAGACCATGTTACATTTCAAATTACAAAAAAACATCATAAGCTCATCTATAGTGAGAGTTGAGCAATTTCAAAGCATGAAAGTGGACCGCTGTACTATTTAGTGTTCTTAGAAGTCTCACATGCTAGTTTAGCTTTCGTCCAACGTTTCATAAGGTAATGATACCAATTGACCATGTTACATTTCAAATTGCGCAAAAATGTCAAAAGCTAGTCTATGGAGAGAGTTGAGCAATTCCAAAGCATCAAAGTGGACCACAGTACTCTATTTACTGTTCTAAGCAGTCTAACATGCTAGTTTAGCTTTCGTGCAACGTTTCATAAGGTAATGATGCCAATAGACCATATTACATTTCAAATTGCATAAAAACATCAAAACCTCATCTATGGAGAGAGTTGAGCAATTCCAAATCATCAACGTGGGCGCCTGTACTCTATTTAGTGTTCTAAGAAGTCTCATGGGCTAGTTTACCTTTCGTGCCACGTTTCATAAGGTAATGATGCCAATAGACAATGTTACGTTTCAAATTGCACAAAATGTCAAAAGCTCGTCCATGGAGAGAGTTTAGCAATTCCAAAGCATCAAAGTGGACCGCTGTACTATATTTAGGGTTTCTAGAAGTCTAACACGCTAGTTGAGCTTTCGTGCAATGTTTCATAAGGTAATAATGCCAATAGACCATGTTACATTTCAAATTGCATAAAAACATCAAAACCTCAACTATGGAGAGAGTTGAGCAATTCCGAAGCATCAACGTGGGCCGCTGTATTCTATTTAGTGTTCTAAGCAGTCTCATAGGCTAGTTTAGCTTTCTTGCCACGTTTCATAAGGTAATGATCCCGATTGACCATGTTACATTTCAAATTGCATAAAAACACCAAAACCTCGTCTATGGAGAGCGTTGAGCAATTCCAAAGCATCAAAGTGGACTGTTGTACTCTATTTAGTGTTCTAAGCAGTCTAACAGGCCACTTAAACTTTCGTGCCTCGTTTCATAAGGTAATGATGCCAATAGACAATGTTACGTTCCAAATTGTACAAAACGTCAAAAGCTCGTCCATGGAGAGAGTTTAGCAATTCCAAAGCATCAAAGTAGACCGTTGTACTCTATTTAGTGTTCTTAGAAGTCTAACATGCTAGTTTAGCTTTCGTGCCACGTTTCGTAAGGTAACGATGCCAATAGACATTGTTACGTTTCAAATTACACAAAACGTCAAAAGCTCGTCTAAGGAGAGAGTTTAGCAATTCCAAAGCATCCAAGTGGACCATTGTACTCTATTTAGTGTTCTTAGAAGTCTAACAAGCTAGTTGAGCTTTCGTGCAATGTTTGATAAGGTAATAATGTCAATAGACCATGTTACATTTCAAATTGCGCAAAAACGTCAGAAGCTCATCTATGGAGAGAGTCAAGCAATTCCAAAGCATCAAATTGGACCGTTAAACTCTATTTAGTGTTCTTAGATGTCTAACAGGCTATTTTAGCTTTCGTGCAACGTTTCATAAGGTAATGATGCCAATTGACCTTGCTACGTTTCAAATTGCACAAAAACGTCAAAAGCTCTTCTGTGGAGATAGTTGAGCAATTCCAAAGCATCGGAGTGGACCGCTGCACTCTATTTACTGTTCTTAGAAGTCTAAGATGCTAGTTTAGCTTTCGTGCATTGTTTCATAAGGTAATGATGCCAATAGACCATGTTACATTTCAAATTGCAAACAAACGTCGAAAGCTCATCTATGGAGAGAGTTGAGCAATTCCAAAGCATCAAAGTGGACCGCTGTACTCTATTTAGTGTTCTTAGAAGTCTAACATGCTAGTTTAGCTTTCGTGCAACGTTTCATAAGGTAATGATACCAATAGACTATGTTACATTTCAAATTGCGCAAAAACGTCAAAAGCTAGTCTATGGAGAGAGTTGAGCAATTCCAAAGCATCAAAGTGGACCGTTGTACTCTATTTAGTGTTCTAAGCAGTCTAACATGCTAGTTTAGCTTTCGTGCAACGTTTCATAAGGTAATGATTCCAATAGACCATGTTACATTTCAAATTGCATAAAAACATCAAAACCTCGTCGATGGAGAGAGTTGAGCAATTCCAAAGCATCAAAGTGGGCCGCTGTACTCTATTTAGTGTTCTAAGCAGTCTCATAGGCTAGTTTAGCATTCGTGCCACGTTTCATAAGGTAATGATGCCAATAGACAATGTTACGTTTTAAATTGCACAAAACGTCAAAAGCTCATCCATGGAGAGAGTTTAGCAATTCCAAAGCATCAAAGTGGACCGCTGTACTATATTTAGGGTTTTTAGAAGTCTAACACGCTAGTTTAGCTTTCATGCACTGTTTCATAAGGTAATGATACCAATAGACCATGTTATATTTCAAATTGCAAAAAAACGTCAGAAGCTCATCTATGGTGAGAGTTGAGCAATTCCAAAGTATGAAAGTGGACCTCTGTACTCTATTTAGTGTTCTTAGAAGTCTAACATGCTAGTTTAGCTTTCGTGCAACGTTTCATAAGGTAATGATACCAATAGACTATGTTACATTTCAAATTGCGCAAAAACGTCAAAAGCTAGTCTATGGAGAGAGTTGAGCAATTCCAAAGCATCAAAGTGGACCGTTGTACTCTATTTAGTGTTCTAAGCAGTCTAACATGCTAGTTTAGCTTTCGTGCAACGTTTCATAAGGTAATGATTCCAATAGACCATGTTACATTTCAAATTGCATAAAAACATCAAAACCTCGTCGATGGAGAGAGTTGAGCAATTCCAAAGCATCAAAGTGGGCCGCTGTACTCTATTTAGTGTTCTAAGCAGTCTCATAGGCTAGTTTAGCATTCGTGCCACGTTTCATAAGGTAATGATGCCAATAGACAATGTTACGTTTTAAATTGCACAAAACGTCAAAAGCTCATCCATGGAGAGAGTTTAGCAATTCCAAAGCATCAAAGTGGACCGCTGTACTATATTTAGGGTTTTTAGAAGTCTAACACGCTAGTTTAGCTTTCGTGCACCGTTTCATAAGGTAATGATACCAATAGACCATGTTACATTTCAAATTGCAAAAAAACGTCAGAAGCTCATCAATGGTGAGAGTTGAGCAATTCCAAAGTATGAAAGTGGACCTCTGTACTCTATTTAGTGTTCTTAGAAGTCTAACATGCTAGTTTAGCTTTCGTGCAACGTTTCATAAGGTAATGATACCAATAGACCATGTTACATTTCAAATTGCGCAAAAACGTCAAAAGCTAGTCTATGGAGAGAGTTGAGCAATTCCAAAGCATCAAAGTGGACCGCTGTACTCTATTTACTGTTCTAAGCAATCTAACATGCTAGTTTAGCTTTCGTGCAACGTTTCATAAGGTAACGATGCCAATAGACCATGTTACATTTCAAATTGCACAAAAATGTCAAAAGCTAGTCTATGGAGAGAGTTGAGCAATTCCAAAGCATCAAAGTGGACCACTGTACTCTATTTAGTGTTCTAAGTAGTCTAACATGCTAGTTTAGCTTTCGTGCCACCTTCATAAGGTAATGATCCCAATAGGCCCTGTTACATTTCAAATTGCATAGAAACACCAAAACCTCGTCTATGGAGACAGTTGAGAAATTCCAAATCATTAAAGTGGACCGCTGTACTCTATTTAGTGTTCTACTCAGTCTAACAGGCCACATAAGCTATCGTGCCACGTTTCATAAGGTAATGATGCCAATAGACAAAGTTACGTTCCAAATTGCACACAACGTCAAAAGCTAGTCTATGGAGAGAGTTCAGCAATTCCAAAGCATCAAAGTGGACCGCTGTACTCTATTTAGTGTTCTGAGCAGTCTAACATGCTAGTTTAGCTTTCGTGCAATGTTTCATAAGGTAATGACGCCAATAGACCATGTTACATTTCAAATTGCATAAAAAGAGCAAAACCTCATCGATGGAGAGAGTTGAGCAACTCCAAAGCATCAAAGTGGGTCGCTGTACTCTATTTAGTGTTCTAAGCAGTTTCATTGGCTAGTTTAGCTTTCGTTCCACGTTTCATAAGGTAATGATGCCAGAAGACAATGTTACGTTCCAAATTGCACAAAACATCAAAAGCTCGTCCATGGAGAGAGTTGAGCAATTCCAAAGCATCAAAGTGGACCGTTGTACTCTATTTAGTGTTCTTAGAAGTCTAACATGCTAGTTTAGCTTTTGTGCCACGTTTCGTAAGGCAACGATACCAATAGACAATGTTACGTTTCAAATTACACAAAATGTCAAAAGCTCGTCTATGGAGAGAGTTTACCAATTCCAAAGCATGAAAGTGGACCATCATACTCTATTTAGTGTTCTTAGAAGTCTAACAAGCTAGTTGAGCTTTGGTGCAATGTTTGATAAGGTAATGATGCCAATAGACCATGTTACATTTCAAATTACGCAAAAACGTCAAAAGCTCGTCTATGGAGAGAGTTGAGCAATTCCAAAGCATCAAATTGGACCGCTGAACTCTATTTAGTGTTCTTAGATGTCTAATAGGCTATTTTAGGTTTCGTGCAACGTTTCATAAGGTAATGATGCCAATTGACGTTGCTACGTTTCAAATTGCACAAAAATGTCAAAAGCTCTTCTGTGGAGATAGTTGAGCAATTCCAAAGCATCAGAGTGGACCGCTGCACTCTATTTACTGTTCTTAGAAGTCTAAGATGCTAGTTTAGCTTTCGTGTATTGTTTCATAAGTTAATGATGCCAATAGACCATGTTACATTTCAAATTGCAAACAAACGTCGAAAGCACATCTATGGAGAGAATTGAGCAATTCTAAAGCATCAAAGCGGACCGCGGTACTCTATTTAGTGTTCTTAGAAGTCTAAGACGCTAGTTTAGCTTTCGTGCGTTGTTTCATAAGGTAATGATGCCAATAGACCATGTTACATTTCAAATTGCAAACAAACGTCGAAAGCTCATCTATGGAGAGAGTTGAGGAATTCCAAAGCATCAAAGTGGACCGCGGTACTCTATTTAGTGTTCTAAGCAGTCTAACATGCTAGTTTAGCTTTCGTGCAACGTTTCATAAGGTAATGATTCCAATAGACCATGTTACATTTCAAATTGCATAAAAACATCAAAACCTCGTCGATGGAGAGAGTTGAGCAATTCCAAAGCATCAAAGTGGGCCGCTGTACTCTATTTAGTGTTCTAAGCAGTCTCATAGGCTAGTTTAGCATTCGTGCCACGTTTCATAAGGTAATGATGCCAATAGACAATGTTACGTTTCAAATTGCACAAAACGTCAAAAGGTCATCCATGGAGAGAGTTTAGCAATTCCAAAGCATCAAAGTGGACCGCTGTACTATATTTAGGGCTTTTAGAAGTCTAACACGCTAGTTTAGCTTTCGTGCACCGTTTCATAAGGTAATGATACCAATAGATCATGTTACATTTAAAATTGCAAAAAAACGTCAGAAGCTCATCTATGGTGAGAGTTGAGCAATTCCAAAGTATGAAAGTGGACCGTTGTACTCTATTTAGTGTTCTTAGAAGTCTAACATGCTAGTTTAGCTTTCGTGCAACGTTTCATAAGGTAATGATACCAATAGACCATGTTACATTTCAAATTGCGCAAAAACGTCAAAAGCTAGTCTATGGAGAGAGTTGAGCAATTCCAAAGCATCAAAGTGGACCCTGTACTCTATTTACTGTTCTAAGCAGTCTAACATGCTAGTTTAGCTTTCGTGCAACGTTTCATAAGGTAATAATGCCAATAGACCATGTTACATTTCAAATTGCACAAAAACGTCAAAAGCTAGTCTATGGAGAGAGTTGAGCAATTCCAAAGCGTCAAAGTGGACCATTGTACTGTATTTAGTGTTCTAAGTAGTCTAACATGCTAGTTTAGCTTTCGTGCCACCTTCATAAGGTAATGATCCGAATAGGCCCTGTTTCATTTCAAATTGCATAGAAACACCAAAACCTCGTGTATGGAGACAGTTGAGCAATTCCAAATCATTAAAGTGGACCGCTGTACTCTATTTAGTGTTCTAAGCAGTCTAACAGGCCACATAAGCTTTCGTGCCACATTTCATAAGGTAATGATGCCAATAGACAAAGTTACGTTCCAAATTGCACAAAACATCAAAAGCTAGTCTATGGAGAGAGTTCAGCAATTCCAAAGCATCAAAGTGGACCGTTGTACTCTATTTAGTGTTCTAAGCAGTCTAACATGCTAGTTTAGCTTTCGTGCAATGTTTCATAAGGTAATGACGCCAATAGACCATGTTACATTTCAAATTGCATAAAAAGAGCAAAACCTCATCGATGGAGAGAGTTGAGCAACTCCAAAGCATCAAAGTGGGTCGCTGTACTCTATTTAGTGTTCTAAGCAGTTTCATTGGCTAGTTTAGCTTTCGTTCCACGTTTCATAAGGTAATGATGCCAGAAGACAATGTTACGTTCCAAATTGCACAAAACATCAAAAGCTCGTCCATGGAGAGAGTTGAGCAATTCCAAAGCATCAAAGTGGACCGTTGTACTCTATTTAGTGTTCTTAGAAGTCTAACATGCTAGTTTAGCTTTTGTGCCACGTTTCGTAAGGCAACGATACCAATAGACAATGTTACGTTTCAAATTACACAAAATGTCAAAAGCTCGTCTATGGAGAGAGTTTAGCAATTCCAAAGCATGA
The DNA here is from genome assembly GCF_013401445.1 of Tripterygium wilfordii. Lineage (NCBI taxonomy): Eukaryota > Viridiplantae > Streptophyta > Magnoliopsida > Celastrales > Celastraceae > Tripterygium > Tripterygium wilfordii. Next base: position 7,882,569 of record NC_052239.1, on the reverse strand, counting down.
AAGTGGACCATCGTACTCTATTTAGTGTTCTTAGAAGTCTAACAAGCTAGTTGAGCTTTGGTGCAATGTTTGATAAGGTAATGATGCCAATAGACCATGTTACATTTCAAATTACGCAAAAACGTCAAAAGCTCGTTTATGGAGAGAGTTGAGCAATTCCAAAACATCAAATTGGACCGCTGAACTCTATTTAGTGTTCTTAGATGTCTAACAGGCTATTTTAGCTTTCGTGCAACGTTTCATAAGGTAATGATGCCAATTGACGTTGCTACGTTTCAAATTGCACAAAAATGTCAAAAGCTCTTCTGTGGAGACAGTTGAGCAATTCCAAAGCATCAGAGTGGACCGCTGCACTCTATTTACTGTTCTTAGAAGTCTAACATGCTAGTTTAGCTTTCGTGCAACGTTTCATAAGGTAATGATTCCAATAGACCATGTTACATTTCAAATTGCATAAAAACATCAAAACCTCGTCGATGGAGAGAGTTGAGCAATTCCAAAGCATCAAAGTGGACCGTTGTACTCTATTTAGTGTTCTAAGCAGTCTAACATGCTAGTTTAGCTTTCGTGCAACGTTTCATAAGGTAATGATTCCAATAGACCATGTTACATTTCAAATTGCATAAAAACATCAAAACCTCGTCGATGGAGAGAGTTGAGCAATTCCAAAGCATCAAAGTGGGCCGCTGTACTCTATTTAGTGTTCTAAGCAGTCTCATAGGCTAGTTTAGCATTCGTGCCACGTTTCATAAGGTAATGATGCCAATAGACAATGTTACGTTTCAAATTGCACAAAACGTCAAAAGGTCATCCATGGAGAGAGTTTAGCAATTCCAAAGCATCAAAGTGGACCGCTGTACTATATTTAGGGTTTTTAGAAGTCTAACACGCTAGTTTAGCTTTCGTGCACCGTTTCATAATGTAATGATACCGATAGACCATGTTACATTTCAAATTGCAAAAAAACGTCAGAAGCTCATCTATGGTGAGAGTTGAGCAATTCCAAAGTATGAAAGTGGACCGTTGTACTCTATTTAGTGTTCTTAGAAGTCTAACATGCTAGTTTAGCTTTCGTGCAACGTTTCATAAGGTAATGATACCAATAGACCATGTTACATTTCAAATTGCGCAAAAACGTCAAAAGCTAGTCTATGGAGAGAGTTGAGCAATTCCAAAGCATCAAAGTGGACCCTGTACTCTATTTACTGTTCTAAGCAGTCTAACATGCTAGTTTAGCTTTCGTGCAACGTTTCATAAGGTAATAATGCCAATAGACCATGTTACATTTCAAATTGCACAAAAACGTCAAAAGCTAGTCTATGGAGAGAGTTGAGCAATTCCAAAGCGTCAAAGTGGACCATTGTACTGTATTTAGTGTTCTAAGTAGTCTAACATGCTAGTTTAGCTTTCGTGCCACCTTCATAAGGTAATGATCCGAATAGGCCCTGTTTCATTTCAAATTGCACAAAACATCAAAAGCTAGTCTATGGAGAGAGTTCAGCAATTCCAAAGCATCAAAGTGGACCGTTGTACTCTATTTAGTGTTCTAAGCAGTCTAACATGCTAGTTTAGCTTTCGTGCAACGTTTCATAAGGTAATGATGCCAATAGACCATGTTACATTTCAAATTGCATAAAAAGATCAACACCTCATTGATGGAGAGAGTTGAGCAACTCCAAAGCATCAAAGTGCGTCGCTGTACTCTATTTAGTGTTCTAAGCAGTCTCATAGGCTAGTTTAGCTTTCGTGCCACGTTTCATAAGGTAATGATGCCAGAAGACAATGTTACGTTCCAAATTGCACAAAACGTCAAAAGCTCGTCCATGGAGAGAGTTGAGCAATTCCAAAGCATCAAAGTGGACTGCTATACTCTATTTACTGTTCTAAGCAGTCTAACATGCTACTTTAGCTTTCGTGCAACGTTTCATAAGGTAATGATGCCAATAGACCATGTTACATTTCAAATTGCACAAAAACGTCAAAAGCTAGTCTATGGAGAGAGTTGAGCAATTCCAAAGCATCAAAGTGGACCACTGTACTCTATTTAGTGTTCTAAGTAGTCTAACATGCTAGTTTAGCTTTCGTGCAACGTTTCATAAGGTAATGATGCCAATAGACCATGTTACATTTCAAATTGCATAAAAAGATCAAAACCTCATCGATGGAGAGAGTTGAGCAACTCCAAAGCATCAAAGTGGGCCGTTGTACTCTATTTAGTGTTCTAAGCAATCTCATAGGCTAGTTTAGCTTTCGTGCAACGCTTCATAAGGTAATGATACCAATAGACTATGTTACATTTCAAATTGCGCAAAAACGTCAAAAGCTAGTCTATGGAGAGAGTTGAGCAATTCCAAAGCATCAAAGTGGACCGTTGTACTCTATTTAGTGTTCTAAGCAGTCTAACATGCTAGTTTAGCTTTCGTGCAACGTTTCATAAGGTAATGATGCCAATAGACCATGTTACATTTCAAATTGCATAAAAACATCAAAACCTCATCGATGGAGAGAGTTGAGCAATTCCAAAGCATCAAAGTGGGCCGCTGTACTCTATTTAGTGTTCTAAGCAGTCTCATAGGCTAGTTTAGCATTCGTGCCACGTTTCATAAGGTAATGATGCCAATAGACAATGTTACGTTTCAAATTGCACAAAACGTCAAAAGCTCGTCCATGGAGAGAGATTAGCAATTCCAAAGCATCAAAGTGGACCGCTGTACTATATTTAGGGTTTTTAGAAGTCTAACACACTAGTTTAGCTTTTGTGCACCGTTTCATAAGGTAATGATACCAATAGACCATGTTACATTTCAAATTGCAAAAAAAACGTCAGAAGCTCATCTATGGTGAGAGTTGAGCAATTCCAAAGTATGAAAGTGGACCGCTGTACTCTATTTAGTGTTCTTAGAAGTCTAACATGCTAGTTTAGCTTTCGTGCAACGTTTCATAAGGTAATGATACCAATAGACTATGTTACATTTCAAATTGTGCAAAAACGTCAAAAGCTAGTCTATGGAGAGAGTTGAGCAATTCCAAAGCATCAAAGTGGACCCTGTACTCTATTTACTGTTCTAAGCAGTCTAACATGCTAGTTTAGCTTTCGTGCAACGTTTCATAAGGTAATAATGCCAATAGACCATGTTACATTTCAAATTGCACAAAAACGTCAAAAGCTAGTCTATGGAGAGAGTTGAGCAATTCCAAAGCGTCAAAGTGGACCATTGTACTGTATTTAGTGTTCTAAGTAGTCTAACATGCTAGTTTAGCTTTCGTGCCACCTTCATAAGGTAATGATCCGAATAGGCCCTGTTTCATTTCAAATTGCACAAAACATCAAAAGCTAGTCTATGGAGAGAGTTCAGCAATTCCAAAGCATCAAAGTGGACCGTTGTACTCTATTTAGTGTTCTAAGCAGTCTAACATGCTAGTTTAGCTTTCGTGCAACGTTTCATAAGGTAATGATGCCAATAGACCATGTTACATTTCAAATTGCATAAAAAGATCAACACCTCATTGATGGAGAGAGTTGAGCAACTCCAAAGCATCAAAGTGCGTCGCTGTACTCTATTTAGTGTTCTAAGCAGTCTCATAGGCTAGTTTAGCTTTCGTGCCACGTTTCATAAGGTAATGATGCCAGAAGACAATGTTACGTTCCAAATTGCACAAAACGTCAAAAGCTCGTCCATGGAGAGAGTTGAGCAATTCCAAAGCATCAAAGTGGACCGCTATACTCTATTTACTGTTCTAAGCAGTCTAACATGCTACTTTAGCTTTCGTGCAACGTTTCATAAGGTAATGATGCCAATAGACCATGTTACATTTCAAATTGCACAAAAACGTCAAAAGCTAGTCTATGGAGAGAGTTGAGCAATTCCAAAGCATCAAAGTGGACCACTGTACTCTATTTAGTGTTCTAAGTAGTCTAACATGCTAGTTTAGCTTTCGTGCAACGTTTCATAAGGTAATGATGCCAATAGACCATGTTACATTTCAAATTGCATAAAAAGATCAAAACCTCATCGATGGAGAGAGTTGAGCAACTCCAAAGCATCAAAGTGGGCCGTTGTACTCTATTTAGTGTTCTAAGCAATCTCATAGGCTAGTTTAGCTTTCGTGCAACGCTTCATAAGGTAATGATACCAATAGACTATGTTACATTTCAAATTGCGCAAAAACGTCAAAAGCTAGTCTATGGAGAGAGTTGAGCAATTCCAAAGCATCAAAGTGGACCGTTGTACTCTATTTAGTGTTCTAAGCAGTCTAACATGCTAGTTTAGCTTTCGTGCAACGTTTCATAAGGTAATGATGCCAATAGACCATGTTACATTTCAAATTGCATAAAAACATCAAAACCTCATCGATGGAGAGAGTTGAGCAATTCCAAAGCATCAAAGTGGGCCCTTGTACTCTATTTAGTGTTCTAAGCAGTCTCATAGGCTAGTTTAGCATTCGTGCCACGTTTCATAAGGTAATGATGCCAATAGACAATGTTACGTTTCAAATTGCACAAAACGTCAAAAGCTCGTCCATGGAGAGAGATTAGCAATTCTAAATCATCAAAGTGGACCGCTGTACTATATTTAGGGTTTTTAGAAGTCTAACACACTAGTTTAGCTTTTGTGCACCGTTTCATAAGGTAATGATACCAATAGACCATGTTACATTTCAAATTGCAAAAAAAACGTCAGAAGCTCATCTATGGTGAGAGTTGAGCAATTCCAAAGTATGAAAGTGGACCGCTGTACTCTATTTAGTGTTCTTAGAAGTCTAACATGCTAGTTTAGCTTTCGTGCAACGTTTCATAAGGTAATGATACCAATAGACTATGTTACATTTCAAATTGTGCAAAAACGTCAAAAGCTAGTCTATGGAGAGAGTTGAGCAATTCCAAAGCATCAAAGTGGATCGCTGTACTCTATTTACTATTCTAAGCAGTCTAACATGCTAGTTTAGCTTTCGTGCAACGTTTCATAAGGTAATGATGCCAATAGACCATGTTACATTTCAAATTGCACAAAAACGTCAAAAGCTAGTCTATGGAGAGAGTTGAGCAATTCCAAAGCATCAAAGTGGGCCATTGTACTCTATTTAGTGTTCTAAGTAGTCTAACATGCAAGTTTAGCTTTCGTGCAACGTTTCATAAGGTAATGATGCCAATAGACCATGTTACATTTCAAATTGCATAAAAAGATCAAAACCTCATCGATGGAGAGAGTTGCGCAACTGCAAAGCATCAAAGTGGGCCGCTGTACTCTATTTAGTGTTCTATGCAGTCTCATAGGCCAGTTTAGGTTTCGTGCCACGTTTCGTAAGGTAATGATGCCAGAAGACAATGTTACGTTCCAAATTGCACAAAACGTCAAAAGCTCGTCTATGGAGAGAGTTTAGCAATTCCAAAGCATCAAAGTGGACCATCGTACTCTATTTAGTGTTCTTAGAAGTCTAACAAGCTAGTTGAGCTTTGGTGCAATGTTTGATAAGGTAATGATGCCAATAGACCATGTTACATTTCAAATTGCGTAAAAACATCAAAAGCTCGTCTATGGAGAGAGTTGAGCAATTCCAAAGCATCAAATTGGACCGCTGAACTCTATTTAGTGTTCTTAGATGTCTAACAGGCTATTTTACCTTTCGTGCAACGTTTCATAAGGTAATGATGCCAATTGACGTTGGTACGTTTCAAATTGCACAAAAACGTCAAAAGCTCTTCTATGGAGATAGTTGAGCAATTCCAAAGCATCAGAGTGGACCGCTACACTCTATTTAGTGTTCTTAGAAGTCAAACACGCTAGTTTAGCTTTCGTGCAATGTTTCATAAGGTAATGATGCCAATAGACCATGTTACATTTCAAATTGCAAACGAACGTCAAAAGCGCATCTATGGAGAGAGTTGAGCAATTCCAAAGCATCAAAGTGGACCGTTGTACTCTATTTAGTGTTCTTAGAAGTCTAACATGCTAGTTTAGCTTTCGTGCAACGTTTCATAAGGTAATGATACCAATAGACCATGTTACATTTCAAATTGCGTAAAAACGTCAAAAGCTAGTCTATGGAGAGAGTTGAGCAATTCCAAAGCATCAAAGTGGACCGCTGTACTCTATTTAGTGTTCTAAGTAGTCTAACATGCTAGTTTAGCTTTCGTGCAACGTTTCATAAGGTAATGATGCCAATAGACCATGTTACATTTCAAATTTCATAAAAACATCAAAACCTCGTCGATGGAGAGAGTTGAGCAATTCCAAAGCATCAAAGTGGGCCGCTGTACTCTATTTAGTGTTCTAAGCAGTCTCATAGGCTAGTGTAGCTTTCGTGCCACGTTTCATAAGGTAATGATGCCAATAGACGATGTTACGTTTCAAATTGCATAAAACGTCAAAAGCTCGTCCATGGAGAGAGTTTAGCAATTCCAAAGCATCAAAGTGCACCGCTGTACTATATTTAGGGTTTTTACAAGTCTAACATGCTAGTTTAGCTATCGTGCAATGTTTCATAAGGTAATAATGCCAATAGACCATGTTATATTTCAAATTGCACGAAGAGTCAAAAGCTAGTCTATGGAGAGAGTTGAGCAATTCCAAAGCATCAAATTAGACCGTTGTACTCTATTTAGTGTTCGTAGAAGTCTAACATGCTAGTCTAGCTTTCGTGCCACGTTTCGTAAGGTAACGATGCCAATAGACAATGTTACGTTTCAAATTACACAAAACGTGAAAAGCTCGTCTATGGAGAGAGTTTAGCAATTCCAAAGCATCAAATTGGACCGCTGAACTCTATTTAGTGTTCCTAGATGTCTAACAGGCTATTTTAGCTTTCGTGCAACGTTTCATATGGTAATGATGGCAATTGACCTTGCTACGTTTCAAATTGCACAAAAACGTCAAAAGCTCTTCAATGTAGATAGTTGAGCAATTCCAAAGCATCAGAGTGGACCGCTGCACTCTATTTAGTGTTCTTAGAAGTCTAACGCGCTAGTTTAGCTTTCGTGCAATGTTTCATAAGGTAATGATGCCAATAGACCATGTTACATTTCAAATTGCAAACAAACGTCAAAAGCTCATCTATGGAGAGATTTGAGCAATTCCAAAGCATCAAAGTGGACCGCTATACTGTATTTAGTGTTCTTAGAAGTCTAACATGCTAGTTTAGCTTTCGTGCAACGTTTCATAAGGTAATGATACCAATAGACCATGTTACATTTCAAATTGCGTTAAAACGTCAAAAGCTAGTCTATGGAGAGAGTTGAGCAATTCCAAAGCATCAAAGTGGACCGCTGTACTCTATTTAGTGTTCTAAGCAGTCTAACATGCTAGTTTAGCTTTCGTGCAACATTTCATAAGGTAATGATGCCAATAGACCATGTTACGTTTCAAATTTCATAAAAACATCAAAACCTCGTCGATGGAGAGATTGAGCAATTCCAAAGCATCAAAGTGGGCCGCTGTACTCTATTTAGTGTTCTAAGCAGTCTCATAGGCTAGTGTAGCTTTCGTGCCACGTTTCATAAGGTAATGTTGCCAATAGACAATGTTACGTTTCAAATTACATAAAACGTCAAAAGCTAGTCCATGGAGAGAGTTTAGCAATTCCAAAGCATCAAAGTGGACCGCTGTACTATATTTAGTTTTCTATGCAGTCTAACATGCTAGTTTAGCTTTCGTGCAACGTTTCATAAGGTAATGATGCCAATAGACCATGTTGCATTTCAAATTGCATAAAAACATCAAAACCTCGTCGATGGAGAGAGTCGAGCAATTACGAAGCATCAAATTGGACCGCTATACTCTATTTAGTGTTCTTAGAAGTCTAACATGCTAGTTTAGCTTTCGTGCAACGTTTCATAAGGTAACAACAGTAATAGACCATGTTACATTTCAAATTGCGCAAAAACATCAAAACCTCGTCTATGGAGAGAGTTGAGCAATTCCAAAGCATCAAAGTGGACCGCCGTACTTTATTTAGTGTTCTAAGCTTTCTAACAGGCTAGTTTAGCTTTCGTGCCACGTTTCATAAGGCAATGATGGCAATGGACAATGTTACGTTTGAAAGTGCACAAAACGTCAAAAGCTTGTCCATGGAGAGAGTTTAGGAATTCCAAAGTATCAAAGTGGACCGTTGTACTCTATTTAGTGTTCTTAGAAGTCTAACACACTAGTTTAGCATTCGTACAATGTTTCATAAGGTAATGATGCCAATAGACCATGTTACATTTCAAATTGCATAAAAACGTCAAAACCTAGTCTATGGAGAGAGTTGAGCAATTCTAAAGCATCAAAGTGGACCACTGTACTCTCTTTAGTGTTCTAAGTAGTCTAACATGCTAGTTTAGCTTTCGTGCAACGTTCCATAAGGTAACGACAGAAATAGACCATGTTACATTTCAAATTGCGTAAAAACATCAAAACCTCGTCTATGGAGTGAGTTGAGCAATTCCAAAGCATCAAAGTGGACCGCTGTACTATATTTAGTGTTCTAAGCAGTCTAACATGCTAGTTTAGCTTTCGTGCAACGTTTCATAAGGTAATGATCCCAATAGACCATGTTACATTTGAAATTGCATTAAAACACCAAAACCTCGTCTATGGAGAGAGTTGAGCAATTCCAAAGCGTCAAAGTGGACCGCTGTACTCTATTTAGTGTTCTAAGCATTCTAGCAGGCTAGTTTAGCTTCCATGCGATGTTTCATAAGGCAATGATGGCAATAGACAATGTTACGTTTCAAATTGCACAAAACGTCAAAAGCTCGTCCATGGAGAGAGTTTAGCAATTCTGAAGCATCAAAGTGGACCGCTATACTCTATTTAGTGTTCTTAGAAGTCTAACACGGTAGTTTAGCTGTCGTGCAATGTTTCATAAGGTTATGATGCCAATAGACCATGTTACATTTCAAATTGCAAATGAACGTCAAAAGCTCATCTATGGAGAGAGTTGAGCAATTCCAAAGCATCAAAGTGGACCGCTGTACTCTATTTAGTGTTCTTAGAAGTATAACATGCTAGCAAAGCTTTTGTGCAACGTTTCATAAGGTAATGACAGCAATAGACCATTTTACATTTCAAATTACGCAAAAACGTCAAAAGCTAGTCTGTGGATAGAGTTGAGCCATTCCAAAGCATCAAAGTCGACCGTTGTACTCTATTTAATGTTCTAAGCAGTCTAACATGCTAGTTTAGCTTTCATGCAACGTTTCATAAGGTGATGATGCCAATAGACCATGTTACATTTCAAATTTCGTGAAAACATCAAAACCTCGTCTATGGAGAGAGTTGAGCAATTCTGAAGCATCAAAGTGGACCGCTGTACTTTATTTAGTGTTCTAAGCATTCTAACAGGCTAGTTCAGCTTTCGTGCCACGTTTCATAAGGCAGTGATGGCAATGGACAATGTTACGTTTGAAAGTGCACAAAACGTCAAAAGCTTGTCCATGGAGAAAGTTTAGCAATTCCAAAGAGTCAAAGTGGACCGCTGTACTCTATTTAGTGTTCTTAGAAGTCTAATATGCTAGTTTAGCTTTTGTGCAACGTTTCATAAGGTAATGACAGCAATAGACCTTAGACCATGTTACATGTCAAATTGCGCAAAAACGTCAAAAGCTAGTCTATGGAGAGAGTTGAGCAATTCCAAAGCATCCAAGTGGACCGCTGTACTCTATTTAATGTTCTAAGCAGTCTAACATGCTAGTTTAGCTTTCGTGCAACGTTTCATAAGCTAATGATGCCAATAGAGCATGTTACATTTCAAATTGCATAAAAACATCAAAACCTCGTCTATGGAGAGAGTTGAGCAATTCCAAAGCATCAAAGTGGACCGCCGTACTTTATTTAGTGTTCTAAGCTTTCTAACAGGCTAGTTTAGCTTTCGTGCCACGTTTCTTAAGGCAATGATGGCAATGGACAATGTTACGTTTGAAAGTGCACAAAACGTCAAAAGCTTGTCCATGGGGAGAGTTTAGCAATTCCAAAGCATCAAAGTGGACCGCTGTACTCTATTTACTGTTCTTAGAAGTCTAACACTCTAGTTTAGCTTTCGTACAATGTTTCATAAGGTAATGATGCCAATAGACCATGTTACATTTCAAATTGCAATAAAACGTCAAAACCTAGTCGATGGAGAGAGTTGAGCAATTCCAAAGCATCAAAGTGGACCGTTGTACTCTATTTAGTGTTCTAAGCAGTCTAACGGGCTAGTTTAGCTTTCATGCAACGTTTCATAAGGTAATGATCCCAATAGACCATGTTACATTTGCAATTGCATTAAAACACCAAAACCTCGTCTATGGAGAGAGTTGAGCAATTCCAAAGCATCAAAGTGGACCGCTGTACTCTATTTAGTGTTCTAAGCATTCTAGCAGGCTAGTTTAGCTTTCATGCGATGTTTCATAAGGCAATGATGGCAATAGACAATGTTACGTTTCAAATTGCACAAAACGTCAAAAGCTCGTCCATGGAGAGAGTTTAGCAATTCCGAAGCATCAAAGTCGACCGCTGTACTCTATTTAGTGTTCTTAGAAGTCTAACACGCTAGTTTAGCTGTCGTGCAATGTTTCATAAGGTTATGATGCCAATAGACCATGTTACATTTCAAATTGCAAATGAACGTCAAAAGCTCATCTATGGAGAGAGTTGAGCAATTCCAAAGCATCAAAGTGGACCGCTGTACTCTATTTAGTGTTCTTAGAAGTCTAACATGCTAGCTAAGCTTTTGTGCAACGTTTCATAAGGTAATGACAGCAATAGACCATGTTACATTTCAAATTACGCAAAAACGTCAAAAGCTAGTATGTGGATAGAGTTGACCAATTCCAAAGCATCAAAGTGGACCGTTGTACTCTATTTAATGTTCTAAGTAGTCTAACATGCCAGTTTAGCTTTCATGCAACGTTTCATAAGGTAATGATGCCAATAGACCATGTTACATTTCAAATTTCATGGAAACATCAAAACCTCGTCTATGGTGAGAGTTGAGCAATTCCGAAGCATCAAAGTGGACCGCTGTACTTTATTTAGTGTTCTAAGCATTCTAACAGGCTAGTTCAGCTTTCGTGCCACGTTTCATAAGGCAATGATGGCAATGGACAATGTTACGTTTGAAAGTGCACAAAACGTCAAAAGCTTGTCCATGGAGAAAGTTTAGCAATTCCAAAGCGTCAAAGTGGACCGCTGTACTCTATTTAGTGTTCTTAGAAGTCTAACACGCTAGTTTAGCTTTCGTACAATGTTTCATAAGGTAATGATGCCAATCGACCATTTACATTTCAAATTGCATAAAAACGTCAAAACCTAGTCTATGGACAGAGTTGAGCAATTCCAAAGCATCAAAGTGGACCACTGTACTCTATTTAGTGTTCTAGGCAGTCTAACAGGCTGGTTTAGCTTTCATGCAACGTTTCAAAAGGTAATGATCCCAATAGACCATGTTACATTTCAAATTGCATTAAAACACCAAAACCTCATCTATGGAGATAGTTGAGCAATTCCAAAGCATCAAAGTGGACCACTGTACTCTATTTAGTATTCTAAGCATTCTAGCAGGCTAGTTTAGCTTTCATGCGATGTTTCATAAGGCAATGATGGCAATAGACAATGTTACGTTTCAAATTGCACAAAACGTCAAAAGCTCGTCCGTGGAGAGAGGTTAGCAATTCTGAAGCATCAAAGTGGACCGCTGTACTCTATTTAGTATTCTTAGATGTCTAACACGCTAGTTTAGCTGTCGTGCAATGTTTCATAAGGTAATGATGCCAATAGACCATGCTACATTTCAAATTGCAAATGAACGTCAAAAGCTCATCTATGGAGAGAGTTGAGCAATTCCAAAGCATCAAAGTGGACCACTGTACTCTATTTATTGTTCTTAGAAGTCTAATATGCTAGTTTAGCTTTCGTGCAACGTTTCATAAGGTAATGACAGCAATAGACCATGTTACATTTCAAATTGCGCAAAAACGTCAAAAGCTAGTCTATGGAGAGAGTTGAGCAATTCCAAAGCATCCAAGTGGACCATTGTACTCTATTTAATGTTCTAAGCAGTCTAACATGCTAGTTTAGCTTTCGTGCAACGTTTCATAAGGTAATGATGCCAATAGACCATGTTACATTTCAAATTGCATAAAAACATCAAAACCTCGTCTATGGAGAGAGTTGAGCAATTCCAAAGCATCAAAGTGGACCGCCGTACTTTATTTAGTGTTCTAAGCTTTCTAACAGGCTAGTTTAGCTTTCGTGCCACGTTTCATAACGCAATGATGGCAATGGACAATGTTACGTTTGAAAGTGCACAAAACGTCAAAAGCTTGTCCATGGGGAGAGTTTAGCAATTCCAAAGCATCAAAGTGGACCGCTGTACTCTATTTAGTGTTCTTAGAAGTCTAACGCGCTAGTTTAGCTTTCGTACAATGTTTTATAAGGTAATGACTTCAATAGACCATGTTACATTTCAAATTGCATAAAAACGTCAAAAGCTAGTCTATGGAGCGAGTTGAGCAATTCCAAAGCATCAAAGTGGGCCGCTGTACTCTATTTAGTGCTCTAAGTAGTCTAACAGGCTAGTTTAGCTTTCATGCAATGTTTCATATGGTAATGATCCCAATAGACCATATTACATTTCAAAATGCATCAAAACACCAAAACCTCATCTATGGAGAGAGTTGAGCAATTCCAAGGCATCAAAGTGGACCGCTGTACTCTATTTAGTGTTCTAAGCATTCTAGCAGGCTAGTTTAGCTTTCATGCGATGTTTCATAAGGCAATGATGGCGATAGACAATGTTACGTTTCAAATAGTACAAAACGTCAAAAGCTTATCCATGGAGAGAGTTTAGCAATTCCAAAGCATTAAAGTGGACCGCTGTACTCTATTTAGTGTTCTTAGAAGTGTAACACGCTAGTTTAGCTGTCGTGCAATGTTTCATAAGGTAATGATGCCAATAGACCATGTTATATTTCAAATTGCAAATGAACGTCAAAAGCTCATCTATGGAGAGAGTTGAGCAATTCCAAAGCATCAAAGTGGACCGTTGTACTCTATTTAGTGTTCTTAGAAGTCTAACATGCTAGCTTAGCTTTCGTGCAACGTTTCATAAGGTAATGACAGCAATAGACCATGTTACATTTCAAATTACGCAAAAACGTCAAAAGCTAGTCTATGGAGAGAGTTGAGCAATTCCAAGGCATCAAAGTGGACCGTTGTACTCTATTTAGTGTTCTTAGAAGTCTAACATGCTAGTTTAGCTTTCGTGTAATGTTTCATAAGGTAATGATGCCAATAGACCATGTTACATTTCAAATTGCATAAAAACATCAAAACCTCGTCTATGGAGAGAGTTGAGCAATTCCAAAGCATCAAAGTGGACCGCTGTACTTTATTTAGTGTTCTAAGCATTCTAACAGGCTAGTTCAGCTTTCGTGCCACGTTTCATAAGGCAATGATGGCAATGGACAATGTTACGTTTGAAAGTGTACAAAACGTCAAAAGCTTGTCCATAGAGAGAGTTTAGCAATTGCAAAGCATCAAAGTGAACCGTTGTACTCTATTTAGTGTTCTTAGAAGTCTAACACGCTAGTTTAGCTTTCGTACAAAGTTTCATAAGGTAATGCTGCCAATAGACCATGATACATTTCAAATTACATAACAACGTCAAAACCTAGTCTATGGAGAGAGTTGAGCAATTCCAAAGGATCAAAGTGGCCCGCTGTACTCTATTTTGTGTTCTAAGCAGTCTAATAGGCTAGTTTAGCTTTCATGCAACGTTTCATAAGGTAATGATCCCAATAGACCATGTTACATTTCAAATTGCATTAAAACACCAAAACCTCGTCTATGGAGAGAGTTCAGCAATTCCAAAGCATCAAAGTGGACCGCTGTACTCTATTTAGTGTTCTAAGCATTCTAGCAGGCTAGGTTAGCTTTCATGCGATGTTTCATAAGGCAATGATGGCAATAGACAATGTTACGTTTCAAATTGCACAAAACGTCAAAAGCTCATCCATGGAGAGAGTTTAGCAATTCCAAAGCATCAAAGTGGACCGCTGTGCTCTATTTAGTGTTCTTAGAAGTCTAACACGCTAGTTTAGCTGTCGTCCAATGTTTCATAAGGTAATGATGCCAATAGACCATGTTACATTTCAAATTGCAAATGAACGTCAAAAGCTCATCTATGGAGAGAGTTGAGCAATTCCAAAGCATCAAAGTGGACCGCTGTACTCTATTTAGTGTTCTTAGAAGTATAACATGCTAGCAAAGCTTTTGTGCAACGTTTCATAAGGTAATGACAGCAATAGACCATTTTACATTTCAAATTACGCAAAAACGTCAAAAGCTAGTCTGTGGATAGAGTTGAGCAATTCCAAAGCATCAAAGTCGACCGTTGTACTCTATTTAATGTTCTAAGCAGTCTAACATGCTAGTTTAGCTTTCATGCAACGTTTCATAAGGTGATGATGCCAATAGACCATGTTACATTTCAAATTTCGTGAAAACATCAAAACTTCGTCTATGGAGAGAGTTGAGCAATTCCGAAGCATCAAAGTGGACCGCTGCACTTTATTTAGTGTTCTAAGCATTCTAACAGGCTAGTTCAGCTTTCGTGCCACGTTTCATAAGGCAGTGATGGCAATGGACAATGTTACGTTTGAAAGTGCACAAAACGTCAAAAGCTTGTCCATGGAGAAAGTTTAGCAATTCCAAAGAGTCAAAGTGGACCGCTGTACTCTATTTAGTGTTCTTAGAAGTCTAATATGCTAGTTTAGCTTTCGTGCAACGTTTCATAAGGTAATGACAGCAATAGACCTTAGACCATGTTACATTTCAAATTGCGCAAAAACGTCAAAAGCTAGTCTATGGAGAGAGTTGAGCAATTCCAAAGCATCCAAGTGGACCGCTGTACTCTATTTAATGTTCTAAGCAGTCTAACATGCTAGTTTAGCTTTCGTGCAACGTTTCATAAGCTAATGATGCCAATAGAGCATGTTACATTTCAAATTGCATAAAAACATCAAAACCTCGTCTATGGAGAGAGTTGAGCAATTCCAATGCATCAAAGTGGACCGCCGTACTTTATTTAGTGTTCTAAGCTTTCTAACAGGCTAGTTTAGCTTTCGTGCCACGTTTCTTAAGGCAATGATGGCAATGGACAATGTTACGTTTGAAAGTGCACAAAACGTCAAAAGCTTGTCCATGGGGAGAGTTTAGCAATTCCAAAGCATCAAAGTGGACCGCTGTACTCTATTTACTGTTCTTAGAAGTCTAACACTCTAGTTTAGCTTTCGTACAATGTTTCATAAGGTAATGATGCCAATAGACCATGTTACATTTCAAATTGCAATAAAACGTCAAAACCTAGTCTATGGAGAGAGTTGAGCAATTCCAAAGCATCAAAGTGGACCGTTGTACTCTATTTAGTGTTCTAAGCAGTCTAACGGGCTAGTTTAGCTTTCATGCAACGTTTCATAAGGTAATGATCCCAATAGACCATGTTGCATTTGCAATTGCATTAAAACACCAAAACCTCGTCTATGGAGAGAGTTGAGCAATTCCAAAGCATCAAAGTGGACCGCTGTACTCTATTTAGTGTTCTAAGCATTCTAGCAGGCTAGTTTAGCTTTCATGCGATGTTTCATAAGGCAATGATGGCAAAAGACAATGTTACGTTTCAAATTGCACAAAACGTCAAAAGCTCGTCCATGGAGAGAGTTTAGCAATTCCGAAGCATCAAAGTCGACCGCTGTACTCTATTTAGTGTTCTTAGAAGTCTAACACGCTAGTTTAGCTGTCGTGCAATGTTTCATAAGGTTATGATGCCAATAGACCATGTTACATTTCAAATTGCAAATGAACGTCAAAAGCTCATCTATGGAGAGAGTTGAGCAATTCCAAAGCATCAAAGTGGACCGCTGTACTCTATTTACTGTTCTTAGAAGTCTAACATGCTAGCTAAGCTTTTGTGCAACGTTTCATAAGGTAATGACAGCAATAGACCATGTTACATTTCAAATTACGCAAAAACGTCAAAAGCTAGTATGTGGATAGAGTTGACCAATTCCAAAGCATCAAAGTGGACCGTTGTACTCTATTTAATGTTCTAAGTAGTCTAACATGCCAGTTTAGCTTTCATGCAACGTTTCATAAGGTAATGATGCCAATAGACCATGTTACATTTCAAATTTCATGGAAACATCAAAACCTCGTCTATGGTGAGAGTTGAGCAATTCCGAAGCATCAAAGTGGACCGCTGTACTTTATTTAGTGTTCTAAGCATTCTAACAGGCTAGTTCAGCTTTCGTGCCACGTTTCATAAGGCAATGATGGCAATGGACAATGTTACATTTGAAAGTGCACAAAACGTCAAAAGCTTGTCCATGGAGAAAGTTTAGCAATTCCAAAGCGTCAAAGTGGACCGCTGTACTCTATTTAGTTTTCTTAGAAGTCTAACACGCTAGTTTAGCTTTCGTACAATGTTTCATAAGGTAATGATGCCAATCGACCATTTACATTTCAAATTGCATAAAAACGTCAAAACCTAGTCTATGGACAGAGTTGAGCAATTCCAAAGCATCAAAGTGGACCACTGTACTCTATTTAGTGTTCTAGGCAGTCTAACAGGCTGGTTTAGCTTTCATGCAACGTTTCAGAAGGTAATGATCCCAATAGACCATGTTACATTTCAAATTGCATTAAAACACCAAAACCTCATCTATGGAGATAGTTGAGCAATTCCAAAGCATCAAAGTGGACCACTGTACTCTATTTAGTGTTCTAAGCATTCTAGCAGGCTAGTTTAGCTTTCATGCGATGTTTCATAAGGCAATGATGGCAATAGACAATGTTACGTTTCAAATTGCACAAAACGTCAAAAGCTCGTCCGTGGAGAGAGGTTAGCAATTCTGAAGCATCAAAGTGGACCGCTGTACTCTATTTAGTATTCTTAGATGTCTAACACGCTAGTTTAGCTGTCGTGCAATGTTTCATAAGGTAATGATGCCAATAGACCATGTTACATTTCAAATTGCAAATGAACGTCAAAAGCTCATCTATGGAGAGAGTTGAGCAATTCCAAAGCATCAAAGTGGACCACTGTACTCTATTTATTGTTCTTAGAAGTCTAATATGCTAGTTTAGCTTTCGTGCAACGTTTCATAAGGTAATGACAGCAATAGACCATGTTACATTTCAAATTGCGCAAAAACGTCAAAAGCTAGTCTATGGAGAGAGTTGAGCAATTCCAAAGCATCCAAGTGGACCGTTGTACTCTATTTAATGTTCTAAGCAGTCTAACATGCTAGTTTAGCTTTCGTGCAACGTTTCATAAGGTAATGATGCCAATAGACCATGTTACATTTCAAATTGCATAAAAACATCAAAACCTCGTCTATGGAGAGAGTTGAGCAATTCCAAAGCATCAAAGTGGACCGCCGTACTTTATTTAGTGTTCTAAGCTTTCTAACAGGCTAGTTTAGCTTTCGTGCCACGTTTCATAAGGCAATGATGGCAATGGACAATGTTACGTTTGAAAGTGCACAAAACGTCAAAAGCTTGTCCATGGGGAGAGTTTAGCAATTCCAAAGCATCAAAGTGGACCGCTGTACTCTATTTAGTGTTCTTAGAAGTCTAACACGCTAGTTTAGCTTTCGTACAATGTTTTATAAGGTAATGACTTCAATAGACCATGTTACATTTCAAATTGCATAAAAACGTCAAAAGCTAGTCTATGGAGCGAGTTGAGCAATTCCAAAGCATCAAAGTGGGCCGCTGTACTCTATTTAGTGCTCTAAGTAGTCTAACAGGCTAGTTTAGCTTTCATGCAATGTTTCATATGGTAATGATCCCAATAGACCATACTACATTTCAAAATGCATCAAAACACCAAAACCTCATCTATGGAGAGAGTTGAGCAATTCCAAGGCATCAAAGTGGACCGCTGTACTCTATTTAGTGTTCTAAGCATTCTAGCAGGCTAGTTTAGCTTTCATGCGATGTTTCATAAGGCAATGATGGCGATAGACAATGTTACGTTTCAAATAGTACAAAACGTCAAAAGCTTATCCATGGAGAGAGTTTAGCAATTCCAAAGCATTAAAGTGGACCGCTGTACTCTATTTAGTGTTCTTAGAAGTGTAACACGCTAGTTTAGCTGTCGTGCAATGTTTCATAAGGTAATGATGCCAATAGACCATGTTATATTTCAAATTGCAAATGAACGTCAAAAGCTCATCTATGGAGAGAGTTGAGCAATTCCAAAGCATCAAAGTGGACCGTTGTACTCTATTTAGTGTTCTTAGAAGTCTAACATGCTAGCTTAGCTTTCGTGCAACGTTTCATAAGGTAATGACAGCAATAGACCATGTTGCATTTCAAATTACGCAAAAACGTCAAAAGCTAGTCTATGGAGAGAGTTGAGCAATTCCAAAGCATCAAAGTGGACCGTTGTACTCTATTTAGTGTTCTTAGAAGTCTAACATGCTAGTTTAGCTTTCGTGTAATGTTTCATAAGGTAATGATGCCAATAGACCATGTTACATTTCAAATTGCAAAAAAACGTCAAAAGCTCTTCTATGGAGATAGTTGAGCAATTCCAAAGCATCAGAGAGGACCGCTGCACTCTATTTAGTGTTCTTATAAGTCTAACATGCTAGTTTAGCTTTCATGTAATGTTTCATAAGGTAATGATGCCAATAGACCATGTTACATTTCAAATTGCATAAAAACATCAAAACCTCGTCTATGGAGAGAGTTGAGCAATTCCAAAGCATCAAAGTGGACCGCTGTACTTTATTTAGTGTTCTAAGCATTCTAACAGGCTAGTTCAGCTTTCGTGCCACGTTTCATAAGGCAATGATGGCAATGGACAATGTTACGTTTGAAAGTGTACAAAACGTCAAAAGCTTGTCCATGGAGAGAGTTTAGCAATTGCAAAGCATCAAAGTGGACCGTTGTACTCTATTTAGTGTTCTTAGATGTCTAACACGCTAGTTTAGCTTTCGTACAAAGTTTCATAAGGTAATGCTGCCAATAGACCATGATACATTTCAAATTACATAACAACGTCAAAACCTAGTCTATGGAGAGAGTTGAGCAATTCCAAAGGATCAAAGTGGCCCGCTGTACTCTATTTTGTGTTCTAAGCAGTCTAATAGGCTAGTTTAGCTTTCATGCAACGTTTCATAAGGTAATGATCCCAATAGACCATGTTACATTTCAAATTGCATTAAAACACCAAAACCTCGTCTATGGAGAGAGTTCAGCAATTCCAAAGCATCAAAGTGGACCGCTGTACTCTATTTAGTGTTCTAAGCATTCTAGCAGGCTAGGTTAGCTTTCATGCGATGTTTCATAAGGCAATGATGGCAATAGACAATGTTACGTTTCAAATTGCACAAAACGTCAAAAGCTCATCCATGGAGAGAGTTTAGCAATTCCAAAGCATCAAAGTGGACCGCTGTGCTCTATTTAGTGTTCTTAGAAGTCTAACACGCTAGTTTAGCTGTCGTCCAATGTTTCATAAGGTAATGATGCCAATAGACCATGTTACATTTCAAATTGCAAATGAACGTCAAAAGCTCATCTATGGAGAGAGTTGAGCAATTCCAAAGCATCAAAGTGGACCGTTGTACTCTATTTAGTGTTCTTAGAAGTCTAACATGCTAGCCTAGCTTTCGTGCAACGTTTCATAAGGTAATGACAACAATAGACCATGTTACATTTCAAATTATGCAAAAACGTCAAAAGCTAGTTTATGGAGAGAGTTGAGCAATTCCAAAGCATCAAAGTGGACCGCTGTACTCTATTTAGTGTTCTTAGAAGTTTAACACGCTAGTTTAGCTTTCGTACAATGTTTTATAAGGTAATGACTTCAATAGGCCATGTTACATTTCAAATTGCATAAAAACGTCAAAAGCTAGTCTATGGAGCGAGTTGAACAATTCCAAAGCATCAAAGTGGACGCTGTACTCCATTTAGTGTTCTAAGTAGTCTAACTGGCTAGTTTAGCTTTCATGCAATGTTTCATATGGTAATGATCCCAATAGACCATATTACATTTCAAAATGCATCAAAAAACCAAAACCTCATCTATAGAGAGAGTTGAGCAATTCCAAGGCATCAAAGTGGACCGCTGTACTCTATTTAGTGTTCTAAGCATTCTGGCAGGCTAGTTTAGCTTTCATGCGATGTTTCATAAGGCAATGATGGCGATAGACAATGTTACGTTTCAAATTGCACAAAACGTCAAAAGCTCATCCATGGAGAAAGTTTAGCAATTCCAAAGCAATAAAGTGGACCGTTGTACTCTTTTTAGTGTTCTTAGAAGTCTAACACGCTAGTTTAGCTGTCGTGCAATGTTTCATAAGGTAATGATGTCAATAGACCATGTTACATTTCAAATTGCAAATGAACGTCAAAAGCTCATCTATGGAGAGAGTTGAGCAATTCCAAAGCATCAAAGTGGACCGTTGTACTCTATTTAGTGTTCTAAGCATTCTAGCAGGCTAGTTTAGCTTTCATGCGATGTTTCATAAGGCAATGATGGCGATAGACAATGTTACGTTTCAAATAGTACAAAACGTCAAAAGCTTATCCATGGAGAGAGTTTAGCAATTCCAAAGCATTAAAGTGGACCGCTGTACTCTATTTAGTGTTCTTAGAAGTGTAACACGCTAGTTTAGCTGTCGTGCAATGTTTCATAAGGTAATGATGCCAATAGACCATGTTATATTTCAAATTGTAAATGAACGTCAAAAGCTCATCTATGGAGAGAGTTGAGCAATTCCAAAGCATCAAAGTGGACCGTTGTACTCTATTTAGTGTTCTTAGAAGTCTAACATGCTAGCTTAGCTTTCGTGCAACGTTTCATAAGGTAATGACAGCAATAGACCATGTTACATTTCAAATTACGCAAAAACGTCAAAAGCTAGTCTATGGAGAGAGTTGAGCAATTCCAAAGCATCAAAGTGGACCGTTGTACTCTATTTAGTGTTCTTAGAAGTCTAACATGCTAGTTTAGCTTTCGTGTAATGTTTCATAAGGTAATGATGCCAATAGACCATGTTACATTTCAAATTGCAAAAAAACGTCAAAAGCTCTTCTATGGAGATAGTTGAGCAATTCCAAAGCATCAGAGAGGACCGCTGCACTCTATTTAGTGTTCTTATAAGTCTAACATGCTAGTTTAGCTTTCATGTAATGTTTCATAAGGTAATGATGCCAATAGACCATGTTACATTTCAAATTGCATAAAAACATCAAAACCTCGTCTATGGAGAGAGTTGAGCAATTCCAAAGCATCAAAGTGGACCGCTGTACTTTATTTAGTGTTGTAAGCATTCTAACAGGCTAGTTCAGCTTTCGTGCCACGTTTCATAAGGCAATGATGGCAATGGACAATGTTACGTTTGAAAGTGTACAAAACGTCAAAAGCTTGTCCATGGAGAGAGTTTAGCAATTGCAAAGCATCAAAGTGGACCGTTGTACTCTATTTAGTGTTCTTAGAAGTCTAACACGCTAGTTTAGCTTTCGTACAAAGTTTCATAAGGTAATGCTGCCAATAGACCATGATACATTTCAAATTACATAACAACGTCAAAACCTAGTCTATGGAGAGAGTTGAGCAATTCCAAAGGATCAAAGTGGCCCGCTGTACTCTATTTTGTGTTCTAAGCAGTCTAATAGGCTAGTTTAGCTTTCATGCAACGTTTCATAAGGTAATGATCCCAATAGACCATGTTACATTTCAAATTGCATTAAAACACCAAAACCTCGTCTATGGAGAGAGTTCAGCAATTCCAAAGCATCAAAGTGGACCGCTGTACTCTATTTAGTGTTCTAAGCATTCTAGCAGGCTAGGTTAGCTTTCATGCGATGTTTCATAAGGCAATGATGGCAATAGACAATGTTACGTTTCAAATTGCACAAAACGTCAAAAGCTCATCCATGGAGAGAGTTTAGCAATTCCAAAGCATCAAAGTGGACCGCTGTGCTCTATTTAGTGTTCTTAGAAGTCTAACACGCTAGTTTAGCTGTCGTCCAATGTTTCATAAGGTAATGATGCCAATAGACCATGTTACATTTCAAATTGCAAATGAACGTCAAAAGCTCATCTATGGAGAGAGTTGAGCAATTCCAAAGCATCAAAGTGGACCGCTGTACTCTATTTAGTGTTCTTAGAAGTCTAACATGCTAGCCTAGCTTTCGTGCAACGTTTCATAAGGTAATGACAACAATAGACCATGTTACATTTCAAATTATGCAAAAACGTCAAAAGCTAGTTTATGGAGAGAGTTGAGCAATTCCAAAGCATCAAAGTGGACCGCTGTACTCTATTTAGTGTTCTTAGAAGTCTAACACGCTAGTTTAGCTTTCGTACAATGTTTTATAAGGTAATGACTTCAATAGACCATGTTACATTTCAAATTGCATAAAAACGTCAAAAGCTAGTCTATGGAGCGAGTTGAGCAATTCCAAAGCATCAAAGTGGACCGCTGTACTCCATTTAGTGTTCTAAGTAGTCTAACTGGCTAGTTTAGCTTTCATGCAATGTTTCATATGGTAATGATCCCAATAGACCATATTACATTTCAAAATGCATCAAAAAACCAAAACCTTATCTATAGAGAGAGTTGAGCAATTCCAAGGCCTCAAAGTGGACCGCTGTACTCTATTTAGTGTTCTAAGCATTCTGGCAGGCTAGTTTAGCTTTCATACGATGTTTCATAAGGCAATGATGGCGATAGACAATGTTACGTTTCAAATTGCACAAAACGTCAAAAGCTCATCCATGGAGAAAGTTTAGCAATTCCAAAGCAATAAAGTGGACCGTTGTACTCTATTTAGTGTTCCTAGAAGTCTAACACGCTAGTTTAGCTGTCGTGCAATGTTTCATAAGGTAATGATGTCAATAGACCATGTTACATTTCAAATTGCAAATGAACGTCAAAAGCTCATCTATGGAGAGAGTTGAGCAATTCCAAAGCATCAAAGTGGACCGTTGTACTCTATTTAGTGTTCTTAGAAGTCTAACATGCTAGCTTAGCTTTCGTGCAACGTTTCATAAGGTAATGACAGCAATTGACCATGTTACATTTCAAATTACGCAAAAACGTCAAAAGCTAGTCTATGGAGAGAGTTGAGCAATTCCAAAGCATCAAAGTGGACCGCTGTACTCTATTTAGTGTTCATGGAAGTCTAATATGCTAGTTTAGCTTTCGTGCAATGTTTCATAAGGTAATGATGCCAATAGACCATGTTACATTTCAAATTGCAAAAAAACGTCAAAAGCTCTTCTATGGAGATAGTTGAGCAATTCCAAAGCATCAGAGAGGACCGTTGTACTCTATTTAGTGTTCTTAGAAGTCTAACATGCTAGTTTAGCTTTCGTGCAATGTTTCATAAGGTAATGATGCCAATAGACCATGTTACATTTCAAATTGCATAAAAACATCAAAACCTCGTCTATGGAGAGAGTTGAGCAATTCCAAAGCATCAAAGTGGACCGCTGTACTCTATTTAGTGTTCTAAGCAGTCTAACGGGCTAGTTTAGCTTTCATGCAACGTTTCATAAGGTAATGATCCCAATAGACCATGTTACATTTGAAATTGCATTAAAACACCAAAACCTCGTCTATGGAGAGAGTTGAGCAATTCCAAAGCGTCAAAGTGGACCGCTGTACTCTATTTAGTGTTCTAAGCATTCTAGCAGGCTAGTTTAGCTTCCATGCGATGTTTCATAAGGCAATGATGGCAATAGACAATGTTACGTTTCAAATTGCACAAAACGTCAAAAGCTCGTCCATGGAGAGAGTTTAGCAATTCCGAAGCATCAAAGTGGACCGCTGTACTCTATTTAGTGTTCTTAGAAGTCTAACACGCTAGTTTAGCTGTCGTGCAATGTTTCATAAGGTTATGATGCCAATAGACCATGTTGCATTTCAAATTGCAAATGAACGTCAAAAGCTCATCTATGGAGAGAGTTGAGCAATTCCAAAGCATCAAAGTGGACCGCTGTACTCTATTTAGTGTTCTTAGAAGTCTAACATGCTAGCAAAGCTTTTGTGCAACGTTTCATAAGGTAATGACAGCAATAGACCATTTTACATTTCAAATTACGCAAAAACGTCAAAAGCTAGTCTGTGGATAGAGTTGAGCAATTCCAAAGCATCAAAGTCGACCGTTGCACTCTATTTAACGTTCTAAGCAGTCTAACATGCTATTTTAGCTTTCATGCAACGTTTCATAAGGTGATGATGCCAATAGACCATGTTACATTTCAAATTTCATGAAAACATCAAAATCTCGTCTATGGTGAGAGTTGAGCAATTCCGAAGAATCAAAGTGGACCGCTGTACTTTATTTAGTGTTCTAAGCATTCTAGCAGGCTAGTTCAGCTTTCGTGCCACGTTTCATAAGGCAATGATGGCAATGGACAATGTTACGTTTGAAAGTGCACAAAACGTCAAAAGCTTGTCCATGGAGAAAGTTTAGCAATTCCAAAGCGTCAAAGTGGACCGCTGTACTCTATTTAGTATTTTTAGAAGTCTAACATGCTAGTTTAGCTTTCGTACAATGTTTCATAAGGTAATGATGCCAATAGACCATGTTACATTTCAAATTGCATAAAAACGTCAAAACCTAGTCTATGGAGCGAGTTGAGCAATTCCAAAGCATCAAAGTGGACCACTGTACTCTATTTAGTGTTGTAAGCAGTCTTACAGGCTGGTTTAGCTTTCATGCAACGTTTCATAAGGTAATGATCCCAATAGACCATGTTACATTTCAAATTGCATTAAAACACCAAAACCTCATCTATGGAGAGAGTTGAGCAATTCCAAAGCATCAAAGTGGACCGCTGTACTCTATTTAGTGTTCTTAGAAGTCTAACACGCTAGTTTAGCTTTCGTACAATGTTTCATAAGGTAATGATGCCAATAGACCATGTTACATTTCAAATTGCATAAAAACGTCAAAACCTAGTCTATGGACAGAGTTGAGCAATTCCAAAGCATCAAAGTGGACCACTGTACTCTATTTGGTGTTGTAAGCAGTCTTACAGGCTGGTTTAGCTTTCATGCAACGTTTCATAAGGTAATGATCCCAATAGACCATGTTACATTTCAAATTGCATTAAAACACCAAAACCTCATCTATGGAGAGAGTTGAGCAATTCCAAAGCATCAAAGTGGACCACTGTACTCTATTTAGTATTCTAAGCATTCTAGCAGGCTAGTTTAGCTTTCATGCGATGTTTCATAAGGCAATGATGGCAATAGACAATGTTACGTTTCAAATTGCACAAAACGTCAAAAGCTCGTCCGTGGAGAGAGGTTAGCAATTCTGAAGCATCAAAGTGGACCGCTGTACTCTATTTAGTGTTCTTACATGTCTAACACGCTAGTTTAGCTGTCGTGCAATGTTTCATAAGGTAATGATGCCAATAGACCATGCTACATTTCAAATTGCAAATGAACGTCAAAAGCTCATCTATGGAGAGAGTAGAGCAATTCCAAAGCATCAAAGTGGACCACTGTCCTATATTTAGTGTTCTTAGAAGTCTAACATGCTAGCTAAACTTTTGCGCAACATTTCATAAGGTAATGACAGGAATAGACCATGTCACATTTCAAATTACGCAAAAACGTCAAAAGCTAGTCTATGGAGAGAGTTGAGCAATTCCAAAGCATCAAAGTGGACCGCTGTACTCTATTTAGTGTTCTTAGAAGTCTAACACGCTAGTTTAGCTTTCATACAACGTTTCATAAGGTAATGACGCCAATAGACCATGTTACATTTCAAATTGCATAAAAACGTCAAAAGTTAGTCTATGGAGAGAGTTGAGCAATTCCAAAGCATCAAAGTGGACCGTTGTACTCTATTTAGTGTTCTAAGCAGTCTAACAGGCTAGTTTAGCTTTCACGCAACGTTTCATAAGGTAATGATCCCAGTAGACCATGTTACATTTCAAAATGCATTAAAACACCAAAACCTCATCTATGGAGAGAGTTGAGCAATTCCAAGGCATCAAAGTCGACCGCTGTACTCTATTTAGTGTTCTAAGCATTCTAGCAGGCTAGTTTAGCTTTCATGCGATGTTTCAAAAGGCAATGATGGCAATAGACAATGTTACGTTTCAAATAGTACAAAACGTCAAAAGCTTATCCATGGAGAGAGTTTAGCAATTCCAAAGCATTAAAGTGGACCGCTGTACTCTATTTAGTGTTCTTAGAAGTGTAACACGCTAGTTTAGCTGTCGTGCAATGTTTCATAAGGTAATGATGCCAATAGACCATGTTATATTTCGAATTGCAAATGAACGTCAAAAGCTCATCTATGGAGAGAGTTGAGCAATTCCAAAGCATCAAAGTGGACCGTTATACTCTATTTAGTGTTCTTAGAAGTCTAACATGCTAGCTTAGCTTTCGTGCAATGTTTCATAAGGTAATGACAGCAATAGACCATGTTACATTTCAAATTACGCAAAAACGTCAAAAGCTAGTCTATGGAGAGAGTTGAGCAATTCCAAAGCATCAAAGTGGACCGTTGTACTCTATTTAGTGTTCTTAGAAGTCTAACATGCTAGTTTAGCTTTCGTGTAATGTTTCATAAGGTAATGATGCCAATAGACCATGTTACATTTCAAATCGCAAAAAAACGTCAAAAGCTCTTCTATGGAGATAGTTGAGCAATTCCAAAGCATCAGAGAGGACCGCTGTACTCTATTTAGTGTTCTTAGAAGTCTAACATGCTAGTTTAGCTTTCATGTAATGTTTCATAAGGTAATGATGCCAATAGACCATGTTACATTTCAAATTGCATAAAAACATCAAAACCTCGTCTATGGAGAGAGTTGAGCAATTCCAAAGCATCAAAGTGGATCGCTGTACTTTATTTAGTGTTCTAAGCATTCTAATAGGCTAGTTCAGCTTTCGTGCCACGTTTCATAAGGCAATGATGGCAACGGACAATGTTACGTTTGAAAGTGTACAAAACGTCAAAAGCTTGTCCATGGAGAGAGTTTAGCAATTCCAAAGCATCAAAGTGGACCGCTGTACTCTATTTAGTGCTCTTAGAAGTCTAACACGCTAGTTTAGCTTTCGTACAATGTTTCATAAGGTAATGATGCCAATAGACCATGTTACATTTCAAATTGCATAACAACGTCAAAACCTAGTCTATGGAGAGAGTTGAGCAATTCCAAAGGATCAAAGTGGCCCGCTGTACTCTATTTTGTGTTCTAAGCAGTCTAATAGGCTAGTTTAGCTTTCATGCAACGTTTCATAAGGTAATGATCCCAATAGACCATGTTACATTTCAAATTGCATTAAAACACCAAAACCTCGTCTATGGAGAGAGTTGAGCAATTCCAAAGCATCAAAGTGGACCGCTGTACTCTATTTAGTGTTCTAAGCATTCTAGCAGGCTAGTTTAGCTTTCATGCGATGTTTCATAAGGCAATGATGGCAATAGACAATGTTACGTTTCAAATTGCATAAAACGTCAAAAGCTCGTCCATGGAGAGAGTTTAGCAATTCCAAAGCATCGAAGTGGACCGCTGTGCTCTATTTAGTGGTCTTAGAAGTCTAACACGCTAGTTTAGCTGTCGTCCAATGTTTCATAGGGTAATAATGCCAATAGACCATGTTATATTTCAAATTGCAAATGAACGTCAAAAGCTCATCTATGGAGAGAGTTGAGCAATTCCAAAGCATCAAAGTGGACCGCTGTACTCTATTTAGTGTTCTTAGAAGTCTAACATGCTAGCCTAGCTTTCGTGCAACGTTTCATAAGGTAATGACAACAATAGACCATGTTACATTTCAAATTATGCAAAAACGTCAAAAGCTAGTCTATGGAGAGAGTTGAGCAATTCCAAAGCATCAAAGTGGACCGCTGTACTCTATTTAGTGTTCTTAGAAGTCTAACACGCTAGTTTAGCTTTCGTACAATGTTTTATAAGGTAATGACTTCAATAGACCATGTTACATTTCAAATTGCATAAAAACATCAAAAGCTAGTCTATGGAGCGAGTTGAGCAATTCCAAAGCATCAAAGTGGACCGCTGTACTCTATTTAGTGTTCTAAGTAGTCTAACAGGCTAGTTTAGCTTTCATGCAATGTTTCATATGGTAATGATCCCAATAGACCATATTACATTTCAAAAT
Source organism: Tripterygium wilfordii (assembly GCF_013401445.1). Classification (NCBI taxonomy): domain Eukaryota; kingdom Viridiplantae; phylum Streptophyta; class Magnoliopsida; order Celastrales; family Celastraceae; genus Tripterygium; species Tripterygium wilfordii. Next base: position 7,854,437 of record NC_052239.1, on the reverse strand, counting down.
GCATCAAAACACCAAAACCTCATCTATGGAGAGAGTTGAGCAATTCCAAGGCATCAAAGTGGACCGCTGTACTCTATTTAGTGTTCTAAGCATTCTGGCAGGCTAGTTTAGCTTTCATGCGATGTTTCATAAGGCAATGATGGCGATAGACAATGTTACGTTTCAAATTACACAAAACGTCAAAAGCTCATCCATGGAGAAAGTTTAGCAATTCCAAAGCGTTAAAGTGGACCGTTGTACTCTATTTAGTGTTCTTAGAAGTCTAACATGCTAGCTTAGCTTTCGTGCAACGTTTCATAAGGTAATGACAGCAATAGACCATGTTACATTTCAAATTACGCAAAAACGTCAAAAGCTAGTCTATGGAGAGAGTTGAGCAATTCCAAAGCATCAAAGTGGACCGCTGTACTCTATTTAGTGTTCATGGATGTCTAATATGCTAGTTTAGCTTTCGTGCAATGTTTCATAAGGTAATGATGCCAATAGACCATGTTACATTTCAAATTGCAAAGAAACATCAAAAGCTCTTCTATGGAGATAGTTGAGCAATTCCAAAGCTTCAGAGAGGACCGTTGTACTCTATTTAGTGTTCTTAGTAGTCTAACATGCTAGTTTAGCTTTCGTGCAATGTTTCATAAGGTAATGATGCCAATAGACCATGTTACATTTCAAATTGCATCAAAACATCAAAACCTCGTCTATGGAGAGAGTTGAGCAATTCCAAAGCATCAAAGTGAATCGCTGTACTTTATTAAGTGTTCTAAGCATTCCAATAAGCTAGTTTAGCTTTCGTGCCACGTTTCATAAGGCAATGATGGCAATGGACAATGTTACGTTTGAAAGTGCACAAAACGTCAAAAGCTTGTCCATGGAGAGAGTTTAGCAATTCCCAAGCATCAAAGTGGACCGTTGTACTCTATTTAGTGTTCTTAGAAGTCTAACACGCTAGTTTAGCTTTCGTTCAATGTTTCATAAGGTAATGACACCAATAGACCATGTTACATTTCAAATTGCATAAAAACGTCAAAAGCTAGTCTATGGAGCGAGTTGAGCAATTCCAAAGCATCAAAGTGGACAGCTGTACTCTATTTAGTGTTCTAAGTAGTCTAACAGGCTAGTTTAGCTTTCATGCAACGTTTGATATGGTAATGATCCCAATAGACCATATTACATTTCAAAATGCATCAAAACACCAAAACCTCATCTATGGAGAGAGTTGAGCAATTCCAAGGCATCAAAGTGGACCACTGTACTCTATTTAGTGTTCTAAGCATTCTAGCAGGCTAGTTTAGCTTTCATGCGATGTTTCATAAGGCAATGATGGCAATAGACAATGTTACGTTTCAAATTGCACAAAACATCAAAAGCTCATCCATGGAGAAAATTTAGCAATTTCAAAGCATTAAAGTGGACCGTTGTACTCTATTTAGTGTTCTTAGAAGTCTAACACGCTAGTTTAGCTGTCGTGCAATGTTTCATAAGGTAATGATGCCAATAGACCATGTTACATTTCAAATTGCAAATGAACGTCAAAAGCTCATCTATGGAGAGAGTTGAGCATTTCCAAAGCATCAAAGTGGACCGTTGTACTCTATTTAGTGTTCTTAGAAGTCTAACATTGTAGCTTAGCTTTCGTGCAACGTTTCATAAGGTAATGACAGCAATAGACCATGTTACATTTCAAATTACGCAAAAACGTCAAAAGCTAGTCTATGGAGAGAGTTGAGCAATTCCAAAGCATCAAAGTGGACCGCTGTACTCTATTTAGTGTTCATGGAAGTCTAATATGCTAGTTTAGCTTTCGTGCAATGTTTCATAAGGTAATGATGCCAATAGACCATGTTACATTTCAAATTGCAAAGAAACGTCAAAAGCTCTTCTATGGAGATAGTTGAGCAATTCCAAAGCATCAGAGAGGACCGTTGTACTCTATTTAGTGTTCTTAGAAGTCTAACATGCTAGTTTACCTTTCGTGCAATGTTTCATAAGGTAATGATGCCAATAGACCATGTTACATTTCAAATTGCATAAAAACATCAAAACCTCGTCTATGGAGAGAGTTGAGCAATTCCAAAGCATCAAAGTGGATCGCTGTACTTTATTAAGTGTTCTAAGCATTCCAATAGGCTAGTTTAGCTTTCGTGCCACGTTTCATAAGGCAATGATGGCAATGGACAATGTTACGTTTGAAAGTGCACAAAACGTGAAAATCTTGTCCATGGAGAGAGTTTAGCAATTCCAAAGCATCAAAGTGGACTGCTGTACTCTATTTAGTGTTCTTAGAAGTCTAACACGCTAGTTTAGCTTTCGTACAATGTTTCATAAGGTAATGACGCCAATAGACCATGTTACATTTCAAATTGCATAAAAACATCAAAAGCTAGTCTATGGAGAGAGTTGAGCAATTCCAAAGCATCAAAGTGGATCGCTGTACTCTATTTAGTGTTCTAAGCAGTCTAACAGGCTAGTTTAGCTTTCATGCAACGTTTCATAAGGTAATGATCCCAATAGACCATGTTACATTTCAAATTGCTTTAAAACACCAAAACCTCGTCTATGGAGAGAGTTGAGCAATTCCAAAGCATCAAAGTGGACCGCTGTACTTGATGTAGTGATCTAAGCATTATGGCAGGCTAGTTTAGCTTTCATGCGATGTTTCATAAGGCAATGATGGCAATAGACAATGTTACGTTTGAAATTCCACAAAACGTCAAAAGCTCGTCCATTGAGAGAGTTTAGCAATTCCCAAGCATCAAAGTGGACCACTGTGCTCCATTTAGTGTTCTTAGAAGTCTAACACGCTAGTTTAGCTGTCATGCAATGTTTCATAAGGTAATGATGCCAATAGACCATGTTACATTTCAAATTGCAAATGAATGTCAAAAGCTCATCTATGGAGAGAGTTGAGCAATTGAAAAGCATCAAAGCGGACCGGTGTACTCTATTTAGTGTTCTTAGAAGTCTAACATGCTAGTTTAGCTTTCGTGCAACGTTTCATAAGGTAATGACAGCACTAGACCATGTTACATTTCAAGTTACGCAAAAATGTCAAAAGCTAGTCTATGGAGAGAGTTGAGCAATTCCAAAGCATCAAAATGGACCGCTGTACTCTATTTAGTGTTCTTAGAAGTCTAACACGCTAGTTTAGCTTTCGTACAATGTTTCATAAGGTAATGACGCCAATAGACGATGTTACATTTCTAATTGCATAAAAACATCAAAAGCTAGTCTATGGAGAGAGTTGAGCAATTCCAAAGCATCAAAGTGGATCGTTGTACTCTATTTAGTGTTCTAAGCAGTCTAACAGGCTAGTTTAGCTTTCATACAACGTTTCATAAGGTAATGATCCCAATAGACCATGTTACATTCCAAATTGCATTAAAACACCAAAACCTCGTCTATGGAGAGAGTTGAGCAATTCCAAAGCATCAAAGTGGACCGCTGTACTCGATGTAGTGTTCTAAGCATTATGGCAGGCTAGTTTAGCTTTCATGCGATGTTTCATAAGGCAATGATGGCAATAGACAATGTTACGTTTCAAATTGCACAAAACGTCAAAAGCTCATCCATGGAGAGAGTTTAGCAATTCCCAAGCATCAAAGTGGACTGCTGTGCTCTATTTAGTGTTCTTAGAAGTCTAACACGCTAGTGTAGCTGTCGTGCAATGTTTCATAAGGTAATGATGCCAATAGACCATGTTACATTTCAAATTGCAAATGAATGTCAAAAGCTCATCTATGGAGAGAGTTGAGCAATTCCAAAGCATCAAAGTGGACCGCTGTACTCTATTTAGTGTTCTTAGAAGTCTAACACGCTAGTTTAGCTTTCGTACAATGTTTCATAAGGTAATGACGCCAATAGACCATGATACATTTCAAATTGCATAAAAACATCAAAAGCTAGTCTATGGAGAGAGTTGGGCAATTCCAAAGCATCAAAGTGGATCGCTGTACTCTATTTAGTGTTCTAAGCAGTCTAACAGGCTAGTTTTGCTTTCATGCAACATTTCATAAGGTAATGATCCCAATAGACCATGTTACATTTCAAATTGCGTTAAAACACCAAAACCTCGTCTATGGAGAGAGTTGAGCAATTCCAAAGCATCAAAGTGGACCGCTGTACTCTATTTGGTGTTCTAAGCATTCTAGCAGGCTAGTTTAGCTTTCATGCGATGTTTCATAAGGCAATGATGGCAATAGACAATGTTACGTTTCAAATTGAACAAAACGTCAAATGCTCGTCCATGGAGAGAGTTTAGCAATTCCAAAGCATTAAAATGGACCGCTGTACTCTATTTAGTGTTCTTAGAAGTCTAACACGCTAGTTTAGCTGTCGTGCAATGTTTCATAAGGTAATGATGCCAATAGACCATGTTACATTTCAAATTGCAAATGAACGTCAAAAGCTCATCTATGGAGAGAGTTGAGCAATTCCAATGCATCAAAGTGGACCGCTGTACTCTATTTAGTGTTCTAAGCATTCTAGCAGGCTAGTTTAGCTTTCATGCGATGTTTCATAAGGCAATGATGGCAATAGACAATGTTATGTTTCAAATTGCACAAAACGTCAAAAGCTCGTCCATGAAGAGAGTTTTGCAATTCCAAAGCATCAAAGTGGACCGCTGTGCTCTATTTAGTGTTCTTAGAAGTCTAACACGGTAGTTTAGCTGTCGTGCAATGTTTCATAAGGTAATGATGCCAATAGACCATGATACATTTCAACTTGCAGATGAACGTCAAAAGCTCATCTACGGAGAGAGTTGAGCAATTCCAAAGGATCAAAGTGGACCGCTGTACTCTATTTAGTGTTCTAAACATTCTGGCGGGCAAGTTTAGCTTTCTTGCGATGTTTCCTAAGGCAATGATGGCAATAGACAATGTTACGTTTCAATTGCACAAAACGTCAAAAGCTCGTCCATGGAGAGAGTTTAGCAATTCCAAAGCATCAAAGTGGACCGCTGTGCTCTATTTAGTGTTCTTAGAAGTCTAACACGCTAGTTTAGCTGTCGTGCAATGTTTCATAAGGTAATGATGCCAATAGACCATGTTACATTTCAAATCGCAAATGAATGTCAAAAGCTTATCTATGGAGAGAGTTGAGCAATTCCAAAGCATCAAAGTGGACCACTGTACTCTATTTTGTGTTCTTAGAAGTCTAACATGCTAGCTTAGCTTTCGTGCAATGTTTCATAAGGTAATGACAACAATAGACCATGTTACATTTCAAATTACGCAAAAACGTCTAATGCTAGCCTATGGAGAGAGTTGAGCAATTCCAAAGCATCAAAGTGGACCGGTATACTCTATTTAGTGTTCTTAGAAGTCTAACACGCTAGTTTAGCTTTCGTACAATGTTTCATAAGGTAATGATGCCAATAGACCATGTTACATTTCAAATTGCATAAAAACATCAAAAGCTAGTCTATGGAGAGAGTTGAGCAATTCCAAAGCATCAAAGTGGATCGTTGTACTCTATTTAGTGTTCTAAGCAGTCTAACAGGCTAGTTTAGCTTTCATGCAACGTTTCATAAGGTAACGATCCCAATAGACCATGTTACATTTCAAATTGCATTAAAACACCAACACCTCGTCTATGGAGAGAGTTGAGCAATTCCAAAGTATCAAAGTGGACCGCTGTACTCTATTTAGTGTTCTAAACATTCTAGCAGGCTAGTTTAGCTTTCATGCGATGTTTCATAAGGCAATGATGGCAGTAGACAATGTTACGTTTCAAATTGCACAAAACATCAAAAGCTCGTCCATGGAGAGAGTTTAGCAATTCCAAAGCATTAAAGTGGACCGCTGTACTCTATTTAGTGTTCTTAGAAGTGTAACACGCTAGTTTAGCTATCGTGCAATGTTTCATAAGGTAATGATGCCAATAGACCATGTTATATTTCAAATTGCAAATGAACGTCAAAAGCTCATCTATGGAGAGAGTTGAGCAATTCCAAAGCATCAAAGTGGACCGTTGTACTCTATTTAGTATTCTTAGAAGTCTAACATGCTAGCTTAGCTTTCGTGCAACGTTTCATAAGGTAATGACAGCAATAGACCATGTTACATTTCAAATGACGCAAAAACGTCAAAAGCTAGTCTATGGAGAGAGTTGAGCAATTCCAAAGCATCAAAGTGGACCGCTGTACTCTATTTAGTGTTCATGGAAGTCTAATATGCTAGTTTAGCTTTCGTGCAATGTTTCATAAGGTAATGATGCCAATAGACCATGTTACATTTCAAATTGCAAAGAAACGTCAAAAGCTCTTCTATGGAGATAGTTGAGCAATTCCAAAGCATCAGAGAGGACCGTTGTACTCTATTTAGTGTTCTTAGAAGTCTAACATGCTAGTTTACCTTTCGTGCAATGTTTCATAAGGTAATGATGCCAATAGACCATGTTACATTTCAAATTGCATAAAAACATCAAAACCTCATCTATGGAGAGAGTTGAGCAATTCCAAAGCATCAAAGTGGATCGCTGTACTTTATTAAGTGTTCTAAGCATTCCAATAGGCTAGTTTAGCTTTCGTGCCACGTTTCATAAGGCAATGATGGCAATGGACAATGTTACGTTTGAAAGTGCACAAAATGTGAAAATCTTGTCCATGGAGAGAGTTTAGCAATTCCAAAGCATCAAAGTGGACTGCTGTACTCTATTTAGTGTTCTTAGAAGTCTAACACGCTAGTTTAGCTTTCGTACAATGTTTCATAAGGTAATGACGCCAATAGACCATGTTACATTTCAAATTGCATAAAAACATCAAAAGCTAGTCTATGGAGAGAGTTGAGCAATTCCAAAGCATCAAAGTGGATCGCTGTACTCTATTTAGTGTTCTAAGCAGTCTAACAGGCTAGTTTAGCTTTCATGCAACGTTTCATAAGGTAATGATCCCAATAGACCATGTTACATTTCAAATTGCTTTAAAACACCAAAACCTCGTCTATGGAGAGAGTTGAGCAATTCCAAAGCATCAAAGTGGACCGCTGTACTCGATGTAGTGTTCTAAGCATTATGGCAGGCTAGTTTAGCTTTCATGCGATGTTTCATAAGGCAATGATGGCAATAGACAATGTTACGTTTCAAATTGCACAAAACGTCAAAAGCTCATCCATGGAGAGAGTTTAGCAATTCCCAAGCATCAAAGTGGACTGCTGTGCTCTATTTAGTGTTCTTAGAAGTCTAACACGCTAGTGTAGCTGTCGTGCAATGTTTCATAAGGTAATGATGCCAATAGACCATGTTACATTTCAAATTGCAAATGAATGTCAAAAGCTCATCTATGGAGAGAGTTGAGCAATTCCAAAGCATCAAAGTGGACCGCTGTACTCTATTTAGTGTTCTTAGAAGTCTAACACGCTAGTTTAGCTTTCGTACAATGTTTCATAAGGTAATGACGCCAATAGACAATGATACATTTCAAATTGCATAAAAACATCAAAAGCTAGTCTATGGAGAGAGTTGAGCAATTCCAAAGCATCAAAGTGGATCGCTGTACTCTATTTAGTGTTCTAAGCAGTCTAACAGGCTAGTTTTGCTTTCATGCAACATTTCATAAGGTAATGATCCCAATAGACCATGTTACATTTCAAATTGCGTTAAAACACCAAAACCTCGTCTATGGAGAGAGTTGAGCAATTCCAAAGCATCAAAGTGGACCGCTGTACTCTATTTGGTGTTCTAAGCATTCTAGCAGGCTAGTTTAGCTTTCATGCGATGTTTCATAAGGCAATGATGGCAATAGACAATGTTACGTTTCAAATTGAACAAAACGTCAAATGCTCGTCCATGGAGAGAGTTCAGCAATTCCAAAGCATTAAAATGGACCGCTGTACTCTATTTAGTGTTCTTAGAAGTCTAACACGCTAGTTTAGCTGTCGTGCAATGTTTCATAAGGTAATGATGCCAATAGACCATGTTATATTTCAAATTGCAAATGAACGTCAAAAGCTCATCTATGGAGAGAGTTGAGCAATTCCAATGCATCAAAGTGGACCGCTGTACTCTATTTAGTGTTCTAAGCATTCTAGCAGGCTAGTTTAGCTTTCATGCGATGTTTCATAAGGCAATGATGGCAATAGACAATGTTATGTTTCAAATTGCACAAAACGTCAAAAGCTCGTCCATGAAGAGAGTTTTGCAATTCCAAAGCATCAAAGTGGACCGCTGTGCTCTATTTAGTGTTCTTAGAAGTCTAACACGGTAGTTTAGCTGTCGTGCAATGTTTCATAAGGTAATGATGCCAATAGACCATGTTACATTTCAAATTGCAAATGAACGTCAAAAGCTCATCTACGGAGAGAGTTGAGCAATTCCAAAGGATCAAAGTGGACCGCTGTACTCTATTTAGTGTTCTAAACATTCTGGCGGGCAAGTTTAGCTTTCATGCGATGTTTCCTAAGGCAATGATGGCAATAGACAATGTTACGTTTCAATTGCACAAAACGTCAAAAGCTCGTCCATGGAGAGAGTTTAGCAATTCCAAAGCATCAAAGTGGACCGCTGTGCTCTATTTAGTGTTCTTAGAAGTCTAACACACTAGTTTAGCTGTCGTGCAATGTTTCATAAGGTAATGATGCCAATAGACCATGTTACATTTCAAATCGCAAATGAATGTCAAAAGCTTATCTATGGAGAGAGTTGAGCAATTCCAAAGCATCAAAGTGGACCACTGTACTCTATTTTGTGTTCTTAGAAGTCTAACATGCTAGATTAGCTTTCGTGCAATGTTTCATAAGGTAATGACAACAATAGACCATGTTACATTTCAAATTACGCAAAAACGTCAAAAGCTAGTCTATGGAGAGAGTTGAGCAATTCCAAAGCATCAAAGTGGACCGCTGTACTCTATTTAGTGTTCTTAGAAGTCTAACACGCTAGTTTAGCTTTCGTACAATGTTTCATAAGGTAATGATGCCAATAGACCATGTTACATTTCAAATTGCATAAAAACATCAAAAGCTAGTCTATGGAGAGAGTTGAGCAATTCCAAAGCATCAAAGTGGATCGTTGTACTCTATTTAGTGTTCTAAGCAGTCTAACAGGCTAGTTTAGCTTTCATGCAACGTTTCATAAGGTAATGATCCCAATAGACCATGTTACATTTCAAATTGCATTAAAACACCAACACCTCGTCTATGGAGAGAGTTGAGCAATTCCAAAGTATCAAAGTGGACCGCTGTACTCTATTTAGTGTTCTAAGCATTCTAGCAGGCTAGTTTAGCTTTCATGCGATGTTTCACAAGGCAATGATGGCAGTAGACAATGTTACGTTTCAAATTGCACAAAACGTCAAAAGCTCGTCCATGGAGAGAGTTTAGCAATTCCAAAGCATTAAAGTGGACCGCTGTACTCTATTTAGTGTTCTTAGAAGTGTAACACGCTAGTTTAGCTATCATGCAATGTTTCATAAGGTAATGATGCCAATAGACCATGTTATATTTCAAATTGCAAATGAACGTCAAAAGCTCATCTATGGAGAGAGTTGAGCAATTCCAAAGCATCAAAGTGGACCGTTGTACTCTATTTAGTATTCTTAGAAGTCTAACATGCTAGCTTAGCTTTCGTGCAACGTTTCATAAGGTAATGACAGCAATAGACCATGTTACATTTCAAATGACGCAAAAACGTCAAAAGCTAGTCTAGGGAGAGAGATGAGCAATTCCAAAGCATCAAAGTGGATCGCTGTACTCTATTTAGTGTTCTTAGAAGTCTAACATGCTAGTTTAGCTTTCGTGCAATGTTTCATAAGGTAATCATGCCAATACACCATGTTACATTTCAAATTGCAAAAAAACGTCAAAAGCTCTTCTATGGAGATAGTTGAGCAATTCCAAAGCATCAGAGAGGACTGTTGCACTCTATTTAGTGTTCTTAGAAGTCTAACACGCTAGTTTAGCTTTCGTGCAATGTTTCATAAGGTAATGATGCCAATAGACCATGTTACATTTCAAAATGTAAATAAATGTCAAAAGCTTATCCTTGGAGAGAGTTGAGCAATTCCAAAGCATCAAAGTGGACCGCTGTACTCTATTTTGTGTTCTTAGAAGTCTAACATGCTAGTTTAGCTTTCGTGCAACGTTTCATAAGGTAATGACAGCAATCGACAATGTTACATTTCAAATTGCGCAAAAACGTCAAAAGCTAGTCTATGGAGAGAGTTTGGCTTTCGTGCAACGTTTCATAAGGTAATGATGCCAATAGACCATGTTACATTTCAAATAGAAATAAACGTCAAAAGCTCATCTATGGAGAGAGTTGAGCAATTCCAAAGCATCAAAGTGGACCGTTGTACTCTTTTTAGTGTTCTTAGAAGTCTAACATGCTAGTTTAGCTTTCGTGCAACGTTTCATAAGGTAATGACAGCAATAGACCATGTTACATTTCAAATTGCGCAAAAACGTCAAAAGCTAGTCTATAGAGAGAGTTGAGCAATTACAAAGCATCAAAGTGGACCACCGTACTCTATTTAGTGTTCTAAGCAGTCTAACAGGCTAGTTTATCTTTCATGCAACGTTTCATAAGGTAATGATCCCAATAGACCATGTTACATTTCAAATTGCATAAAAACACCAAAACCTCGTTTATGGAGAGAGTTGAGCAATTCCAAAGCATCAAAGTGGACCGTTGTACTCTATTTAGTGTTTTAAGCAGTCTAACATGCTAGTTTAGCTTTCGTGCAACGCTTCATAAGGTAATGAGGCCAATAGACCACGTTACATTTCAAATTGCATAAAAACATCAAAACCTTGTCTATGGAGAGAGTTGAGCAATTTCAAAGCATCAAAGTGGAGCGCTGTACTCTATTTAGTGTTCTTAGAAGTCTAACACACTAGTTTAGCTTTCGTGCAATGTTTGATAAGGTAATGATGCCAATAGACCATGTTACATTTCAAATTGCAAAAAAACGTCAAAAGCTCATCTATGGAGAGAGTTGAGCGATTCGAAAGCGTCAGAGTGGACCGCTGCACTCTATTTAGTGTTCTTAGATGTCTAACACGCTAGTTTAGCTTTCGTGCAATGTTTCATAAGGTAATGATGCCAATAGACCATGTTACATTTCAAATAGCAAACAAACGTCAAAAGCTCATCTATGGAGAGAGTTGAGCAATTCCAAAGCATCAAAGTGGACCGTTGTACTCTATTTAGTGTTCTTAGAAGTCTAACATGCTAGTTTAGCTTTCGTGCAACGTTTCATAAGGTAATGACAACAATGGACCATGTTACATTTCAAATTGCGCAAAAACGTCAAAAGCTAGTCTATGGAGAGAGTTGAGCAATTCCGAAGCATCAAAGTGGACCGTTGTACTCTATTGAATGTTCTAAGCATTCCAACATGCTAGTTTAGCTTTCGTGCAACGTTTCGTAAGGTTATGATGCCAATAGACCATGTTACATTTGAAATTGCATAAAAACACCAAAACCTCGTCTATGGAGAGAATCGAGCAATTCCAAAGCATCAAAGTGGACCGCTGTACTCTATTTAGTGTTCTAAGCATTCTAACAGGCTAGTTTAGCTTTCGTGCGACGTTTCATAAGGCAATGATGACAATAGACAATGTTACGATTCAAATTGCACAAAACGTCAAAAGCTCGTCCATGGAGAGAGTTTAGCAATTCCAAAGCATCAAAGTGGACCGCTGTACTCTATTTAGTGTTCATAGAAGTCTAACACGCTAGTTTAGCTTTCGTATAATGTTTCATAAGGTAATGATGCGAATAGACCAAGTTACATTTCAAATTGCACAAAAATGTCAAAAGCTAGTGTATGGAGAGAGTTGAGCAATTCCAAAGTATCAAAGTGGACCGTTGTACTCTATTTAGTGTACTAAGCAATCTAACAGGCTAGTTTAGCATTCATGCAACGTTTCATAAGGTAACGATCCTAATAGACCATGTTACATTTCAAATTGTATTAAAACACCAAAACCTCGTCTATGGAGAGAGTTGAGCAATTCCAAAGCATCAAAGTGGACCGCTGTACTCTATTTAGTGTTCTAAGCATTCTAGCAAGCTAGTTTAGCTTTCGTGCCACGTTTCATAAGGCAATGATGGCAATAGACAATGTTACATTTCAAATTGCACAAAATGTCAAAAGCTCGTCCATGGAGAGAATTTAGCATTTCTAAAGCATCAAAGTGGACCGCTATACTCTATTTACTGTTCTTAGAAGTCTAACACGCTAGTTTAGCTTTCGTGTCATGTTTCATAAGGTAATGATGCCAATAGACGATGTTACATTTCAAATTGCACAAAAACGCCAAAAGCTAGTCTATGGAGAGAGTTGAGCAATTCCAAAGCATCAAAGTGGACCGCTCTACTCTATTTCGTGTTCGAAGCAGTCTAACAGGCTAGTTTAGCTTTCATGCAATGTTTCATAAGGTAATGATCCCAATAGACCATGTTACATTTCAAATTAAATAAAAACACCAAAACCTCGTCTATGGAGAGGGTTGAGCAATTCCAAAGCGTCAAAGTGGACCACTGTACTCTATTTAGTGTTCTAAGAAGTCTAACATGCTAGTTTAGCTTTCGTGCAACGTTTCATAAGGTAATGAGGCCAATAGACCATGTTACATTTCAAATTACAGAAAAACATCAAAACCTTGTCTATGGAGAGAGTTGAGCAATTTCAAAGCTTCAAAGTGGAGCGCTGTACTCTATTTAGTGTTCTTAGTAGTTTAACACGCTAGTTTAGCTTTCGTACAATGTTTCATAAAGTAATGATGCCAATAGACCATGTTACATTTCAAATTGCACAAAAACGTCAAAATCTAGTCTATGGAGAGAGTTGAGCAATTCCAAAGCATCAAAGTGGACCGTTGTACTCTATTTAATGTTCTAAGCAGTCTAACATGTTAGCTTAGCTTTCGTGCAACGTTTCATAAGGTAATGATGCCAATAGACCATGTTACATTTCAAATTGCATAAAAACATCAAAACCTCGTCTATGGAGAGAGTCGAGCAATTCCAAAGCATCAATGTGGACCGCTGTACTCTCCTTAGCGTCCTAAGCATTCTAACATGCTAGTTTAGCTTTCGTGCCACGTTTCATAAAGCAATGATGGCAATAGACAATGTTACGTTTCAAATTGCACAAAACGTCAAAAGCTCATCCACGGAGAGAGTTGAGCAATTTCAAAGCATCAAAGTGGACCGCTGTACTCTATTTCGTGTTCTTAAAAGTCTAACACGCTAGTTTAGCGTTCGTGTCATGTTTCGTAAGGTAATGATGCCAATAGACGATGTTACATTTCAAATTGCACAAAAATGCCAAAAGCTAGTCTATGGAGAGAGTTGAGCAATTCCAAATCATCAAAGTGGACCGCTGTACTCTATTTCATGTTCTAAGCAGTCTAACAGGCTAGTTTAGCTTTCATGCAATGTTTCATAAGGTAATGATCCCAATAGACCATGTTACATTTCAAATTACATAAAAACACCAAAACCTCGTCTATGGAGAGAGTTGAGCAATTCCAAAGCGTCAAAGTGGACCACTGTACTCTATTTAGTGTTCTAAGCAGTCTAACATGCTAGTTTAGCTTTCGTGCAACGTTTCATAAGGAAATGAGACCAATAGACCATGTTACATTTCAAATTGCATAAAAACATCAAAACCTCGTCTCTGGAGAGAGTTGAGCAATTTCAAAGCATCAAAGTGGAGCGCTGTACTCTATTTACTGTTCTTAGTAGTTGAACACGCTAGTTTAGCTTTCGTGCAATGTTTCATAAAGTAATGATGCCAATAGACCATGTTACATTTCAAATTGCAAAAAAACGTCAAAAGCTCATCTATGGAGAGAGTTGAGCAATTCCAAAGCATCAGAGTGGACCGTTGCACTCTATTTAGTGTTCCTAGAAGTCTAACACGCTAGTTTAGGTTTCGTGTAATGTTTCATAAGGTAATGATGCCAATAGACCATGTTACATTTCAAATTGCACAAAAACGTCAAAAGCTAGTCTATGGAGAGAGTTGAGCAATTCCAAAGCATCAAAGTGGACCGTTGTACTCTATTTAATGTTCTAAGAAGTCTAACATGTTAGTTTAGCTTTCGTGCAACGTTTCATAAGGTAATGATTCCAATAGACCATGTTACATTTCAAATTGCATAAAAACATCACAAACCTCGTCTATGGAGAGAGTTGAGCAATTTCAAAGCATCAAAGTGGAGTGCTATACTCTATTTAGTGTTCTTAGACGTCTAACACACTAGTTTAGCTTTAGTGCAACGTTTCATAAGGTAATGATGACAATAGACCATGTTACATTTCAAATTGCAAAAAAACGTCAAAAGCTCATCTATGGAGAGAGTTGAGCAATTCCAAAGCATCAGAGTGGACCGCTGCACTCTATTTAGTATTCTTAGATGTCTAACACGCTAGTTTAGCTTTCGTGCAATGTTTCATAAGGTAATTATGCCAATAGACCATGTTACATTTCAAATAGCAAATAAACGTCAAAAGCTCATCTATGGAGAGAGTTGAGCAATTCCAAAGCATCAAAGTGGGCCGTTGTACTCTATTTAGTGTTCTTAGAAGTCTAACATGCTAGTTTAGCTTTCGTGCAACGTTTCATAAGGTAATGACTGCAATAGACCATGTTACATTTCAAATTGCGCAAAAACATCAAAAGCTAGTCTATGGAGAGAGTTGAGCAATTCTGAAGCATCAAAGTGGATCGTTGTACTCTACTTAATGTTCTAAGCAGTCTAACATGCTAGTTTAGCTTTCGTGCAACGTTTCGTAAGGTAATGATGCCAATAGACCATGTTACATTTCAAATTGCATAAAAACATCAAAACCTCGTCTATGGAGAGAGTCGAGCAATTTCAAAGCATCAAAGTGGACCGCTGTACTCTATTTAGTGTTCTATGCATTCTAACAGGCTAGTTTAGCTTTCGTGCCACGTTTCATATGGCAATGATGGCAATAGACAATGTTACGTTTTAAATTGCACAAACTGTCAAAAGCTCGTCCATGGAGAGAGTTTAGCAATTCCAAAGCATCAAAGTGGACCGCTGTACTCTATTTAGTGTTCTTAGAAGTCTAACACGCCAGTTTAGCTTTCGTACAATGTTTCATAAGTTAAAGATGCCAATAGACCATGTTACATTTCAAATTGCCCAAAAACGTCAAAAGCTAGTCTATGGAGAGAGTTCACCAATTCCCGAACATCAAAGTGGACTGCTGTACTCTATTTAGTGTTCTAAGTATTGTAGCAGGCTAGTTTAGCTTTCGTGCCACGTTTCATAAGGCAATGATGGCAATAGACCATGTTACATTTCAAATTGCGCAAAATCGTCAAAAGCTAGTCTATAGAGAGAATGGAGCAATTCCAAAGCATCAAAGTGGATCGTTCTACTCTATTTAGTGTTCTTAGAAGTCTAACATGCTAGTTTAGCTTTCGTGCAATGTTTCATAAGGTAATGATGCCAATAGACCATGTTACATTTCAAATTGCAAAAAAAGTCAAAAGCTCTTCTATGGAGATAGTTGTGCAATTCCAAAGCATCGGAGATAGTTGGGCAATTCCAAAGCATCAGAGTGGACCGCTGCACTCTATTTAGTGTTCTTAGAAGTCTAACACGCTAGTGTAGCTTTCGTGCAATGTTTCATAAAGTAATGATGCCAATAGACCATGTTACATTTCAAATTGCAAATAAACGTCAGAAGCTCATCTATGGAGAGAGTTGAGCAATTCCAAAGCATCAAAGTGGACCGCTGTACTCTATTTAGTGTTCTAAGCAGTCTAACATGCTAGTTTAGCTTTCGCGGAACGTTTCACAAGGTAATGATGCCAATAAACCATGTTACATTTCAAATTGTATAAAAACATCAAAACCTCATCGATGGAAAGAGCCGAGCAATTCCAAAGCATCAAAGTGGACCACTGTACTCTATTGAGTGTTCTAAGCAGTCTAACAGGCTATTTTAGCTTTCATGCAACGTTTCATAAGGTAATGATCCCAATAGACCATGTTACATTTCAAATTGCATAAAAACACCAAAACCTCACCTATGGAGAGAGTTGAGCAATTCTAAAGCATCAAAGTGGATCGTTGTACTCTATTTAGTGTTCTTAGAAGTCTAACACACTAGTTAAGCTTTCGTGCAATGTTTCATAAGGTAATGATGCCAATAGACCATGTTTCATTTCAAATTGCAAATTAATGTCAAAAGCTCATCTATGGAGAGAGTTGAGCAATTCCAAAGCATCAAAGTGGACCGCTGTACTATATTTAGTGTTCTTAGAAGTCTAACATGCTAGTTTAGCTTTCGTGCAACGTTTCATAAGGTAATCACAGCAATAGACCGTGTTACATTTCTAATTGCGTAAAACGTCAAAAGCTAGTCTATGGAGAGAGTTGAATGATTCCAAAGCATCAAAGTGGACCGTTGTAATCTATTTAGTGTTCTAAGTAGTTTAACATGCTAGTTTAGCTTTCATGCAACATTTCATACGGTAATGATGCCAATAAACCATGTTACATTTCAAATTGCAAAAAAACATCAAAACCTCATCGATGGAGAGAGTCGAACAATTCCAAAGCATCAAAGTGGACCACTGTACTCTATTTAGTGTTCTAAGCAGTCTAACAGGCTAGTTTAGCTTTCATGCAACGTTTCATACGGTAATGATCCCAATAGACCATGTTACATTTGAAATTGCAAAAAAACGTCAAAAGCTCTTCTATGGACATAGTTGAGCAATTCCAAAGCATCAGAGTGGACCGCCGCTCTCTATTTAGTGTTCTTAGAAGTCTAACACGCTAGTTTAGCTTTCGTGCAATGTTTCATAAGGTAATGATGCCAATAGACCATGTTTCATTTCAAATTGCAAATAAACATCCAAAGCTCATCTATGGAGAGAGTTGAGCAATTCCAAAGCATCAAAGTGGACCGTTGTACTCTATTTAGTGTTCTTAGATGTCTAACCAGCTAGTTTAGCTTTCGTGCAACGTTTGGTAAGGTAATGACAGCAATAGACCACGTTACATTTCAAATTGCGTAAAATCGTCAAAAGCTAGTCTATGGAGGGAGTGGAGCAATTCCAAAGCATCAAAGTGGACCGTTGTACTCTATTTAGTGTTCTTAGAAGTCTAACATGCTAGTTTAGCTTTCGTGCAATGTTTCATAAGGTAATGATGCAAATTGACCATGTTACATTTTAAATTGCGCAAAAATGTCAAAAGCTAGTCCATGGAGATAGTTGAGCAATTCCAAAGCATCAGAGTGGACCGCTGCACTCTATTTAGTGTTCTTAGAAGTCTAACGCGCTAGTTTAGCTTTCGTGCAATGTTTCATAAGGTAACGATGCCAATAGACCATGTTACATTTCAAATTGCAAATAAACGTCAAAAGCTCATCTATGGAGAGAGGTGAGCAATTCCAAAGCATCAAAGTGGACCACTGTACTCTATTTAGTGTTCTTAGAAGTCTAACATGCTAGTTTAGCTTTCGTGCAATGTTTCATAAAGTAATCACAGCAATAGACCATGTTACATTTCAAATTGCGCAAAAACGTCAAAAGCTAGTCTATGGAGAGAGTTGAGCAATTCCAAAGCATCAAAGTGGACCTTTGTACTCTATTTAGTGTTCTTAGAAGTCTAACGTGCTAGTTTACCTTTCGTGCAACGTTTCATAAGATAATGATGCCAATAGACCATGTTACATTTCAAATTGCATAAAAACATCAAAACCTCATCGATGGAGAGAGTCGAGCAATTCCAAAGCATCAAAGTGGACCACTGTACTCTATTTAGTGTTCTTAGAAGTCTAACATGCTAGTTTAGATTTCGTGCAACGTTTCATAAAGTAATCACAGCAATAGACCATGTTACAATTCAAATTGCGCAAAAATGTCAAAAGCTAGTCTATGGAGAGAGTTGAGCAATTCCAAAGCATCAAAGTGGACCATTGTACTCTATTTTGTGTTCTTAGATGTCTAACGTTCTAGTTTAGCTTTCGTGCAACGTTTCATAATATAATGATGCCAATAGACTATGTTACATTTCAAATTGCATAAAAACATCAAATCCTCGTCGATGGAGAGAGTCGAGCAATTCCAAAGCATCAAAGTGGACCACTGTACTCTATTTAGTGTTATGAGCAGTCTAACAGGCTAGTTTAGCTTTCATGCAACGTTTCATAAGGTAATGATCCCAATAGACCATATTACATTTCAAAGTGCATAAAAACACCAAAACCTTGTTTATGGAGAGAGTTGAGCAATTCCAAAGCATCAAAGTGGATCGCTGTACTCTATTTAGTGTTCTTAGAAGTCTAACATGCTAGTTGAGCTTTCGTGCAATGTTTGATAAGGTAATGATGCCAATAGACAATGTTACATTTCAAATTGTGCAAAAACGTCAAAAGCTCGTCTATGGGGAGAGTTCAGCAATTCCAAAGCATCAAATTGGTCCGGTGTACTCTATTTAGTGTTCTTAGATGTCTAACAGGCTATTTTAGCTTTCGTGCAACGTTTCATAAGGTAATGATGCCACTAGACCTTGTTACGTTTCAAATTATGGAAAAAATGTCAAAAGCTAGTCTATGGAGAGAGTGGAGCAATTCCAAAGCATCAATATGGACCGGTGTACTCTATTTAGTGTTCTTAGAAGTCTAACAGGCTAGTTTAGCTTTCGTGCCATGTTTCATAAGGTAATGATGCCAATAGACAATGTTACGTTTCAAATTGTAAAAAAATGTCAAAAGCTCTTCTATGGAGATAGTTGAGCAATTCCAAAGCATCAAAGTGGACCGCTGTACTCTATTTAGTGTTCTTAGAAGTCTAACATGCTAGTTTAGCTTTCGTGCAATGTTTCATAAGGTAATGATGCCAATAGACCATGTTGCATTTCAAATTGCAAAAAAAGTCAAAAGCTCATCTATGGAGAGAGTTGAGCAATTCCAAAGAATCAAAATTGGACCGCTGCACTCTATTTAGTGTTCTTAGAAGTCTAATATGCTAGTTTAGCTTTCGTGCAACGTTTCATTAATGACAGCAATAAACCATGTTGCATTTCAAATTGCGCAAAATCATCAAAAGCTAGTCTATGGAGAGAGTGCAGAAATTCCAAAGCATCAAAGTGGACTGTTGTACTCTATTTAGTGTTCTTAGAAGTCTAACATGCTAGTTTAGCTTTCGTGCAATGTTTCATAAGGTAATGATGCCAATAGACCATGTTATATTTCAAATTGCAAAAAAAGGTCAAAAGCACTTCTATGGAGATAGTTGAGCAATTCCAAAGCATCAGAGTGGACCGCTGCACTCTATTTAGTGTTCTTAGAAGTCTAACAGGCTAGTTTAGCTTTCGTTCAATGTTTCATTAGGTAATGATGCCAATAGACCATGTTACATTTCAAATTGCATAAAAACGTCAGAAGCTCATCAAAGGAGAGAGTTGAGCAATTCCAAAGCATCAAAGTGGACCACTGTACTCTATTTAGTGTTCTTAGAAGTCTAACATGCTAGTTTAGCTTTCGTGCAATGTTTCATAAGGTAATGATGCCAATAGATCATGTTAAATTGCAAAAGAACGTCAAAAGCTCTTCTATGGAGATAGTTGAGCAATTCCAAAGCATTAGAGTGGACCGCGGCACTCTATTTAGTGTTCTTGGAAGTCTAACACTCTAGTTTAGCTTTCGTGCAATGTTTCATAAGGTAATGATGCCAATAGACCATGTTACATTTCAAATTGCAAATAAACGTCAAAATCTCATCTATGGAGAGAGTTGAGCAATTCCAAAGCATCAAAGTGGACCGATGTACTCTATTTAGTGTTCTTAGAAGTCTAACATGCTAGTTTAGCTTTCGTGCAATGTTTCATAAGGTAATGATCCCAAAATCTAGGCTCCCAAAATATTATTCTTTACCGCCAAGCCCTATGACTAGGAATAATATTTCAATCCAATGTTCGTCTGACACCACCTGAACTATGGATGAACTCCCAGAGATGTACGATACTTACATCGAGGCTTTTCCTTATTAGAAACCTGTCCCTGACCTGTGAGATGTGTACGAATATATCCTCCATGCAACACCCGGTAAGTTGAAGTGAGAGTTTGTGTACTATCAAACACTCCAAAGTCCATATTTCCCCTGAGTTCTCAGTTCCCTTATATCTATCCACTAAGCGTATTAGATTGACCCGTCGATCAATCTAGATGCTAACGCTTGATCCGTAAGGATCACTCTGTAGAGTTTCTGGGTAGATTAATTTGAACCTCTCAGGTGGGTGCTTACACTTCCGTATCCCGAAAGTACATGAATGACTATTTTGTAGGTATGCTCCCACACCCTAGTGGCATACATCCAATCCATCGAGTATATTGACAATAGTGTGTGTCTCACTCATTGATGAATCAAAACGCACACGCTATAAGTATGAAAGTATTGACCTACTCAAGCTTAAGAGATATCGTACTCTCACAGCTATAGGATGAACAACTCATTGATAGTACTTTTCTGGTTGTTCTTTCCTATGTAAGTCCGTCAATGTATGTTTCCTTACATACACCAGTGCACCAATCCGAGACTCCTCTCGAGTGATCAAGACAAGCCACTCCCCTATTTGGAGATGTCCATGCACTACAACCTATAGCAACAAAGTGCCTAACTTTGTTAATCTGGTTGTGACTAATTTATTTCGGATGTAATAGTGAATCTTGTGTCTGTCTATACTCACACATAAAGTGTATCTGAGTATCCAAGATTACTATAAATAACATCTCTAGACATTGATGGAACATTCATACATAAATGAAAAGACATCTAATACACATAATGCAATATTAAATATTCATCAATAAACCTCAGAACTGTCATACATGGTATGTTTTTAGGACATAATCCCAACAAACTCCCACTTGGACTAAAGAACATACTCCCTAAAGCATCCTAACACCCATTCCCTCTACATGAGCTGTGAAACTCTTTCCAGTAAGGGCCTTGGTGAATGGATCCGCCAAGTTGTGTAATGACGCAATCTTTAGTATCTCCACTTCCTTTCGCTGCACGAACTCCCTTATCAAATGGAACTTACGTTCTATATGTTTTCCTTTACTGTGGTAACGAGGTTCCTTGCTTTGAGCTATTGCACCCATATTTTCACAATATAAAGTGATAGGTCTCTCAACGCTAGGGACTACCTCTAATTCCATAAGGAACTTTCTCAACCAAACTGCCTCTTTAGCGGCTTCTGAAGCTGCCACATATTCAGCTTCCATGGTGGAGTCTGCGATGCAAGTTTGCTTCACACTCCTCCAACTTATGGCTGCACCACCAAGTGTAAACACGTAACCAGACGTGGACCTTCTAGAGTCCTTGTCTGCTTGGAAATCCGAATCAGTATAACCCACTGGAACGATCTCATCACTACGGTAAACAAGCATATAATCTTTCGTTCTCCGAAGATACTTGAATATATGTTTGACCGCCGTCCAGTGATGCAAGCCAGGGTTAGATTGATATCTACTAACCAATCCCACTGCATAGCAGATGTCTGGCCTAGTACAAAGCATAGCGTACATGAGACTGCCAACTGCGGAAGCATATGGCACCTTACTCATTTCACGCTTCTCTTCTTCCGTCTTAGGACAGTTGTCCTTCGAAAGAGGTACTCCATGTCTAAAAGGTAAAAGACCTTTCTTGGAGTCATGCAATGCGTACTTAACTAGAATCTTCTCTATGTATGTGGCTTGGGAGAGAGCTAATGTTCTAGTTCCGCGATCTCGCATAAGCTTGATGCCTGGAACATAGCTTGCTTCTCCTAGGTCTTTCATGTTAAAGTGATTGGATAACCATATCTTGACCGCTGATAAAGTTGCAGTATCATTTCCGATGAGCAATATGTCATCAACGTAGAGAATTAAGAACACAATTTTCCCGCCGTCCAATCTCTTGTATACACACGGTTCATCAGGGTTTTGATCAAATCCGTAGGATTTAATCGTCTGATCGAATCGAATGTTCCAAGATCTAGATGCTTGCTTAAGTCCATAAATGGACTTCTTAAGCTTGCAAACCATATTTTGCTGACTTTCAGCAACGAATCCGGTGGGTTGCATCATATAAATGCTTTCGTCTAGATGGCCATTGAGGAAAGCCGTCTTGACATCCATCTGCCATATCTCATAATCAAAATGAGCTGATATGGCGAGAAGTATTTTGATGGACTTAAGCATGGCTACAGGTGAGAAAGTCTCCTCATAGTCTATACCCTCTTTCTGAGTATAGCCCTTCGCCACCAACCTTGCTTTAAAGGTTTCAACCTTTCCATCTACTCCTCTTTTCCTTTTGTAGACCCATTTGCACCCTATGGGTTTTATTCCGTCGGGTATGTCTACAAGATCCCACACTTCATTAGAATACATAGACTCTAATTCAGATTCCATCGCTTTGAGCCAATGATCTGCATCAACATCAGAAACTGCTTCTTCGTAACTAGTGGGATCTGGTTCAAGTTCGTCAGACACTGCCAAAACTGACTCTCCAAAGTACATGAACCTTTCAGGAGGTCGTGAGACCCTCCCACTACGACGAAGCTCTGGTGTTGCATCCAAAATTGTTTCGGTTATTTGTTCATTCTCAACATTTTCTGTTGGACCGGAAGTTGAACCATCAAGATTTTGTTCTTCAAGGATTATCTTCCTTGGTTCACTGCTATTGATACAATCCTCTTCTAAGAATCTAGCATTCGTGCTAATGAATACTTTTTGACTATCAGGATTGTAAAAATAGCCACCACGAGTCCCTTTAGGAAATCCAACCCAATAGCACAACACAGATCTTGGTCCAAATTTAGTTGTCTTATCTGCCAGTACAAAAGCCGAACATCCCCAAACTTTTAGATTTCTAGGATCAGACTTGCGTCCAGTCCACATCTCATGAGGTGTCTTTGATACTGACTTAGACGGTACTAAATTCAAGATGTGCATGGCAGTTTCTAGGGCATATCCCCAAAAAGATTCAGGAAGAGTAGCATGACACATCATGCATCTTACCATATCCAGTAGAGTTCTGTTTCTCCTTTCTGCTACCCCATTTTGTTGAGGCGTTCTAGGTGCAGAAAGCTGAGTAACAATGCCATTATCCGTGAGATACTGTTTATACTCATCTAGCATGTATTCGCCACCACAGTCAGACCGTATAGCTTTGATGCGTTTATCCAATTGGTTCTCCGCAAAAGCCTTAAACTCTTTGAACTTGTCAAAAGCCTCAGACTTGCGGCACATTAGATAAATGCATCCATACCTAGAGTAATCATCAGTAAAAGTAATGAAGTACTCAAAACCTCCTCGGGCTTGTACCGTCATCGGTCCACATACGTCTGTATGCACCAACTCAAGCAAATCATTAGCCCTAAGGCCTTTGGACTTGAACGACCTCTTAGTCATTTTACCTTCTAAACAAGACCTACATTATGGCATACTGTTCATATCTAATGGGCCGAGTGACCCATCATGAACTAGCCTATTGATTCTTGTTTGGTTAATATGGCCAAGTCGTAAGTGCCAAAGGGTTTCCTCATTGGATGTGGCCTTTCTCTTTCTAGATTCAGCATGCATAATATCACAATTATTACCATAGTAGGAATTTGGATGTAAATAAAACAGATTTCCATTCATAGTTCCAGAGCATATTTCCTTTCCATATCTACTAATTGTAACATTAGAAAGGAAAGATAAATGATACCCTTCTGACATTAAACTTGAAACTGAAATTAAATTTCGTCTAATATCCGGAACATAAAGGCAATCATTCAATGTTAAAATCTTATTACATCCAAAATATAAATTAACTATTCCTACTTTAGTAGCTTCTACTATGACTCCTGAAGCAGTCCTCAAAGTGATTTCCCCTTTATTAAGTTTCCTGGTTTCCTGAAACCCCTGCAATGAATTGCAAACATGATTAGTGGCTCCAGAGTCTACAATCCAGGATACAGTAGAATCAACCACTAAACAAGTCTCAATAAATAGAATATTACCTTCAATCTGCTTCTTTGCTAGAAGCTTTGGGCAATCACTTTTCCAGTGCCCTTTCTGGTTGCAATGAAAGCATTTCCCTTTCCCCTTCACAACCTTGCCCTTTTTCTTTATCTTTGGGCCTTTGGCAGCAGTGGCTTGCTTCTTCTTATTCTTAGGCTTTTTGGGCCCAGAATTCGAAACTTTAACAAAATGGACTTGCTTCTCCTTTCCCATTATCTGCTCAGCGGATTGAAGTTCCTTCATAAGCATTGGAAGAGACATCTCCATCTTGTTCATGTTGAAGTTCAACTTGAACTGGGAGAATGAGCTTGACAAGGTCTCCAAGACCATATCCACCTGCGTTTGTCCATCAATTTCAGCACCAAGATCCAAGGCTTCATAGAGGTACTCCATGACCTTGAGCATATGCTCTCTCACGGGAGTACCCTCGGCCTGCTTGGCGTTCATCAACTTCTTTATCGCTTGCTGCCTTGCAGGACGAGTGGTTTGTTGGAACATTTCCTGCAGACTGAAGATCATGTCTCCAGCTGTCTGCATGCTCTCATGTTGTTTCTGTAAGACTGGCGATAAAGACGCTAAGATATAGCACTTGGCCATGTCATTGGCATTGATCCATTTTTGCCGAGCCAATCTGTCCTCATCTGTTGGGTCAGGGCCCAACTCAGGACAATCCTCGATCAGAACATACTTGTACCCACCTGAGGTGAGCACTATGTCCAAGTTTCGTTTCCAGTCAACATAATTCGGTCCAGATAGTTTGTTTTCATTCAATATGGAAATAAGTGGAGAAAACGACATCTGAAATTTAGAACATTTAAAATGCATCAGATGAATGCTCCAATTATTTAATCTTTTTACATATCTACTAAGTAATAAAAACCCAAACATTTACTAAGTAAATAAAATGTAATAGCGTATCAACCAACAACAATTGCTTGCCTAGTTGACCCAAGTCTAACTCAGTCAAATAAATTCAAGCGTCTAGCCTTTTGGGCCTCTTGAATTTCTTGATCGCTATTTATTTGGCTCCTTTGTAGGTTGAGTATAAACCAAGGTTTAACCTACTGGAACTTGCTCATGTGAAAACTCCATCCCAGAGGGGGGTTGCGCGTGCAACACGAGTAAGCTTTCATACAAGCGTGTCATAAGTTATCAGCTTTCAATTCTACTATTGCAACTAATGGATACTCCATCCCAGAGGGGGGTTGCGCATGCAACACGAGTAAGTACCCATCTACAAATAAGAATCAAAATTTCCACTTGAAATCCTCCCACTAGACCTGGCATATAAACTCCATCCGAGAGGGGGGTTGCGCATGCAACACGAGTAAGTTTATATACCCTAGTGAGGATTAACCTTTGGGAAGCCGTGGGTCATGTCATTAGATATAACCCTCTCCCACTCAATAATTTATTATTAGGGTTTTTCTGGTTGAAGATTACCTTAGATCCTAGTGGCTCGAATCAACCTTTAATCGTTAACCAATTATGTAATTCCACGTGATTAAACTCATAATTATTCCCAATAGTTAATTAGGTGATTAACCTAAATCTTTAATCTATTAAATTATGCCACGAAAGTTCATCTAATCATGTAATTACATGTAGCTTATTAGATGTCGAAAGGTGATTCCTAATAAGCCCGGTGCCAAGGCTTGTCTATATGCCAATTTAAGCATAATTGAATAAAGCAAAATAAACAAACATAATAAACACATATGATACTGTATCTAAGCTGGTCTTCATGATGTCCAACATGCAGATATCCATCTCCAATCGTGACTCGAAGACTAGGGAGAAACCCTAGCCGTGGGCCGTGAGTCTGCTTCACTTTTGGGAATTTTCTTTGTGTCGAACTCCATCACGAACCTGCGTTCGCGACTTCCAGAGGCTATCCAGGGGTGTCCCTAGTCCAGAAATATTTTGGTTACCCAAAAAATTGAGGTACAACCCGAAATACCCCTTAGGAACACTCCAAGCACAAATCTGGAAAATCTGTCGCGCACACAACTTGTCTTGGCTGCTGCAATTTTTCAGCTGTGTTTCTTCGCGATTTATTCTTGCTTTTCTATTCATAACATCACTAAGTACTAGTACAAAAATCCTATGCCTTGGGGAAGGCTTACAAGTGATTCTAATGAATTTACAAAGCATGGAAACTACAAATCTGAAAGAAAAAAAAACAGCTTTACAAAAAATATCCCATAGACTCTAAACGTGAGCCTATGGGTTACAACCCAAAACAATAAAATTAAATAAATTAATACCAGCTTAGTACAGTATCTCAAGGCTGCAAAACAAGTGTTAGTGGCATCCAAAAATTCACAAAATCAATCGCACACCCTAGGCACCAATCTAGCGCGCAATTATTTTTCTTATGAATCTTTGTGTTAATCTTGACTTAATACATACTAAGTTTGCTCCGATACCATTTGTTGGTTGCTAAAACTAATTTTAGACATGCAGCGGAAGCTAACTAGGATCGTCTTAGCATAGGTATAAGTCAAAATTTAACAAATGATGCCCTACGGCCATAGCGTGTTTTTGCCTAACATGCTTCTAAAAATTTATTTGATCTCAAATCTTATTTTAACATGTTAATCAAACACACAAGATCAAGTTTTAATCTTTGTACATAATCCTAGCATGCTTCTAGGTTTATATCCTAGCAATTATTAAAACAAGATCAAGTACACACAACATGGCATCAAAAAAAGTTAGAGATTAACCAACCTCTTCAAAATCGAGGTCCTAAGCTTTCTTCTTTTCTTGAACGCACGAACCACCGTCTTGATCTCTACCAACTTGGAACGCCTACGTCGTTTCCTTGGTATTCCCCTTGATCTCCTTGCGTACGAGCAAAGCAAAATACACCGATTGGTAGTGAACCAAAAATCACACACACGATTGCACACTATGAAAAAGATCACACGGCCACTAATATATATTTTTTTTTTCTTTTGTGCTTATTTCGGCCGCACTCTTTTTCTTCTCTTTTAGAGAAAGCCAATTGCCGTGTGTTGTATATGAGAAAGTCTTTGTATTTATATGATATTATAATAAGTCCACTAGGTTTTGATTTGTCCAATCCAATTGGAAATTAGAAAACCAAACCTAATTCGGATGTCATTATATGTACAATGACGGCCCCGAATTAACTCCTTGTTTGGCCCGTTATGCCTTGCAATGCAAGTCATGATTTAGTCCTACCTTGGGCCAAACATTCAAGAACTCCAAGCTCAAATATTATTTTGATCCTTAGTCCATTCTTGACTTTAATTTTGATTATGTAAAATATTTATTTTACAATCCAAATCAAAATTCTGAGACTTATTATTTTATCATAAATACACTTACAAGAATTTTGTATATCTTAACAAAAATAATTTCATCTTAGGGTTATCTTTGGAAATCCAAAACCCAATAAAATTATATCTATTTGTCATACAAATTCTATTCTTGTAAATATCCCAATGACCGTTGTGAAATTTGCCGATCTTCCTTTAATAGGACGAGAGAATAAAATGAGGCTACCAAGGGGACTCCACAGGACATACAAATCTAGGCTCCCAAAATATTATTCTTTACCGCCAAGCCCTATGACTAGGAATAATATTTCAATCCAATGTTCGTCTGACACCACCTGAACTATGGACGAACTCCCAGAGATGTACGATACTTACATCGAGGCTTTTCCTTATTAGAAACCTGTCCCTGACCTGTGAGATGTGTACGAATATATCCTCCATGCAACACCCGGTAAGTTGAAGTGAGAGTTTGTGTACTATCAAACACTCCAAAGTCCATATTTCCCCTGAGTTCTCAGTTCCCTTATATCTATCCACTAAGCGTATTAGATTGACCCGTCGATCAATCTAGATGCTAACGCTTGATCCATAAGGATCACTCTGCAGAGTTTTTGGGTAGATTAATTTGAACCTCTCAGGTGGGTGCTTACACTTCCGTATCCCGAAAGTACATGAATGACTATTTTGTAGGTATGCTCCCACACCCTAGTGGCATACATCCAATCCATCGAGTATATTGACAATAGTGTGTGTCTCACTCATTGATGAATCAAAACGCACACGCTATAAGTATGAAAGTATTGACCTACTCAAGCTTAAGAGATATCGTACTCTCACAGCTATAGGATGAACAACTCATTGATAGTACTTTTCTGGTTGTTCTTTCCTATGTAAGTCCATCAATGTATGTTTCCTTACATACACCAGTGCACCAATCCGAGACTCCTCTCGAGTGATCAAGACAAACCACTCCCCTATTTGGAGATGTCCATGCACTACAACCTATATCAACAAAGTGCCTAACTTTGTTAATCTGGTTGTGACTAATTTATTTCGGATGTAATAGTGAATCTTGTGTCTGTCTATACTCACACATAAAGTGTATCAGAGTATCCAAGATTACTATAAATAACATCTCTAGACATTGATGGAACATTCATACATAAATGAAAAGACATCTAATACACATAATGCAATATTAAATATTCATCAATAAACCTCAGAACTGTCATACATGGTATGTTTTTAGGACATAATCCCAACACATGTTACATTTCAAATTGCAAAAAAACGTCAAAAGCTCATCCATGGGGAGAGTGGACCAATTCCAAAGCATCAAAGTAGACCGATGTACTCTATTTAGTGTTCTTAGAAGTCTAACATGCTAGTTTAGCTTTGGTGCAACGTTTCATAAGGTAATCACAGCAATAGACCATGTTACATTTCAAATTGTGCAAAAACGTCAAAAGCTAGTCTATGGAGAGAGTTGAACAATTCCAAAGCATCAAAGTGGACCGTTGTACTCTATTTAGTGTTCTAAGCAGTCTAACATGCAAGTTTAGCTTTCGTGCAATGTTTCACAAGGTAATGATGCCAATAGACCATGTTACATTTCAAATAGCAAATAAACGTCAAAAGCTGATCTATGGAGAGAGTTGAGCAATTCCAAAGCATCAAAGTGGACCGTTGTACTCTATTGAGTGTTCTTAGAAGTATAACATGCTAGATTAGCTTTCGTGCAATGTTTCATAAGGTAATGATGCCAATAGACCATGTTACATTTCAAATTGCCCAAAAATGTCAAAAGCTAGTCTATGGAGAGGGATGAGCATTCCAAAGCATCAAAGTGGGCCGCTGTACTCTATTTAGTGTTCTAAGCATTTTAGCAGGCTAGTTTAGCTTTCGTGCCACGTTTCATAAGGCAATGATGGCAATAGACAATGTTACGTTTCAAATTGCACAAAACGTAAAAAGCTCGTCCATGGAGAGAGTTTAGCAATTCCAAAGCATCAAAGTGGACCGCTGTACTCTATTTAGTGTTCTTAGAAGTCTAACATGGTAGTTTAGCTTTCGTGCAATGTTTCATAAGGTAATGATGCCAATAGACTATGTTACATTTCAAATTGCAAAAAAACGTCAAAAGCTCATCCATGGAGAGAGTGGACCAATTCCAAAGCATCAAAGTGGACCGCTGTACTCTATTTAGTGTTCTTAGAAGTCTAACATGCTAGTTTAGCTTTCGTGCAACGTTTCATAAGGTAATCACAGCAATAGACCATGTTACATTTCAAATTGTGCAAAAACGTCAAAAGCTAGTCTATGGAGAGAGTTGAACAATTCCAAAGCATCAAAGTGGACCGTTGTACTCTATTTAGTGTTCTAAGCAGTCTAACATGCTAGTTTAGCTTTCGTGAAATGTTTCATAAGGTAATGATGCCAATAGACCATGTTACATTTCAAATAGCAAATAAACGTCAAAAGCTGATCTATGGAGAGAGTTGAGCAATTCCAAAGCATCAAAGTGGACCGCTGTACTCTATTTAGTGTTCTTAGAAGTCTAGCATGCTAGATTAGCTTTCGTGCAATGTTTCATAAGGTAATGATGCCAATAGACCATGTTACATTTCAAATTGCACAAAAACGTCAAAAGCTAGTCTATGGAGAGGGATGAGCATTCCAAAGCATCAAAGTGGACCGCTGTACTCTATTTAGTGTTCTAAGCATTTTAGTAGGCTAGTTTATCTTTCGTGCCACGTTTCACAAGGCAATGATGGCAATAGACAATGTTACGTTTCAAATTGCACAAAACGTAAAAAGCTCGTCCATGGAGAGAGTTTAGCAATTCCAAAGCATCAAAGTGGACCGCTGTACTCTATTTAGTGTTCTTAGAAGTCTAACATGCTAGTTTAGCTTTCGTGCAATGTTTCATAAGGTAATGATGCCAATAGACCATGTTACATTTCAAATTGCAAAAAAATGTTAAAAGCACTTCCATGGAGATAGTTGAGCAATTCCAACGCATCAGAGTGGACCGCTGTACTCTATTTAGTGTTCTTAGAAGTCTAACATGCTAGTTTAGCTTTCGTACAACGTTTCGTAAGGTAATCACAGCAATAGACCATGTTACATTTCAAATTGCGCAAAAACGTCAAAAGCTAGTCTATGGAGAGAGTTGAACAATTCCAAACCATCAAAGCGGACCGTTATGCTCTATGTAGTGTTCTAAGCAGTCTAACATGCTAGTTTATCTTTCGTGCAACGTTTCATAAGGTAATGATGCCTATAGACCATGTTACATTTCAAATTGCATAAAAACATCAAAACCTCGTCGATGGAGAGAGTCGAGCAATTCCAAAGCATCAAAGTGGACCGATGTACTCTATTTAGTGTTCTTAGAAGTCTAACATGCTAGTTTAGCTTTCGTGCAACGTTTCATAAGGTAATGACAGCAATAGACCATGTTACATTTCAAATTGCGCAAAATCGTCAAAAGCTAGTCTATGGAGAGTGTGGAGCAATTCCAAAGCATCAAAGTGGACCGTTGTCCTCTATTTAGTGTTCTTAGAAGTCTAACATGCTAGTTTAGCTTTCGTGCAATGTTTCATAAGGTAATGATGCCAATAGACCATGTTACATTTCAAATTGCATAAAAACGTCAAAAGCTAGTCTATGGAGAGGGTTGAGCATTCCAAAGCATCAAAGTAGACCGTTGTACTCTATTTAGTGTTCTAAGCATTCTAGCAGGCTAGTTAACTTTCGTGCCTCGTTTTATAAGGCAATGATGGCAATAGACAATGTTACGTTTCAAATTGCACAAAACGTAAAAAGCTCGTCCATGGAGAGAGTTTAGCAATTCCAAAGCATCAAAGTGGACCGCTGTACTCTATTTAGTGTTCTTAGAAGTCTAACATGCTAGTTTAGCTTTCGTGCAATGTTTCATAAGGTAATGATGCCAATAGACCATGTTACATTTCAAATTGCAAAAAAATGTCAAAAGCTCTTCCATGGAGATAGTTGAGCAATTCCAACGGATCAGAGTGGACCGCTGTACTCTATTTAGTGTTCTTAGAAGTCTAACATGCTAGTTTAGCTTTCGTGCAATGTTTCATAAGGTAATGACGCCAATAGACCATGTTACATTTCAAATTGCAAAAAAAGTCAAAAGCTCATCCATGGGGAGAGTGGACCAATTCCAAAGCATCAAAGTGGACCGCTGTACTCTATTTAGTGTTCTTAGAAGTCTAACATGCTAGTTTAGCTTTCGTGTAACGTTTCATAAGGTAATCACAGCAATAGATCATGTTACATTTCAAATTGTGCAAAAACGTCAAAAGCTAGTCTATGGAGAGAGTTTAACAATTCCAAAGCATCAAAGTGGACCGTTGTACTCTATTTAGTGTTCTAAGCAGTCTAACATGCTAGTTTAGCTTTCGTGCAATGTTTCATAAGGTAATGATGCCAATAGACCATGTTACATTTCAAATAGCAAATAAACGTCAAAAGCTGATCTATGGAGAGAGTTGAGCAATTCCAAAGCATCAAAGTGGACCGCTGTACTCTATTTAGTGTTCTTAGAAGTATAACATGCTAGATTAGCTTTCGTTCAATGTTTCATAAGGTAATGATGCCAATAGACCATGTTACATTTCAAATTGCCCAAAAACGTCAAAAGCTAGTCTATGGAGAGGGATGAGCATTCCAAAGCATTAAAGTGGGCCGTTGTACTCTATTTAGTGTTCTAAGCATTTTAGCAGGCTAGTTTCGCTTTCGTGCCACGTTTCATAAGGCAATGATGGCAATAGACAATGTTACGTTTCAAATTGCACAAAACGTAAAAAGCTCGTCCATGGAGAGAGTTTAGCAATTCCAAAACATCAAAGTGGACCGCTGTACTCTATTTAGTGTTCTTAGAAGTCTAACATGCTAGTTTAGCTTTCGTGCAATGTTTCATAAGGTAATGATGCCAATAGACCATGTTACATTTCAAATAGCAAATAAACGTCAAAAGCTGATCTATGGAGAGAGTCGAGCAATTCCAAAGCATCAAAGTGGACCGATGTACTCTATTTAGTGTTCTTAGAAGTCTAACATGCTAGTTTAGCTTTCGTGCAACGTTTCATAAGGTAATGACAGCAATAGACCATGTTACATTTCAAATTGCGCAAAATCGTCAAAAGCTAGTCTATGGAGAGTGTGGAGCAATTCCAAAGCATCAAAGTGGACCGTTGTCCTCTATTTAGTGTTCTTAGAAGTCTAACATGCTAGTTTAGCTTTCGTGCAATGTTTCATAAGGTAATGATGCCAATAGACCATGTTACATTTCAAATTGCATAAAAACGTCAAAAGCTAGTCTATGGAGAGGGTTGAGCATTCCAAAGCATCAAAGTAGACCGTTGTACTCTATTTAGTGTTCTAAGCATTCTAGCAGGCTAGTTAACTTTCGTGCCTCGTTTTATAAGGCAATGATGGCAATAGACAATGTTACGTTTCAAATTGCACAAAACGTAAAAAGCTCGTCCATGGAGAGAGTTTAGCAATTCCAAAGCATCAAAGTGGACCGCTGTACTCTATTTAGTGTTCTTAGAAGTCTAACATGCTAGTTTAGCTTTCGTGCAATGTTTCATAAGGTAATGATGCCAATAGACCATGTTACATTTCAAATTGCAAAAAAATGTCAAAAGCTCTTCCATGGAGATAGTTGAGCAATTCCAACGGATCAGAGTGGACCGCTGTACTCTATTTAGTGTTCTTAGAAGTCTAACATGCTAGTTTAGCTTTCGTGCAATGTTTCATAAGGTAATGACGCCAATAGACCATGTTACATTTCAAATTGCAAAAAAAGTCAAAAGCTCATCCATGGGGAGAGTGGACCAATTCCAAAGCATCAAAGTGGACCGCTGTACTCTATTTAGTGTTCTTAGAAGTCTAACATGCTAGTTTAGCTTTCGTGTAACGTTTCATAAGGTAATCACAGCAATAGATCATGTTACATTTCAAATTGTGCAAAAACGTCAAAAGCTAGTCTATGGAGAGAGTTTAACAATTCCAAAGCATCAAAGTGGACCGTTGTACTCTATTTAGTGTTCTAAGCAGTCTAACATGCTAGTTTAGCTTTCGTGCAATGTTTCATAAGGTAATGATGCCAATAGACCATGTTACATTTCAAATAGCAAATAAACGTCAAAAGCTGATCTATGGAGAGAGTTGAGCAATTCCAAAGCATCAAAGTGGACCGCTGTACTCTATTTAGTGTTCTTAGAAGTATAACATGCTAGATTAGCTTTCGTTCAATGTTTCATAAGGTAATGATGCCAATAGACCATGTTACATTTCAAATTGCCCAAAAACGTCAAAAGCTAGTCTATGGAGAGGGATGAGCATTCCAAAGCATCAAAGTGGGCCGTTGTACTCTATTTAGTGTTCTAAGCATTTTAGCAGGCTAGTTTCGCTTTCGTGCCACGTTTCATAAGGCAATGATGGCAATAGACAATGTTACGTTTCAAATTGCACAAAACGTAAAAAGCTCGTCCATGGAGAGAGTTTAGCAATTCCAAAACATCAAAGTGGACCGCTGTACTCTATTTAGTGTTCTTAGAAGTCTAACATGCTAGTTTAGCTTTCGTGCAATGTTTCATAAGGTAATGATGCCAATAGACCATGTTACATTTCAAATAGCAAATAAACGTCAAAAGCTGATCTATGGAGAGAGTTGAGCAATTCCAAAGCATCAAAGTGGACCGCTGTACTCTATTTAGTGTTCTTAGAAGTCTAGCATGCTAGATTAGCTTTCGTGCAATGTTTCATAAGGTAATGATGCCAATAGACCATGTTACATTTCAAATAGCAAATAAACGTCAAAAGCTGATCTATGGAGAGAGTTGAGCAATTCCAAAGCATCAAAGTGGACCGCTGTACTCTATTTAGTGTTCTAAGCATTCTAGCAGGCTAGTTTAGCTTTCGTGCCTCGTTTTATAAGGCAATGATGGCAATAGACAATGCAACGTTTCAAATTGCACAAAACGTAAAAAGCTCGTCCATGGAGAGAGTTTAGGAATTCCAAAGCATCAAAGTGGACCGCTGTACTCTATTTAGTGTTCTTAGAAGTCTAACATGCTAGTTTAGCTTTCGTGCAATGTTTCATAAGGTAATGATGCCAATAGACCATGTTACATTTCAAATTGCAAAAAAATGTCAAAAGCTCTTCCATGGAGATAGTTGAGCAATTCCAACGGATCAGAGTGGACCGCTGTACTCTATTTAGTGTTCTTAGAAGTCTAACATGCTAGTTTAGCTTTCGTACAACGTTTCGTAAGGTAATCACAGCAATAGATCATGTTACATTTCAAATTGGGCAAAAACGTCAAAAGCTAGTCTATGGAGAGAGTTGAACAATTCCAAACCATCAAAGTGGACCGTTATGCTCTATGTAGTGTTCTAAGCAGTCTAACATGCTAGTTTATCTTTCGTGCAACGTTTCATAAGGTAATGATGCCTATAGACCATGTTACATTTCAAATTGCATAAAAACATCAAAACCTCGTCGATGGAGAGAGCCGAGCAATTCCAAAGCATCGAAGTGGACCGATGTACTCTATTTAGTGTTCTTAGAAGTCTAACATGCTAGTTTAGCTTTCGTGCAACGTTTCATAAGGTAATGACAGCTATAGACCATGTTACATTTCAAATTGCGCAAAATCGTCAAAAGCTAGTCTATGGAGAGAGTGGAGCAATTCCAAAGCATCAAAGTGGACCGTTGTCCTCTATTTAGTGTTCTTAGAAGTCTAACATGCTAGTTTAGCTTTCGTGCAATGTTTCATAAGGTAATGATGCCAATAGACCATGTTACATTTCAAATTGCATAAAAACGTCAAAAGCTGATCTATGGAGAGAGTTGAGCAATTCCAAAGCATGAAAGTGTACCGCTGTACTCTATTTAGTGTTCTTAGAAGTCTAGCATGCTAGTTTAGCTTTCGTGCAATGTTTCATAAGGTAATGATGCCAATAGACCATGTTACATTTCAAATAGCAAATAAACGTCAAAAGCTGATCTATGGAGAGAGTTGAGCAATTCCAAAGCATCAAAGTGGACCGCTGTACTCTATTTAGTGTTCTAAGCATTCTAGCAGGCTAGTTTAGCTTTCGTGCCTCGTTTTATAAGGCAATGATGGCAATAGACAATGCAACGTTTCAAATTGCACAAAACGTAAAAAGCTCGTCCATGGAGAGAGTTTAGGAATTCCAAAGCATCAAAGTGGACCGCTGTACTCTATTTAGTGTTCTTAGAAGTCTAACATGCTAGTTTAGCTTTCGTGCATTGTTTCATAAGGTAATGATGCCAATAGACCATGTTACATTTCAAATTGCAAAAAAATGTCAAAAGCTCTTCCATGGAGATAGTTGAGCAATTCCAACGGATCAGAGTGGACCGCTGTACTCTATTTAGTGTTCTTAGAAGTCTAACATGCTAGTTTAGCTTTCGTGCAACGTTTCATAAGGTAATGACAGCAATAGACCATGTTACATTTCAAATTGCGCAAAATCGTCAAAAGCTAGTCTATGGAGAGAGTGGAGCAATTCCAAAGCATCAAAGTGGACCGTTGTCCTCTATTTAGTGTTCTTAGAAGTCTAACACGCTAGTTTTGCTTTCGTGCAATGTTTCATAAGGTAATGATGCCAATAGACCATGTTACATTTCAAATAGCAAATAAACGTCAAAAGCTGATCTATGGAGAGAGTTGAGCAATTCCAAAGCATCAAAGTGGACCGCTGTACTCTGTTTAGTGTTCTTAGAAGTCTAGCATGCTAGATTAGCTTTCGTGCAATGTTTCATAAGGTAATGATGCCAATAGACCATGTTACATTTCAAATAGCAAATAAACGTCAAAAGCTGATCTATGGAGAGAGTTGAGCAATTCCAAAGCATCAAAGTGGACCGCTGTACTCTATTTAGTGTTCTAAGCATTCTAGCAGGCTAGTTTAGCTTTCGTGCCTCGTTTTATATGGCAATGATGGCAATAGACAATGCAACGTTTGAAATTGCACAAAACGTAAAAAGCTCGTCCATGGAGAGAGTTTAGGAATTCCAAAGCATCAAAGTGGACCGCTGTACTCTATTTAGTGTTCTTAGAAGTCTAACATGCTAGTTTAGCTTTCGTGCAATGTTTCATAAGGTAATGATGCCAATAGACCATGTTACATTTCAAATTGCAAAAAAATGTCAAAAGCTCTTCCATGGAGATAGTTGAGCAATTCCAACGGATCAGAGTGGACCGCTGTACTCTATTTAGTGTTCTTAGAAGTCTAACATGCTAGTTTAGCTTTCGTACAACGTTTCGTAAGGTAATCACAGCAATAGACCATGTTACGTTTCAAATTGCGCAAAAACGTCAAAAGCTAGTCTATGGAGAGAGTTGAACAATTCCAAACCATCAAAGTGGACCGTTATGCTCTACGTAGTGTTCTAAGCAGTCTAACATGCTAGTTTATCTTTCGTGCAACGTTTCATAAGGTAATGATGCCTATGGACCATGTTACATTTCAAATTGTATAAAAACATCAAAACCTCGTCGATGGAGAGAGTCGAGCAATTCCAAAGCATCAAAGTGGACCGATGTACTCTATTTAGTGTTCTTAGAAGTCTAACATGCTAGTTTAGCTTTCGTGCAACGTTTCATAAGGTAATGACAGCAATAGACCATGTTACATTTCAAATTGCGCAAAATCGTCAAAAGCTAGTCTATGGAGAGAGTGGAGCAATTCCAAAGCATCAAAGTGGACCGTTGTCCTCTATTTAGTGTTCTTAGAAGTCTAACATGCTAGTTTAGCTTTCGTGCAATGTTTCATAAGGTAATGATGCCAATAGACCATGTTACATTTCAAATTGCATAAAAACGTCAAAAGCTGATCTATGGAGAGAGTTGAGCAATTCCAAAGCATGAAAGTGGACCGCTGTACTCTATTTAGTGTTCTTAGAAGTCTAGCATGCTAGTTTAGCTTTCGTGCAATGTTTCATAAGGTAATGATGCCAATAGACCATGTTACATTTCAAATAGCAAATAAACGTCAAAAGCTGATCTATGGAGAGAGTTGAGCAATTCCAAAGCATCAAAGTGGACCGCTGTACTCTATTTAGTGTTCTAAGCATTCTAGCAGGCTAGTTTAGCTTTCGTGCCTCGTTTTTTATAAGGCAATGATGGCAATAGACAATGCAACGTTTCAAATTGCACAAAACGTAAAAAGCTCGTCCATGGAGAGAGTTTAGGAATTCCAAAGCATCAAAGTGGACCGCTGTACTCTATTTAGTGTTCTTAGAAGTCTAACATGCTAGTTTAGCTTTCGTGCAATGTTTCATAAGGTAATGATGCCAATAGACCATGTTACATTTCAAATTGCAAAAAATTTCAAAAGCTCTTCCATGGAGATAGTTGAGCAATTCCAACGGATTAGAGTGGACCGCTGTACTCTATTTAGTGTTCTTGGAAGTCTAACATGCTAGTTTAGCTTTCGTACAACGTTTCGTAAGGTAATCACAGCAATAGACCATGTTACATTTCAAATTGCGCAAAAACGTCAAAAGCTAGTCTATGGAGAGAGTTGAACAATTCCAAACCATCAAAGTGGACCGTTATGCTCTATGTAGTGTTCTGAGCAGTCTAACATGCTAGTTTATCTTTCGTGCAACGTTTCATAAGGTAATGATGCCTATAGACCATGTTACATTTCAAATTGCATAAAAACATCAAAACCTCGTCGATGGAGAGAGTCGAGCAATTCCAAAGCATCAAAGTGGACCGATGTACTCTATTTAGTGTTCTTAGAAGTCTAACATGCTAGTTTAGCTTTCGTGCAACGTTTCATAAGGTAATGACAGCAATAGACCATGTTACATTTCAAATTGCGCAAAATCATCAAAAGCTAGTCTATGGAGAGAGTGGAGCAATTCCAAAGCATCAAAGTGGACCGTTGTCCTCTATTTAGTGTTCTTAGAAGTCTAACATGCTAGTTTAGCTTTCGTGCAATGTTTCATAAGGTAATGATGCCAATAGACCATGTTACATTTCAAATAGCAAATAAACGTCAAAAGCTGATCTATGGAGAGAGTGGAGCAATTCCAAAGCATCAATGTGGACAGTTGTCCTCTATTTAGTGTTCTTAGAAGTCTAACATGCTAGTTTAGCTTTCGTGCAATGTTTCATAAGGTAATGATGCCAATAGACCATGTTACATTTCAAATAGCAAATAAACGTCAAAAGCTGATCTATGGAGAGAGTTGAGCAATTCCAAAGCATCAAAGTGGACCGCTGTACTCTATTTAGTGTTCTTAGAAGTCTAGCATGCTAGATTAGCTTTCGTGCAATGTGTTCATAAGGTAATGATGCCAATAGACCATGTTACATTTCAAATAGCAAATAAACGTCAAAAGCTGATCTATGGAGAGAGTTGAGCAATTCCAAAGCATCAAAGTGGACCGCCGTACTCTATTTAGTGTTCTAAGCATTCTAGCAGGCTAGTTTAGCTTTCGTGCCTCGTTTTATAAGGCAATGATGGCAATAGACAATGCAACGTTTCAAATTGCACAAAACGTAAAAAGCTCGTCCATGGAGAGAGTTTAGGAATTCCAAAGCATCAAAGTGGACCGCTGTACTCTATTTAGTGTTCTTAGAAGTCTAACATGCTAGTTTAGCTTTCGTGCAATGTTTCATAAGGTAATGATGCCAATAGACCATGTTACATTTCAAATTGCAAAAAAATGTCAAAAGCTCTTCCATGGAGATAGTTGAGCAATTCCAACGGATCAGAGTGGACCGCTGTACTCTATTTAGTGTTCTTAGAAGTCTAACATGCTAGTTTAGCTTTCGTACAACGTTTCGTAAGGTAATCACAGCAATAGACCATGTTACATTTCAAATTGCGCAAAAACGTCAAAAGCTAGTCTATGGAGAGAGTTGAACAATTCCAAACCATCAAAGTGGACCGTTATGCTCTATGTAGTGTTCTAAGCAGTCTAACATGCTAGTTTATCTTTCGTGCAACGTTTCATAAGGTAATGATGCCTATAGACCAAGTTACATTTCAAATTGCATAAAAACATCAAAACCTCATCGATGGAGAGAGTCGAGCAATTCCAAAGCATCAAAGTGGACCGATGTACTCTATTTAGTGTTCTTAGAAGTCTAACATGCTAGTTTAGCTTTCGTGCAACGTTTCATAAGGTAATGACAGCAATAGACCATGTTACATTTCAAATTGCGCAAAATCGTCAAAAGCTAGTCTATGGAGAGAGTGGAGCAATTCCAAAGCATCAAAGTGGACCGTTGTCCTCTATTTAGTGTTCTTAGAAGTCTAACATGCTAGTTTAGCTTTCGTGCAATGTTTCATAAGGTAATGATGCCAATAGACCATGTTACATTTCAAATAGCAAATAAACGTCAAAAGCTGATCTATGGAGAGAGTTGAGCAATTCCAAAGCATCAAAGTGGACCGCTGTACTCTATTTAGTGTTCTTAGAAGTCTAGCATGCTAGATTAGCTTTCGTGCAATGTTTCATAAGGTAATGATGCCAATAGACCATGTTACATTTCAAATAGCAAATAAACGTCAAAAGCTGATCTATGGAGAGAGTTGAGCAATTCCAAAGCATCAAAGTGGACCGCTGTACTCTATTTAGTGTTCTAAGCATTCTAGCAGGCTAGTTTAGCTTTCGTGCCTCGTTTTATAAGGCAATGATGGCAATAGACAATGCAACGTTTCAAATTGCACAAAACGTAAAAAGCTCGTCCATGGAGAGAGTTTAGGAATTCCAAAGCATCAAACTGGACCGCTGTACTCTATTTAGTGTTCTTAGAAGTCTAACATGCTAGTTTAGCTTTCGTGCAATGTTTCATAAGGTAATGATGCCAATAGACCATGTTACATTTCAAATTGCAAAAAAATGTCAAAAGCTCTTCCATGGAGATAGTTGAGCAATTCCAACGGATCAGAGTGGACCGCTATACTCTATGTAGTGTTCTTAGAAGTCTAACATGCTAGTTTAGCTTTCGTACATCGTTTCGTAAGGTAATCACAGCAATAGACCATGTTACATTTCAAATTGCGCAAAAACGTCAAAAGCTAGTCTATGGAGAGAGTTGAACAATTCCAAACCATCAAAGTGGACCGTTATGCTCTATGTAGTGTTCTAAGCAGTCTAACATGCTAGTTTATCTTTCGTGCAACGTTTCATAAGGTAATGATGCCTATAGACCATGTTACATTTCAAATTGCATAAAAACAACAAAACCTCGTCGATGGAGAGAGTCGAGCAATTCCAAAGCATCAAAGTGGACCGATGTACTCTATTTAGTGTTCTTAGAAGTCTAACATGCTAGTTTAGCTTTCGTGCAATGTTTCATAAGGTAATGATGCCAATAGACCATGTTACATTTCAAATTGCAAAAAAATGTCAAAAGCTCTTCCATGGAGATAGTTGAGCAATTCCAACGGATCAGAGTGGACCGCTGTACTCTATTTAGTGTTCTTAGAAGTCTAACATGCTAGTTTAGCTTTCGTGCAACGTTTCATAAGGTAATGACAGCAATAGACCATGTTACATTTCAAATTGCGCAAAATCGTCAAAAGCTAGTCTATGGAGAGAGTGGAGCAATTCCAAAGCATCAAAGTGGACCGTTGTCCTCTATTTAGTGTTCTTAGAAGTCTAACATGCTAGTTTAGCTTTCGTGCAATGTTTCATCAGGTAATGATGCCAATAGACCATGTTACATTTCAAATTGCATAAAAACGTCAAAAGCTGATCTATGGAGAGAGTTGAGCAATTCCAAAGCATGAAAGTGGACCGCTGTACTCTATTTAGTGTTCTTAGAAGTCTAGCATGCTAGATTAGCTTTCGCGCAATGTTTCATAAGGTAATGATGCCAATAGACCATGTTACATTTCAAATAGCAAATAAACGTCAAAAGCTGATCTATGGAGAGAGTTGAGCAATTCCAAAGCATCAAAGTGGACCGCTGTACTCTATTTAGTGTTCTAAGCATTCTAGCAGGCTAGTTTAGCTTTCGTGCCTCATTTTATAAGGCAATGATGGCAATAGACAATGCAACGTTTCAAATTGCACAAAACGTAAAAAGCTCATCCATGGAGAGAGTTTAGGAATTCCAAAGCATCAAAGTGGACCGCTGTACTCTATTTAGTGTTCTTAGAAGTCTAACATGCTAGTTTAGCTTTCGTGCAATGTTTCATAAGGTAATGATGCCAATAGACCATGTTACATTTCAAATTGCAAAAAAATGTCAAAAGCTCTTCCATGGAGATAGTTGAGCAATTCCAACGGATCAGAGTGGACCGCTGTACTCTATTTAGTGTTCTTAAAAGTCTAACATGCTAGTTTAGCTTTCGTACAACGTTTCGTAAGGTAATCACAGCAATAGACCATGTTACATTTCAAATTGCGCAAAAACGTCAAAAGTTAGTCTATGGAGAGAGTTGAACAATTCCAAACCATCAAAGTGGACCGTTATGCTCTATGTAGTGTTCTAAGCAGTCTAACATGCTAGTTTATCTTTCGTGCAACGTTTCATAAGGTAATGATACCTATAGACCATGTTACATTTTAAATTGCATAAAAACATCAAAACCTCGTCGATGGAGAGAGTCGAGCAATTCCAAAGCATCAAAGTGGACCGATGTACTCTATTTAGTGTTCTTAGAAGTCTAACATGCTAGTTTAGCTTTCGTGCAACGTTTCATAAGGTAATGACAGCAATAGACCATGTTACATTTCAAATTGCGCAAAATCGTCAAAAGCTAGTCTATGGAGAGAGTGGAGCAATTCTAAAGCATCAAAGTGGACCGTTGTCCTCTATTTAGTGTTCTTAGAAGTCTAACATGCTAGTTTAGCTTTCGTGCAATGTTTCATAAGGTAATGATGCCAATAGACCATGTTACATTTCAAATAGAAAATAAACGTCAAAAGCTGATCTATGGAGAAAGTTGAGCAATTCCAAAGCATCAAAGTGGACCGCTGTACTCTATTTAGTGTTCTTAGAAGTCTAGCATGCTAGATTAGCTTTCGTGCAATGTTTCATAAGGTAATGATGCCAATAGACCATGTTACATTTCAAATAGCAAATAAACGTCAAAAGCTGATCTATGGAGAGAGTTGAGCAATTCCAAAGCATCAAAGTGGACCGCTGTACTCTATTTAGTGTTCTAAGCATTCTAGCAGGCTAGTTTAGCTTTCGTGCCTCGTTTTATAAGGCAATGATGGCAATAGACAATGCAACGTTTCAAATTGCACAAAACGTAAAAAGCTCGTCCATGGAGAGAGTTTAGGAATTCCAAAGCATCAAAATGGACCGCTGTACTCTATTTAGTGATCTTAGAAGTCTAACATGCTAGTTTAGCTTTCGTGCAATGTTTCATAAGGTAATGATGCCAATAGACCATGTTACATTTCAAATTGCAAAAAAATGTCAAAAGCTCTTCCATGGAGATAGTTGAGCAATTCCAACGGATCAGAGTGGACCGCTGTACTCTATTTAGTGTTCTTAAAAGTCTAACATGCTAGTTTAGCTTTCGTACAACGTTTCGTAAGGTAATCACAGCAATAGACCATGTTACATTTCAAATTGCGCAAAAACGTCAAAAGTTAGTCTATGGAGAGAGTTGAACAATTCCAAACCATCAAAGTGGACCGTTATGCTCTATGTAGTGTTCTAAGCAGTCTAACATGCTAGTTTATCTTTCGTGCAACGTTTCATAAGGTAATGATACCTATAGACCATGTTACATTTTAAATTGCATAAAAACATCAAAACCTCGTCGATGGAGAGAGTCGAGCAATTCCAAAGCATCAAAGTGGACCGATGTACTCTATTTAGTGTTCTTAGAAGTCTAACATGCTAGTTTAGCTTTCGTGCAACGTTTCATAAGGTAATGACAGCAATAGACCATGTTACATTTCAAATTGCGCAAAATCGTCAAAAGCTAGTCTATGGAGAGAGTGGAGCAATTCTAAAGCATCAAAGTGGACCGTTGTCCTCTATTTAGTGTTCTTAGAAGTCTAACATGCTAGTTTAGCTTTCGTGCAATGTTTCATAAGGTAATGATGCCAATAGACCATGTTACATTTCAAATAGAAAATAAACGTCAAAAGCTGATCTATGGAGAAAGTTGAGCAATTCCAAAGCATCAAAGTGGACCGCTGTACTCTATTTAGTGTTCTTAGAAGTCTAGCATGCTAGATTAGCTTTCGTGCAATGTTTCATAAGGTAATGATGCCAATAGACCATGTTACATTTCAAATAGCAAATAAACGTCAAAAGCTGATCTATGGAGAGAGTTGAGCAATTCCAAAGCATCAAAGTGGACCGCTGTACTCTATTTAGTGTTCTAAGCATTCTAGCAGGCTAGTTTAGCTTTCGTGCCTCGTTTTATAAGGCAATGATGGCAATAGACAATGCAACGTTTCAAATTGCACAAAACGTAAAAAGCTCGTCCATGGAGAGAGTTTAGGAATTCCAAAGCATCAAAATGGACCGCTGTACTCTATTTAGTGATCTTAGAAGTCTAACATGCTAGTTTAGCTTTCGTGCAATGTTTCATAAGGTAATGATG
Source organism: Tripterygium wilfordii (assembly GCF_013401445.1). Taxonomy (NCBI): domain Eukaryota; kingdom Viridiplantae; phylum Streptophyta; class Magnoliopsida; order Celastrales; family Celastraceae; genus Tripterygium; species Tripterygium wilfordii. The sequence continues at coordinate 7,810,530 of NC_052239.1, read as the reverse complement.
CCAATAGACCATGTTACATTTCAAATTGCAAAAAAATGTCAAAAGCTCTTCCATGGAGATTGTTGAGCAATTCTAACGGATCAGAGTGGACCGCTGTACTCTATTTAGTGTTCTTAGAAGTCTAACATGCTAGTTTAGCTTTCGTACAACGTTTCGTAAGGTAATCACAGCAATAGACCATGTTACATTTCAAATTGCGCAAAAACGTCAAAAGCTAGTCTATGGAGAGAGTTGAACAATTCCAAACCATCAAAGTGGACCGTTATGCTCTATGTAGTGTTCTAAGCAGTCTAACATGCTAGTTTATCTTTCGTGCAACGTTTCATAAGGTAATGTTGCCTATAGACCATGTTACATTTCAAATTGCATAAAAACATCAAAACCTCGTCGATGGAGAGAGTCGAGCAATTCCAAAGCATCAAAGTGGACCGATGTACTCTATTTAGTGTTCTTAGAAGTCTAACATTCTAGTTTAGCTTTCGTGCAACGTTTCATAAGGTAATGACAGCAATAGACCATGTTACATTTCAAATTGCGCAAAATAGTCAAAAGCTAGTTTATGGAGAGAATGGAGCAATTCCAAAGCATCAAAGTGGACCGTTGTCCTCTATTTAGTGTTCTTAGAAGTCTAACATGCTAGTTTAGCTTTCGTGCAATGTTTCATAAGGTAATGATTCCAATAGACCATGTTACATTTCAAATTGCATAAAAACGTCAAAAGCTAGTCTATGGAGAGGGTTGAGCATTCCAAAGCATGAAAGTGGACCGCTGTACTCTATTTAGTGTTCTAAGCATTCTAGCAGGCTAGTTTAGCTTTCGTGCCTCGTTTTATAAGGCAATGATGGCAATAGACAATGTTACGTTTCAAATTGCACAAAACGTAAAAAGCTCGTCCATAGAGAGAGTTTAGCAATTCCAAAGCATCAAAGTGGACCGCTGTACTCTATTTAGTGTTCTTAGAAGTCTAACATGCTAGTTTAGCTTTCGTGTAACGTTTCATAAGGTAATCACAGCAATAGATCATGTTACATTTCAAATTGTGCAAAAACGTCAAAAGCTAGTCTATGGAGAGAGTTGAACAATTCCAAAGCATCAAAGTGGACCGTTGTACTCTATTTAGTGTTCTAAGCAGTCTAACATGCTAGTTTAGCTTTCGTGCAATGTTTCATATGCTAATGATGCCAATAGACCATGTTACATTTCAAATAGCAAATAAACGTCAAAAGCTGATCTATGGAGAGAGTTGAGCAATTCCAAAGCATCAAAGTGGACCGCTGTACTCTATTTAGTGTTCTTAGAAGTATAACATGCTAGATTAGCTTTCGTTCAATGTTTCATTAGGTAATGATGCCAATAGACCATGTTACATTTCAAATTGCCCAAAAACGTCAAAAGCTAGTCTATGGAGAGGGATGAGCATTCCAAAGCATCAAAGTGGGCCGTTGTACTCTATTTAGTGTTCTAAGCATTTTAGCAGGCTAGTTTCGCTTTCGTGCCACGTGTCATAAGGCAATGATGGCAATAGACAATGTTACGTTTCAAATTGCACAAAACGTAAAAAGCTCATCCATGGAGAGAGTTTAGCAATTCCAAAGCATCAAAGTGGACCGCTGTACTCTATTTAGTGTTCTTAGAAGTCAAACATGCTAGTTTAGCTTTCGTGCAATGTTTCATAAGGTAATGAAGCCAATAGACCATGTTATATTTCAAATTGCAAAAAACGTCAAAAGCTCATCCATGGAGAGAGTGGACCAATTCCAAAGCATCAAAGTGAACCGCTGTACTCTATTTAGTGTTCTTAGAAGTCTAACATGCTAGTTTAGCTTTCGTGCAACGTTTCATAAGGTAATCATAGCAATGGACCATGTTACATTTCAAATTGTGCAAAAACGTCAAAAGCTAGTCTATGGAGAGAGTTGAACAATTCCAAAGCATCAAAGTGGACCGTTGTACTCTATTTAGTGTTCTAAGCAGTCTAACATGCTAGTTTAGCTTTCGTGCAATGTTTCATAAGGTAATGATGCCAATAGACCATGTTACATTTCAAATAGCAAATAAACGTCAAAAGCTGATCCAAAGCATCAAAGTGGACCGTTGTACTCTATTTAGTGTTCTAAGCATTCTAGCAGGCTAGTTTAGCTTTCGTGCCTCGTTTTATAAGGCAATGATGGCAATAGACAATGCAACGTTTCAAATTGCACAAAACGTAAAAAGCTCGTCCATGGAGAGAGTTTAGAAATTCCAAAGCATCAAAGTGGACCGCTGTACTCTATTTAGTGTTCTTAGAAGTCTAACATGCTAGTTTAGCTTTCGTGCAATGTTTCATAAGGTAATGATGCCAATAGACCATGTTACATTTCAAATTGCAAAAAAATGTCAAAAGCTTTTCCATGGAGATAGTTGAGCAATTCCAACGGATCAGAGTGGACCGCTGTACTCTATTTAGTGTTCTTAGAAGTCTAACATGCTAGTTTAGCTTTCGTACAACGTTTCGTAAGGTAATCACAGCAATAGACCATGTTACATTTCAAATTGCGCAAAAACGTCAAAAGCTAGTCTATGGAGAGAGTTGAACAATTCCAAACCATCAAAGTGGACCGTTATGCTCTATGTAGTGTTCTAAGCAGTCTAACATGCTAGTTTATCTTTCGTGCAACGTTTCGTAAGGTAATGATACCTATAGACCATGTTACATTTCAAATTGCATAAAAACATCAAAACCTCGTCGATGGAGAGAGTCGAGCAATTCCAAAGCATCAAAGTGGACCGATGTACTCTATTTAGTGTTCTTAGAAGTCTAACATGCTAGTTTAGCTTTCGTGCAACGTTTCATAAGGTAATGACAGCAATAGACCATGTTACATTTCAAATTGCGCAAAATCGTCAAAAGCTAGTCTATGGAAAGAGTGGAGCAATTCCAAAGCATCAAAGTGGACCGTTGTCCTCTATTTAGTGTTCTTAGAAGTCTAACATGCTAGTTTAGCTTTCGTGCAATGTTTCATAAGGTAATGATGCCAATAGACCATGTTACATTTCAAATAGCAAATAAACGTCAAAAGCTGATTTATGGAGAGAGTTGAGCAATTCCAAAGCATCAAAGTGGACCGCTGTACTCTATTTAGTGTTCTTAGAAGTCTAGCATGCTAGATTAGCTTTCGTGCAATGTTTCATAAGGTAATGATGCCAATAGACCATGTTACATTTCAAATAGCAAATAAACGTCAAAAGATGATCTATGGAGAGAGTTGAGCAATTCCAAAGCATCAAAGTGGACCGTTGTACTCTATTTAGTGTTCTAAGCATTCTAGCAGGCTAGTTTAGCTTTCGTGCCTCGTTTTATAAGGCAATGATGGCAGTAGACAATGCAACGTTTCAAATTGCACAAAACGTAAAAAGCTCGTCCATGGAGAGAGTTTAGGAATTCCAAAGCATCAAAGTGGACCGCTGTACTCTATTTAGTGTTCTTAGAAGTCTAACATGCTAGTTTAGCTTTCGTGCAATGTTTCATAAGGTAATGATGCCAATAGACCATGTTACATTTCAAATTGCAAAAAAATGTCAAAAGCTCTTCCATGGAGATAGTTGAGCAATTCCAACGGATCAGAGTGGACCGCTGTACTCTATTTAGTGTTCTTAGAAGTCTAACATGCTAGTTTAGCTTTCGTACAACGTTTCGTAAGGTAATCACAGCAATAGACCATGTTACATTTCAAATTGCGCAAAAACGTCAAAAGCTAGTCTATGGAGAGAGTTGAACAATTCCAAACCATCAAAGTGGACCGTTATGCTCTATGTAGTGTTCTAAGCAGTCTAACATGCTAGTTTATCTTTCGTGCAACGTTTCATAAGGTAATGATGCCTATAGACCATGTTACATTTCAAATTGCATAAAAACATCAAAACCTCGTCGATGGAGAGAGTCGAGCAATTCCAAAGCATCAAAGTGGACCGATGTACTCTATTTAGTGTTCTTAGAAGTCTAACATGCTAGTTTAGCTTTCGTGTAACGTTTCATAAGGTAATCACAGCAATAGATCATGTTACATTTCAAATTGTGCAAAAACGTCAAAAGCTAGTCTATGGAGAGAGTTGAACAATTCCAAAGCATCAAAGTGGACCGTTGTACTCTATTTAGTGTTCTAAGCAGTCTAACATGCTAGTTTAGCTTTCGTGCAATGTTTCATAAGGTAATGATGCCAATAGACCATGTTACATTTCAAATAGCAAATAAACGTCAAAAGCTGATCTATGGAGAGAGTTGAGCAATTCCAAAGCATCAAAGTGGACCGCTGTACTCTATTTAGTGTTCTTAGAAGTATAACATGCTAGATTAGCTTTCGTTCAATGTTTCATAAGGTAATGATGCCAATAGACCATGTTACATTTCAAATTGCCCAAAAACGTCAAAAGCTAGTCTATAGAGAGGGATGAGCATTCCAAAGCATCAAAGTGGGCCGTTGTACTCTATTTAGTGTTCTAAGCATTTTAGCAGGCTAGTTTCGCTTTCGTGCCACGTGTCATAAGGCAATGATGGCAATAGACAATGTTACGTTTCAAATTGCACAAAACGTAAAAAGCTCGTCCATGGAGAGAGTTTAGCAATTCCAAAGCATCAAAGTGGACCGCTGTACTCTATTTAGTGTTCTTAGAAGTCAAACATGCTAGTTTAGCTTTCGTGCAATGTTTCATAAGGTAATGAAGCCAATAGACCATGTTACATTTCAAATTGCAAAAAACGTCAAAAGCTCATCCATGGAGAGAGTGGACCAATTCCAAAGCATCAAAGTGGACCGCTGTACTGTATTTAGTGTTCTTAGAAGTCTAACATGCTAGTTTAGCTTTCGTGCAACGTTTCATAAGGTAATCATAGCAATAGACCATGTTACATTTCAAATTGTGCAAAAACGTCAAAAGCAAGTCTATGGAGAGAGTTGAACAATTCCAAAGCATCAAAGTGGACCGTTGTACTCTATTTAGTGTTCTAAGCAGTCTAACATGCTAGTTTAGCTTTCGTGCAATGTTTCATAAGGTAATGATGCCAATAGACCATGTTACATTTCAAATAGCAAATAAACGTCAAAAGCTGATCTATGGAGAGAGTTGAGCAATTCCAAAGCATCAAAGTGGACCGTTGTACTTTATTTAGTGTTCTAAGCATTCTAGCAGGCTAGTTTAGCTTTCGTGCCTCGTTTTATAATGCAATGATGGCAATAGACAATGCAACGTTTCAAATTGCACAAAACGTAAAAAGCTCGTCCATGGAGAGAGTTTAGGAATTCCAAAGCATCAAAGTGGACCGCTGTACTCTATTTAGTGTTCTTAGAAGTCTAACATGCTAGTTTAGCTTTCGTGCAATGTTTCATAAGGTAATGATGCCAATAGACCATGTTACATTTCAAATTGCAAAAAAATGTCAAAAGCTCTTCCATGGAGATAGTTGAGCAATTCCAACGGATCAGAGTGGACCGCTGTACTCTATTTAGTGTTCTTAGAAGTCTAACATGCTAGTTTAGCTTTCGTACAACGTTTCGTAAGGTAATCACAGCAATAGACCATGTTACATTTCAAATTGCACAAAAACGTCAAAAGCTAGTCTATGGAGAGAGTTGAACAATTCCAAACCATCAAAGTGGACCGTTATGCTCTATGTAGTGTTCTAAGCAGTCTAACATGCTAGTTTATCTTTCGTGCAACGTTTCATAAGGTAATGATGCCTATAGACCATGTTACATTTCAAATTGCATAAAAACATCAAAACCTCGTCGATGGAGAGAGTCGAGCAATTCCAAAGCATCAAAGTGGACCGATGTACTCTATTTAGTGTTCTTAGAAGTCTAACATGCTAGTTTAGCTTTCGTGCAACGTTTCATAACGTAATGACAGCAATAGACCATGTTACATTTCAAATTGCGCAAAATCGTCAAAAGCTAGTCTATGGAGAGAGTGGAGCAACTCCAAAGCATCAAAGTGGACCGTTGTCCTCTATTTAGTGTTCTTAGAAGTCTAACATGCTAGTTTAGCTTTCGTGCAATGTTTCATAAGGTAATGATGCCAATAGACCATGTTACATTTCAAATTGCATAAAAACGTCAAAAGCTAGTCTATGGAGAGGGTTGAGCATTCCAAAGCATCAAGTGGACCGCTGTACTCTATTTAGTGTTCTAAGCATTCTAGCAGGCTAGTTTAGCTTTCGTGCCTCGTTTTATAATGCAATGATGGCAATAGACAATGTTACGTTTCAAATTGCACAAAACGTAAAAAGCTCGTCCATGGAGAGAGTTTAGCAATTCCAAAGCATCAAAGTGGACCGCTGTACTCTATTTAGTGTTCTTAGAAGTCTAACATGCTAGTTTAGCTTTCGTGCAATGTTTCATAAGGTAATGATGCCAATAGACCATGTTACATTTCAAATAGCAAATAAACGTCAAAAGCTGATCTATGGAGAGAGTTGAGCAATTCCAAAGCATCAAAGTGGACCGTTGTACTCTATTTAGTGTTCTAAGCATTCTAGCAGGCTAGTTTAGCTTTCGTGCCTCGTTTTATAAGGCAATGATGGCAATAGACAATGCAACGTTTCAAATTGCACAAAACGTAAAAAGCTCGTCCATGGAGAGAGTTTAGGAATTCCAAAGCATCAAAGTGGACCGCTGTACTCTATTTAGTGTTCTTAGAAGTCTAACATGCTAGTTTAGCTTTCGTGCAATGTTTCATAAGGTAATGATGCCAATAGACCATGTTACATTTCAAATTGCAAAAAAATGTCAAAAGCTCTTCCATGGAGATAGTTGAGCAATTCCAACGGATCAGAGTGGACCGTTGTACTCTATTTAGTGTTCTTAGAAGTCTAACATGCTAGTTTAGCTTTCGTACAACGTTTCGTAAGGTAATCACAGCAATAGACCATGTTACATTTCAAATTGCGCAAAAACGTCAAAAGCTAGTCTATGGAGAGAGTTGAACAATTCCAAACCATCAAAGTGGACCGTTATGCTCTATGTAGTGTTCTAAGCAGTCTAACATGCTAGTTTATCTTTCGTGCAACGTTTCATAAGGTAATGATGCCTATAGACCATGTTACATTTCAAATTGCATAAAAACATCAAAACCTCGTCGATGGAGAGAGTCGAGCAATTCCAGAGCATCAAAGTGGACCGATGTACTCTATTTAGTGTTCTTAGAAGTCTAACATGCTAGTTTAGCTTTCGTGCAACGTTTCATAAGGTAATCATAGCAATAGACCATGTTACATTTCAAATTGTGCAAAAACGTCAAAAGCTAGTCTATGGAGAGAGTTGAACAATTCCAAAGCATCAAAGTGGACCGTTGTACTCTATTTAGTGTTCTAAGCAGTCTAACATGCTAGTTTAGCTTTCGTGCAATGTTTCATAAGGTAATGATGCCAATAGACCATGTTACATTTCAAATAGCAAATAAACGTCAAAAGCTGATCTATGGAGAGAGTTGAGCAATTCCAAAGCATCAAAGTGGACCGTTGTACTCTATTTAGTGTTCTAAGCATTCTAGCAGGCTAGTTTAGCTTTCGTGCCTCGTTTTATAAGGCAATGATGGCAATAGACAATGCAACGTTTCAAATTGCACAAAACGTAAAAAGCTCGTCCATGGAGAGAGTTTAGGAATTCCAAAGCATCAAAGTGGACCGTTGTACTCTATTTAGTGTTCTTAGAAGTCTAACATGCTAGTTTAGCTTTCGTGCAATGTTTCATAAGGTAATGATGCCAATAGACCATGTTACATTTCAAATTGCAAAAAAATGTCAAAAGCTCTTCCATGGAGATAGTTGAGCAATTCCAACGGATCAGAGTGGACCGCTGTACTCTATTTAGTGTTCTTAGAAGTCTAACATGCTAGTTTAGCTTTCGTACAACGTTTCGTAAGGTAATCACAGCAATAGACCATGTTACATTTCAAATTGCGCAAAAACGTCAAAAGCTAGTCTATGGAGAGAGTTGAACAATTCCAAACCATCAAAGTGGACCGTTATGCTCTATGTAGTGTTCTAAGCAGTCTAACATGCTAGTTTATCTTTCGTGCAACGTTTCATAAGGTAATGATGCCTATAGACCATGTTACATTTCAAATTGCATAAAAACATCAAAACCTCGTCGATGGAGAGAGTCGAGCAATTCCAAAGCATCAAAGTGGACCGATGTACTCTATTTAGTGTTCTTAGAAGTCTAACATGCTAGTTTAGCTTTCGTGCAACGTTTCATAAGGTAATGACAGCAATAGACCATGTTACATTTCAAATTGCGCAAAATCGTCAAAAGCTAGTCTATGGAGAGAGTGGAGCAATTCCAAAGCATCAAAGTGGACCGTTGTCCTCTATTTAGTGTTCTTAGAAGTCTAACATGCTAGTTTAGCTTTCGTGCAATGTTTCATAAGGTAATGATGCCAATAGACCATGTTACATTTCAAATTGCATAAAAACGTCAAAAGCTAGTCTATGGAGAGGGTTGAGCATTCCAAAGCATCAAGTGGACCGCTGTACTCTTTTTAGTGTTCTAAGCATTCTAGCAGGCTAGTTTAGCTTTCGTGCCTCGTTTTATAATGCAATGATGGCAATAGACAATGTTACGTTTCAAATTGCACAAAACGTAAAAAGCTCGTCCATGGAGAGAGTTTAGCAATTCCAAAGCATCAAAGTGGACCGCTGTACTCTATTTAGTGTTCTTAGAAGTCTAACATGCTAGTTTAGCTTTCGTGCAATGTTTCATAAGGTAATGATGCCAATAGACCATGTTACATTTCAAATAGCAAATAAACGTCAAAAGCTGATCTATGGAGAGAGTTGAGCAATTCCAAAGCATCAAAGTGGACCGTTGTACTCTATTTAGTGTTCTAAGCATTCTAGCAGGCTAGTTTAGCTTTCGTGCTTCGTTTTATAAGGCAATGATGGCAATAGACAATGCAACGTTTCAAATTGCACAAAAGTTAAAAAGCTCGTCCATGGAGAGAGTTTAGGAATTCCAAAGCATCAAAGTGGACCGCTGTACTCTATTTAGTGTTCTTAGAAGTCTAACATGCTAGTTTAGCTTTCGTGCAATGTTTCATAAGGTAATGATGCCAATAGACCATGTTACATTTCAAATTGCAAAAAAATGTCAAAAGCTCTTCCATGGAGATAGTTGAGCAATTCCAACGGATCAGAGTGGACCGCTGTACTCTATTTAGTGTTCTTAGAAGTCTAACATGCTAGTTTAGCTTTCGTACAACGTTTCGTAAGGTAATCACAGCAATAGACCATGTTACATTTCAAATTACGCAAAAACGTCAAAAGCTAGTCTATGGAGAGAGTTGAACAATTCCAAACCATCAAAGTGGACCGTTATGCTCTATGTAGTGTTCTAAGCAGTCTAACATGCTAGTTTATCTTTCGTGCAACGTTTCATAAGGTAATGATGCCTATAGACCATGTTACATTTCAAATTGCATAAAAACATCAAAACCTCGTCGATGGAGAGAGTCGAGCAATTCCAAAGCATCAAAGTGGACCGATGTACTCTATTTAGTGTTCTTAGAAGTCTAACATGCTAGTTTAGCTTTCGTGCAACGTTTCATAAGGTAATGACAGCAATAGACCATGTTACATTTCAAATTGCGCAAAATCGTCAAAAGCTAGTCTATGGAGAGAGTGGAGCAATTCCAAAGCATCAAAGTGGACCGTTGTCCTCTATTTAGTGTTCTTAGAAGTCTAACATGCTAGTTTAGCTTTCGTGCAATGTTTCATAAGGTAATGATGCCAATAGACCATGTTACATTTCAAATTGCATAAAAACGTCAAAAGCTAGTCTATGGAGAGGGTTGAGCATTCCAAAGCATAAAGTGGACCGCTGTACTCTATTTAGTGTTCTAAGCATTCTAGCAGGCTAGTTTAGCTTTCGTGCCTCGTTTTATAATGCAATGATGGCAATAGACAATGTTACGTTTCAAATTGCACAAAACGTAAAAAGCTCGTCCATGGAGAGAGTTTAGCAATTCCAAAGCATCAAAGTGGACCGCTGTACTCTATTTAGTGTTCTTAGAAGTCTAACATGCTAGTTTAGCTTTCGTGCAATGTTTCATAAGGTAATGATGCCAATAGACCATGTTACATTTCAAACTGCAAAAAAAGTCAAAAGCTCATCCATGGGGAGAGTGGACCAATTCCAAAGCATCAAAGTGGACCGCTGTACTCTATTTAGTGTTCTTAGAAGTCTAACATGTTAGTTTATCTTTCGTGTAACGTTTCATAAGGTAATCACAGCAATAGATCATGTTACATTTCAAATTGTGGAAAAACGTCAAAAGCTAGTCTATGGAGAGAGTTGAACAATTCCAAAGCATCAAAGTGGACCGTGGTACTCTATTTAGTGTTCTAAGCAGTCTAACATGCTAGTTTAGCTTTCGTGCAATGTTTCATAAGGTAATGATGCCAATAGTCCATGTTACATTTCAAATAGCAAATAAACATCAAAAGCTGATCTATGGAGAGAGTTGAGCAATTCCAAAGCATCAAAGTGGACCGCTGTACTCTATTTAGTGTTCTTAGAAGTATAACATGCTAGATTAGCTTTCGTGCAATGTTTCATAAGGTAATGATGCCAATAGACCATGTTACATTTCAAATTGCCCAAAAACGTCAAAAGCTAGTCTATGGAGAGGGATGAGCATTCCAAAGCATCAAAGTGGGCCGTTGTACTCTATTTAGTGTTCTAAGCATTTTAGCAGGCTAGTTTAGCTTTCGTGCCACGTTTCATAAGGCAATGATGGGAATAGACAATGTTACGTTTCAAATTGCGCGAAACGTAAAAAGCTCGTCCATGGAGAGAGTTTAGCAATTCCAAAGCATCAAAGTGGACCGCTGTACTCTATTTAGTGTTCTTAGAAGTCTAACATGCTAGTTTTGCTTTCGTGCAATGTTTCATAAGGTAATGATGCCAATAGACCATGTTACATTTCAAATTGCAAAAAAAGTCAAAAGCTCATCCATGGAGAGAGTGGACCAATTCCAAAGCATCAAAGTCGACCGCTGTACTCTATTTAGTGTTCTCAGAAGTCTAACATGCTAGTTTAGCTTTCGTGCAACGTTTCATAAGGTAATCACAACAATAGACCATGTTACATTTCAAATTGTGCAAAAACGTCAAAAGCTAGTCTATGGAGAGAGTTGAACAATTCCAAACCATCAAAGTGGACCGTTATTCTCTATGTAGTGTTCTAAGCAGTCTAACATGCTAGTTTATCTTTCGTGCAACGTTTCATAAGGTAATGATGCCTATAGACCATGTTACATTTCAAATTGCATAAAAACATCAAAACCTCGTCGATGGAGAGAGTCGAGCAATTCCAAAGCATCAAAGTGGACCGATGTACTCTATTTAGTGTTCTTAGAAGTCTAACATGCTAGTTTAGCTTTCGTGCAACGTTTCATAAGGTAATGCCAGCAATAGACCATGTTACATTTCAAATTGCGCAAAATCATCAAAAGCTAGTCTATCGAGAGAGTGGAGCAATTCCAAAGCATCAAAGTGGACCGTTGTCCTCTATTTAGTGTTCTTAGAAGTCTAACATGCTAGTTTAGCTTTCGTGCAATGTTTCATAAGGTAATGATGCCAATAGACCATGTTACATTTCAAATTGCATAAAAACGTCAAAAGCTAGTCTATGGAGAGGGTTGAGCATTCCAAAGCATCAAAGTGGACCGCTGTACTCTATTTAGTGTTTTAAGCATTCTAGCAGGCTAGTTTAGCTTTCGTGCCTCATTTTATAAGGCAATGATGGCAATAGACAATGTTACGATTCAAATTGCACAAAACGTAAAAAGCTCGTCCATGGAGAGATTTTAGCAATTCCAAAGCATCAAAGTGGACCGCTGTACTCTATTTAGTGTTCTTAGAAGTCTAACATGCTAGTTTAGCTTTCGTGCAATGTTTCATAAGGTAATGATGCCAATAGACCATGTTACATTTCAAATTGCAAAAAAAGTCAAAAGCTCATCCATGGAGAGAGTGGACCAATTCCAAAGCATCAAAGTGGACCGCTGTACTCTATTTAGTGTTCTTAGAAGTCTAACATGCTAGTTTAGCTTTCGTGTAACGTTTCATAAGGTAATCACAACAATAGACCATGTTACATTTCATATTGTGCAAAAACGTCAAAAGCTAGTCTATGGAGAGAGTTGAACAATTCCAAAGCATCAAAGTGGACCGTTGTACTCTATTTAGTGTTCTAAGCAGTCTAACATGCTAGTTTAGCTTTCGTGCAATGTTTCATAAGGTAATGATGCCAATAGACCATGTTACATTTCAAATAGCAAATAAACGTCAAAAGCTGATCTATGGAGAGAGTTGAGCAATTCCAAAACATCAAAGTGGACCGCTGTACTCTATTTAGTGTTCTTAGAAGTCTAAAATGCTAGATTAGCTTTCGTGCAATGTTTCATAAGGTAATGATGCCAATAGACCATGTTACATTTCAAATTGCCCAAAAAAACGTCAAAAGCTCATCCATGGAGAGAGTGGACCAATTCCAAAGCATCAAAGTCGACCGTTGTACTCTATTTAGTGTTCTAAGCATTTTAGCAGGCTAGTTTAGCTTTCGTGCCACGTTTCATAAGGCAATGATGGCAATAGACAATGTTACGTTTCAAATTGTGCAAAAACGTCAGAAGCTGGTCTATGGAGAGAGTTGAACAATTCCAAAGCATCAAAGTGGACCGTTGTACTCTAGTTAGTGTTCTAAGCAGTCTAACATGCTAGTTTAGCTTTCGTGCAATGTTTCATAAGGTAATGATGCCTATAGACCATGTTACATTTCAAATTGCATAAAAACATCAAAACCTCGTCGATGGAGAGAGTCGAGCAATTCCAAAGCATCAAAGTGGACCGTTGTACTCTATTTAGTGTTCTAAGCAGTCTAACAGGCTAGTTTAGCTTTTATGCAACGTTTCATAAGGTAATGATCCCAATAGACCATGTTACATTTCAAATGGCTTAAAAACACCAAAAGCTCGTCTATGGAGAGAGTTGAGCAATTCCAAAGCATCAAAGTCGACCGCTGTACTCTATTTAGTGTTCTTAGAAGTCTAACATGCTAGTTTAGCTTTTGTGCCATGTTTCATAGGGTAATAATGCCAATAGACCATGTTACATTTCAAATTGCACAAAAACGTCAAAAGCTAGTCTATGGAGAGAGTTGAGCAATTCCGAAGCATCAAAGTGGACCACTGTATCTATTTAGTGTTCTAAGCAGTCTAACAGGCTAGTTTAGCTTTCATGCAACATTTCATAAGGTACTGATCCCAAAAGACCATGTTACATTTCAAATTGCATGAAAACACCAAAACCTTGTTTATGGAGAGAGTTGAGCAATTCCAAAGCATCAAAGTGGACCGCTGTACTCTATTTAGTGTTCTAAGTAGTCTAACATGCTAGTTTAGCTTTCGTGCAACGTTTTATAAGGCAAAGTGACAAATAGACCATGTTACCTTTCAAATTGCATAAAAACATCAAAACCTCGTCTATGGAGAGAGTTGAGCAATTTCGAAGCATCAAAGTGGAGCGTTGTACTCTATTTAGTGTTCTTAGAAGTCTAACACTCTAGTTTAGCTTTCGTGCAATGTTTCATAAGGTAATGATGCCAATAGACCATGTTACATTTCAAATTGCAAATAAACGTCAAAAGCTCATCTATGGAGAGAGTTGAGCAATTCGAAAGCATCAAAGTGGACCGATGTACTCTATTTAGTGTTCTTAGAAGTCTAACATGCTAGTTTAGCTTTCGTGCAACGTTTCATAAGGTAATGACAACAATAGACCAGGTTACATTTCAAATTGCGCAAAATCATCAAAACCTAGTCTATGGAGAGCGTGGAGCAATTCCAAGGCATCAAAGTGGACCGTTGTCCTCTATTTAGTGTTCTTAGAAGTCTAACATGCTAGCTTCGCTTTCGTGCAATGTTTCATAAGGTAATGATGCCAATAGACCATGTTACATTTCAAATTGCATAAAAACGTCAAAAGCTAGTCTATGGAGAGGGTTGAGCATTCCGAAGCATCAAAGTGGACCGCTGTACTCTATTTAATGTTCCAAGCATTCTAGCAGGCTAGTTTAGCTTTCGTGCCTCGTTTTATAAGGCAATGATGGCAATAGACAATGTTACGTTTCAAATTGCACAAAACGTAAAAAGCTTGTCCATGGAGAGAGTTTAGCAATTCCAAAGCATCAAAGTGGACCGCTGTACTCTATTTAGTGTTCTTAGAAGTCTAACATGCTAGTTTAGCTTTCGTGCAATGTTTCATAAGGTAATGATGCCAATAGACCATGTTACATTTCAAATTGCAAAAAAACGTCAAAAGCTCATCCATGGGGAGAGTGGACCAATTCCAAAGCATCAAAGTGGACCGTTGTACTCTATTTAGTTTTCTTAGAAGTCTAACATGCCAGTTTAGCTATCGTGCAACGTTTCATAAGGTAATCACAGCAATAGACCATGTTACATTTCAAATTGTGTAAAAACGTCAAAAGCTAGTCTATGGAGAGAGTTGAACAATTCCAAAGCATCAAAGTGGACCGTTGTACTCTATTTAGTGTTCTAAGCAGTCTAACATGCTAGTTTAGCATTCGTGAAATGTTTCATAAGGTAATGATGCCAATAGACCATGTTACATTTCAAATAGAAAATAAACGTCAAAAGCTGATCTATAGAGAGAGTTGAGCAATTCCAAAGCATCAAAGTGGACCGCTGTACTCTATTTAGTGTTCTTAGAAGTCTAACATGCTAGATTAGCTTTCGTGCAATGTTTCATAAGGTAATGATGCCAATAGACCATGTTACATTTCAAATTGCACAAAAACGTCAAAAGCTAGTCTATGGAGAGGGATGAGCATTCCAAAGCATCAAAGTGGACCGCTATACTCTATTTAGTGTTCGTAGAAGTCTAACACGCTAGTTTAGCTTTTGTGCCATGTTTCATAGGGTAATAATGCCAATAGACCATGTTACATTTCAAATTGCACAAAAACGTCAAAAGCTAGTCTATGGAGAGAGTTGAGCAATTCTGAAGCATCAAAGTGGACCACTGTACTCTATTTAGTGTTCTAAGCAGTCTAACAGGCTAGTTTAGCTTTCATGCAACATTTCATAAGGTACTGATCCCAGTAGACCATGTTACATTTCAAATTGCATAAAAACACCAAAACCTTGTTTATGGAGAGAGTTGAGCAATTCCAAAGCATCAAAGTGGACCGCTGTACTCTATTTAGTGTTCTAAGTAGTCTAACATGCTAGTTTAGCTTTCGTGCAACGTTTTATAAGGTAATGAGGCAAATAGACCATGTTACCTTTCAAATTGCATAAAAACGTCAAAACCTCGTCTATGGAGAGAGTTAAGCAATTTCAAAGCATCAAAGTGGAGCGTTGTACTCTATTTAGTGTTCTTAGAAGCCTAACACTCTAGTTTAGCTTTCGTGCAATGTTTCATAAGGTAATGATGCCAATAGACCATGTTACTTTTCAAATTGCAAAAAAACGTCAAAAGCTCATCTATGGAGAGAGTTGAGCAATTCCAAAGCATCAGAGTGGAGTGCTGCACTCTATTTAGTGTTCGTAGAAGTTTAACACGCTAGTTTAGCTTTCGTGCAATGTTTCATAAGGTAATGATGCCAATATACCATGTTACATTTCGAATAGCAAGTAAACGTCAAAAGCTAGTCTATGGAGAGAGTTGAACAATTCCAAACCATCAAAGTGAACCGTTATGCTCTATTTAGTGTTCTAAGCAGTCTAACATGCTAGTTTAGCTTTCGTGCAACGTTTTATAAGGTAATGAGGCAAATAGACCATGTTACCTTTCAAATTGCATAAAAACATCAAAACCTCGTCTATGGAGAGAGTTGAGCAATTTCCAAGCATCAAAGTGGAGGGTTGTACTCTACTTAGTGTTCTTAGAAGTCTAACACTCTAGTTTAGCTTTCGTGCAATGTTTGATAAGGTAATGATGCCAATAGACCATGTGACATTTCAAATTGCAAAAAAACGTCAAAAGCTCATCTATGGAGAGAGTTGAGCAATTCCAAAGCATCAGAGTGGACCGCTGTACTCTATTTAGTTTTCTTAGAAATCTAACATGCTAGTTTAGCTTTCGTGCAATGTTTCAAAAGGTAATGATGCCAATAGACCATGTTACATTTCAAATTGCAAAAAAAGGTCAAAAGCTCATCCATGGAGAGAGTGGACCAATTCCAAAGCATCAAAGTGGACCGTTGTACTCTATTTAGTGTTCTTAGAAGTCTAAGATGCTACTTTACCTTTCGTGCAACGTTTCATAAGGTAATCACAGAAATAGACCATGTTACATTTCAAATAGCAAATAAACGTCAAAAGCTGATCTATGGAGAGAGTTGAGAAAGTCCAAAGCATCAAAGTGGACCGCTGTACTCTATTTATTGTTCTTAGCAGTCTAACATGCTAGTTTAGTTTTCGTGCAATATTTCATAAGGTAATGATGCCAATAGACCATGTTACATTTCAAATTGCAAAAAAACGTCAAAAGCTCATCTATGGAGAGAGTTGAGCAATTCCAAAGCATCAGAGTGGAGCGCTGCACTCTATTTAGTGTTCGTAGAAGTTTAACACGCTAGTTTAGCTTTCGTACAATGTTTCATAAGGTAATGATGCCAATAGACCATGTTACGTTTCAAATAGCAAGTAAACGTCTAAGCATTCTAACAGGCTAGTTTAGCTTTCGTGCCTCGTTTCATAACGCAGTGATGGCAATAGACAATGTTACATTTTACATTGCACAAAACGTCAAAAGCTCATCCATGGAGAGAGTTTAGCAATTCCAACGCATCAAAGTGGACTGCTGTACTCTATTTAGTGTTCTTAGAAGTCTAACATGCTAGTTTAGCTTTTGTGCAATGTTTCATAAGGTAATGATACCAATAGGCCATGTTACATTTCAAATTGCACAAAAACGTGAAAAGCCAGTCTATGGAGAGGGTTGAGCATTCCAAAGCATCAAAGTGGACCGCTGTACTCTATTTAGTGTTCTAAGCATTCTAGTAGGCTAGTTTAGCTTTCGTGCCACATTTCATAAGGCAATGATGGCAATAGACAATGTTACATTTCAAATTGCACAAAATGTAAAAAGCTCATCCATGGAGAGAGTTTAGCAATTGCAAAGCATCAAAGTGGATCCCTGTACTCTATTTAGTGTTCTTAGAAGTCTAATATGCTAGTTTAGCTTTCGTGCAATGTTTCATAAGGTAATGATGCCAATAGACCATGTTACATTTCAAATTGCAAAAAAACGTCAAAAGCTCATCCATGGAGAGAGTGGACCAATTCCAAAGCATCAAAGTGGACCGCTGTACTCTATTTAGTGTTCTTAGAAGTCTAACATGCTACTTTACCTTTCGTGCAACGTTTCATAAGGTAATCACAGCAATAGACCATGTTACATTTCAAATAGTAAATAAACGTCAAAAGCTTATCTATGGAGAGAGTTGAGCAATTCCAAAGCATCAAAGTGGACCGCTGTACTCTATTTAGTGTTCTTAGAAGTCTAACACGCTAGTTTAGCTTTCGTGCAATGTTTCATAAGGTAATGATGCCAATAGACCATGTTACATTTCAAATTGCACAAAAACGTGAAAAGCTAGTCTATGGAGAGGGTTGAGCATTCCAAAGCATCAAAGAGGACCACTGTACTCTATTTAGTGTTCTAAGCACTCTAGCAGGGTAGTTTAGCTTTCGTGCCACGTTTCATAAGGCAATGATGGCAATAGACAATGTTACGTTTCAAATTGCACAAAACGTAAAAAGCTCGTCCATGGAAAGAGTTTAGCAATTCCAAAGCATCAAAGTGGACCGCTGTACTCTATTTAGTGTTCTTAGAAGTCTAACATGCTAGTTTAGCTTTCGTGCAATGTTTCATAAGGTAATGATGCCAATAGACCATGTTACATTTCAAATTGCAAAAAAACGTCAAAAGCTCATCTCTGGAGAGAGTGGACCAATTCCAAAGCATCAAAGTGGACCGCTGTACTCTATTTAGTGTTCTTAGAAGTCTAACATGCTAGTTTAGCTTTCGTGCAACGTTTCATAAGGTAATGACAGCAATAGACCATGTTACATTTCAAATTGCGCAAAATCGTCAAAAGCTAGTCTAGGTAGAGAGTGGAGCAATTCCAAAGCATCAAAGTGGACCGTTGTACTCTATTTAGTGTTCTTAGAAGTCTAACATGCTAGTTTAGTTTTCGTGCAATATTTCATAAGGTAATGATGCCAATAGACCATGTTACATTTCAAATTGCAAAAAAATGTCAAAAGCTCTTATGTGGAGATAGTTGAGCAATTCCAAAGCATCAGAGTGGACCGCTGTACTCTATTTAGTGTTCTTAGAAGTCTAACATGCTAGTTTAGCTTTCGTGTAACGTTTCATAAGGTAATCACAGCAATAGACCATGTTACATTTCAAATTGCGCAAAAACGTCAAAAGCTAGTCTATGGAGAGAGTTTAACAATTCCAAAGCATCAAAGTGGACCGTTGTACTCTATTTAGTGTTCTAAGCAGTCTAACATGCTTGTTTAGCTTTCGTGCAACGTTTCATAAGGTAATGATGCCAATAGACCATGTTAGATTTCAAATTGCATAAAAACATCAAAACCTCGTCGATGGAGAGAGTCGAGCAATTCCAAGGCATCAAAGTGGACCACTGTACTCTATTTAGTGTTCTAAGCAGTCTAACAGGCTATTTTAGCTTTCATGCAACATTTCATCAGGTAATGATCCCAATAGACAATGTTACATTTCAAATTGCCTAAAAACACCAAAACCTCGTCTATGGAGAGAGTTGAGCAATTCCAAAGCATCAAAGTGGATCGTTGTACTCTATTTAGTGTTCTTAGAAGTCTCACACACTAGTTTAGCTTTCGTGCCATGTTTCATAGGGTAATAATGCCAATAGACCATGTTACATTTCAAATTGCACAAAAACGTCAAAAGCTAGTCTGTGGAGAGATTTGAGCAATCCCAAAGCATCAGAGTGGACCACTATACTCTATTTAGTGTTCTAAGCATTCTAGCAGGCTAGTTTAGCTTTCGTGCCACGTTTCATAAGGCAATGATGGCAATAGACAATTTTACGTTTCAAATTGCACTAAACGTAAAAAGCTCATCCATGGAGAGAGTTTAGCAATTCCAAAGCATCAAAGTGGATCGCTGTACTCTATTTAGTGTTCTTAGAAGTCTAACATGCTAGTTTAGCTTTCGTGCAATGTTTCAGAAGGTAATGATGCCAATAGACCATGTTACATTTCAACTTGTATAAAAACACCAAAACCTTGTTTATGGAGAGAGTTGAGAAATTCCAAAGCATCAAAGTGGACCGCTGTACTCTATTTAGTGTTGTAAGTAGTCTAACATGATAGTTTAGCTTTCATGCAACGTTTTATAAGGTAATGAGGCAAATAGACCATGTTACCTTTCAAATTGTATAAAAACATCAAAACCTCGTCTATGGAGAGAGTTGAGCAATTTCGAAGCATCAAAGTGAAGGGTTGTACTCTACTTAATGTTCTTAGAAGTCTAACACTCTAGTTTAGCTTTCGTGCAATGTTTGATAAGGTAATGATGCCAATAGACCATGTGACATTTCAAATTGCAAAAAAACGTGAAAAGCTCATCTATGGAGAGAGTTGAGCAATTCCAAAGCATCAGAGTGGACCGCTGCACTCTATTTAGTGTTCTTAGAAATCTAACATGCTAGTTTAGCTTTCGTGCAATGTTTCATAAGGTAATGATGCCAATAGACCATGTTACATTTCAAATTGCAAAAAAACGTCAAAAGCTCATCCATGGAGAGAGTGGACCAATTCCAAAGCATCAAAATGGACCGCCGTACTCTATTTAGTGTTCTTAGAAGTCTAACATGCTAATTTACCTTTCGTGCAACGTTTCATAAGGTAATCACAGCAATAGACCATGTTACATTTCAAATAGCAAAAAAACGTCAAAAGCTGATCTATGGAGAGAGTTGAGCAATTCCAAAGCATCAAAGTGGACCGCTGTACTCTATTTATTGTTCTTAGAAGTCTAACATGCTAGTTTAGCTTTCGTGCAATGTTTCATAAGGTAATGATGCCAATAGACCATGTTACCTTTCAAATTGCACAAAAACGTCAAAAGCTAGTCTATGGAGAGGGTTGAGCATTCCAAAGCATCAAAGAGGACCGATGTACTCTATTTAGTGTTCTAAGCACTCTAGCAGGCTAGTTTAGCTTTCGTGCCACGTTTCATAAGGCAATGATGGCAATAGACAATGTTACGTTTCAAATTGCACAAAACGTAAAAAGCTCGTCCATGGAAAGAGTTTAGCAATTCCAAAGCATCAAAGTGGACCGCTGTACTCTATTTAGTGTTCTTAGAAGTCTAACATGCTAGTTTAGCTTTCGTGCAATGTTTCATAAGGTAATGATGCCAATAGACCATGTTACATTTCAAATTGCAAAAAAACGTCAAAAGCTCATCTATGGAGAGAGTGGACCAATTCCAAAGCATCAAAGTGGACCGCTGTACTCTATTTAGTGTTCTTAGAAGTCTAACATGCTAGTTTAGCTTTCATGCAACGTTTCATAAGGTAATGACAGCAATAGACCATGTTACATTTCAAATTGCGCAAAATCGTCAAAAGCTAGTCTAGGCAGAGAGTGGAGCAATTCCAAAGCATCAACGTGGACCGTTGTACTCTATTTAGTGTTCTTAGAAGTCTAACATGCTAGTTTAGTTTTCGTGCAATGTTTCATAAGGTAATGATGCCAATAGACCATGTTACATTTCAAATTGCAAAAAAATGTCAAAAGCTCTTCTATGGAGAGAGTGGACCAATTCCAAAGCATCAAAGTGGACCGTTGTACTCTATTTAGTGTTCTAAGCAGTCTAACATGCTTGTTTAGCTTTCGTGCAGCGTTTCATAAGGTAATGATGCCAATAGACCATGTTAGATTTCAAATTGCATAAAAACATCAAAACCTCGTCGATGGAGAGAGTCGAGCAATTCCAAGGCATCAAAGTGGACCACTGTACTCTATTTAATGTTCTAAGCAGTCTAACAGGCTATTTTAGCTTTCATGCAACATTTCATCAGGTAATGATCCCAATAGACAATGTTACATTTCAAATTGCCTAAAAACACCAAAACCTCGTCTATGGAGAGAGTTGAGCAATTCCAAAGCATCAAAGTGGATCGTTGTACTCTATTTAGTGTTCTTAGAAGTCTCACACACTAGTTTAGCTTTCGTGCCATGTTTCATAGGGTAATAATGCCAATAGACCATGTTACATTTCAAATTGCACAAAAACGTCAAAAGCTAGTCTGTGGAGAGATTTGAGCAATCCTAAAGCATCAGAGTGGACCACTATACTCTATTTAGTGTTCTAAGCATTCTAGCAGGCTAGTTTAGCTTTCGTGCCACGTTTCATAAGGCAATGATGGCAATAGACAATTTTACGTTTCAAATTGCACTAAACGTAAAAAGCTCATCCATGGAGAGAGTTTAGCAATTCCAAAGCATCAAAGTGGATCGCTGTACTCTATTTAGTGTTCTTAGAAGTCTAACATGCTAGTTTAGCTTTCGTGCAATGTTTCATAAGGTAATGATGCCAATAGACCATGTTACATTTCAACTTGTATAAAAACACCAAAACCTTGTTTATGGAGAGAGTTGAGAAATTCCAAAGCATCAAAGTGGACCGCTGTATTCTATTTAGTGTTCTAAGTAGTCTAACATGATAGTTTAGCTTTCGTGCAACGTTTAATAAGGTAATGAGGCAAATAGACCATGTTACCTTTCAAATTGCATAAAAACATCAAAACCTCGTCTATGGAGAGAGTTGAGCAATTTCGAAGAATCAAAGTGGAGGGTTGTACTCTACTTAGTGTTCTTAGAAGTCTCACACTCTAGTTTAGCTTTCGTGCAATGTTTGATAAGGTAATGATGCCAATAGACCATGGGACATTTCAAATTGCAAAAAAACGTCAAAAGCTCATCTATGGAGAGAGTTGAGCAATTCCAAAGCATCAGAGTGGACCGCTGTACTCTATTTAGTGTTCTTAGAAGTCTAACATGCTAGTTTAGCTTTCGTGCAACGTTTCATAAGGTAATGACAGCAATAGACCATGTTACATTTCAAATTGCGCAAAATCGTCAAAAGCTAGTCTAGGCAGAGAGTGGAGCAATTCCAAAGCATCAAAGTGGACCGTTGTACTCTATTTAGTGTTCTTAGAAGTCTAACATGCTAGTTTAGTTTTCGTGCAATATTTCATAAGGTAATGATGCCAATAGACCATGTTACATTTCAAATTGCAAAAAAATGTCAAAAGCTCTTCTGTGGAGATAGTTGAGCAATTCCAAAGCATCAGAGTGGACCGCTGTACTCTATTTAGTGTTCTTAGAAGTCTAACATGCTAGTTTAGCTTTCGTGTAACGTTTCATAAGGTAATCACAGCAATAGACCATGTTACATTTCAAATTGCGCAAAAACGTCAAAAGCTAGTCTATGGAGAGAGTTTAACAATTCCAAAGCATCAAAGTGGACCGTTGTACTCTATTTAGTGTTCTAAGCGGTCTAACATGCTTGTTTAGCTTTCGTGCAACGTTTCATAAGGTAATGATGCCAATAGACCATGTTAGATTTCAAATTGCATAAAAACATCAAAACCTCGTCGATGGAGAGAGTCGAGCAATTCCAAGGCATCAAAGTGGACCACTGTACTCTATTTAGTGTTCTAAGTAGTCTAACAGGCTATTTTAGATTTCATGCAACATTTCATAAGGTAATGATCCCAATAGACAATGTTACATTTCAAATTGCCTAAAAACACCAAAACCTCGTCTATGGAGAGAGTTGAGCAATTCCAAAGCATCAAAGTGGATCGTTGTACTCTATTTGGTGTTCTTAGAAGTCTCACACACTAGTTTAGCTTTCGTGCCATGTTTCATAGGGTAATAATGCCAATAGACCATGTTACATTTCAAATTGCACAAAAACGTCAAAAGCTAGTCTGTGGAGAGATTTGAGCAATCCCAAAGCATCAAAGTGGACCACTATACTCTATTTAGTGTTCTAAGCATTCTAGCAGGCTAGTTTAGCTTTCGTGCCACGTTTCATAAGGCAATGATGGCAATAGACAATGTTACGTTTCAAATTGCCTAAAAACACCAAAACCTCGTCTATGGAGAGAGTTGAGCAATTCCAAAGCATCAAAGTGGATCGTTGTACTCTATTTGGTGTTCTTAGAAGTCTCACACACTAGTTTAGCTTTCGTGCCATGTTTCATAGGGTAATAATGCCAATAGACCATGTTACATTTCAAATTGAAAAAAAACGTCAAAAGCTCATCCATGGAGAGAGTGGACCAATTCCAAAGCATCAAAGTGGACCGCTGTACTCTATTTAGTGTTCTTAGAACTCTAACATGCTACTTTACCTTTCGTGCAACGTTTCATAAGGTAATCACAGCAATAGACCATGTTACATTTCAAATAGCAAATAAACGTCAAAAGCTGATCTATGGAGAGAGTTGAACAATTCCAAAGCATCAAAGTGGACCGCTGTACTCTATTTATTGTTCTTAGAAGTCTAACATGCTAGTTTAGCTTCCGTGCAATGTTTCATAAGGTAATGATGCCAATAGACCATGTTACATTTCAACTTGTATAAAAACACCAAAACCTTGTTTATGGAGAGAGTTGAGAAATTCCAAAGCATCAAAGTGGACCGCTGTATTCTATTTTGTGTTCTAAGTAGTCTAACATGATAGTTTAGCTTTCGTGCAACGTTTAATAGGGTAATGAGGCAAATAGACCATGTTACCTTTCAAATTGCATAAAAACATCAAAACCTCGTCTATGGAGAGAGTTGAGCAATTTCGAAGAATCAAAGTGGAGGGTTGTACTCTACTTAGTGTTCTTAGAAGTCTCACACTCTAGTTTAGCTTTCGTGCAATGTTTGATAAGGTAATGATGCCAATAGACCATGTGACATTTCAAATTGCAAAAAAAACGTCAAAAGCTCATCTATGGAGAGAGTTGAGCAATTCCAAAGCATCAGAGTGGACCGCTGTACTCTATTTAGTGTTCTTATAAGTCTAACATGCTAGTTTAGCTTTCGTGCAACGTTTCATAAGGTAATGACAGCAATAGACCATGTTACATTTCAAATTGCGCAAAATCGTCAAAAGCTAGTCTAGGCAGAGAGTGGAGCAATTCCAAAGCATCAAAGTGGACCGTTGTACTCTATTTAGTGTTCTTAGAAGTCTAACATGCTAGTTTAGTTTTCGTGCAATATTTCATAAGGTAATGATGCCAATAGACCATGTTACATTTCAAATTGCAAAAAAATGTCAAAAGCTCTTCTGTGGAGATAGTTGAGCAATTCCAAAGCATCAGAGTGGACCGCTGTACTCTATTTAGTGTTCTTAGAAGTCTAACATGCTAGTTTAGCTTTCGTGTAACGTTTCATAAGGTAATCACAGCAATAGACCATGTTACATTTCAAATTGCGCAAAAACGTCAAAAGCTAGTCTATGGAGAGAGTTTAACAATTCCAAAGCATCAAAGTGGACCGTTGTACTCTATTTAGTGTTCTAAGCGGTCTAACATGCTTGTTTAGCTTTCGTGCAACGTTTCATAAGGTAATGATGCCAATAGACCATGTTAGATTTCAAATTGCATAAAAACATCAAAACCTCGTCGATGGAGAGAGTCGAGCAATTCCAAGGCATCAAAGTGGACCACTGTACTCTATTTAGTGTTCTAAGTAGTCTAACAGGCTATTTTAGATTTCATGCAACATTTCATAAGGTAATGATCCCAATAGACAATGTTACATTTCAAATTGCCTAAAAACACCAAAACCTCGTCTATGGAGAGAGTTGAGCAATTCCAAAGCATCAAAGTGGATCGTTGTACTCTATTTGGTGTTCTTAGAAGTCTCACACACTAGTTTAGCTTTCGTGCCATGTTTCATAGGGTAATAATGCCAATAGACCATGTTACATTTCAAATTGCACAAAAACGTCAAAAGCTAGTCTGTGGAGAGATTTGAGCAATCCCAAAGCATCAAAGTGGACCACTATACTCTATTTAGTGTTCTAAGCATTCTAGCAGGCTAGTTTAGCTTTCGTGCCACGTTTCATAAGGCAATGATGGCAATAGACAATGTTACGTTTCAAATTGCCTAAAAACACCAAAACCTCGTCTATGGAGAGAGTTGAGCAATTCCAAAGCATCAAAGTGGATCGTTGTACTCTATTTGGTGTTCTTAGAAGTCTCACACACTAGTTTAGCTTTCGTGCCATGTTTCATAGGGTAATAATGCCAATAGACCATGTTACATTTCAAATTGAAAAAAAACGTCAAAAGCTCATCCATGGAGAGAGTGGACCAATTCCAAAGCATCAAAGTGGACCGCTGTACTCTATTTAGTGTTCTTAGAACTCTAACATGCTACTTTACCTTTCGTGCAACGTTTCATAAGGTAATCACAGCAATAGACCATGTTACATTTCAAATAGCAAATAAACGTCAAAAGCTGATCTATGGAGAGAGTTGAACAATTCCAAAGCATCAAAGTGGACCGCTGTACTCTATTTATTGTTCTTAGAAGTCTAACATGCTAGTTTAGCTTTCGTGCAATGTTTCATAAGGTAATGATGCCAATAGACCATGTTACATTTCAAATTGCACAAAAACGTCAAAAGCTAGTCTATGGAGAGAGTTGAGCAATTCTGAAGCATCAAAGTGGACCGCTGTACTCTATTTAGTGTTCTTAGAAGTCTAACATGCTAGTTTAGCTTTCGTGCAACGTTTCATAAGGTAATGACAGCAATAGACCATGTTACATTTCAAATTGCGCAAAATCGTCAAAAGCTAGTCTAGACCATGTTACATTTCAAATTGCAAAAAAACGTCAAAAGCTCATCTATGGAGAGAGTGGACCAATTCCAAAGCATCAAAGTGGACCGCTGTACTCTATTTAGTGTTCTTAGAAGTCTAACATGCTAGTTTAGCTTTCGTGCAACGTTTCATAAGGTAATGACAGCAATAGACCATGTTACATTTCAAATTGCGCAAAATCGTCAAAAGCTAGTCTAGGCAGAGAGTGGCGCAATTCCAAAGCATCAAAGTGGACCATTGTACTCTATTTAGTGTTCTTAGAAGTCTAACATGCTAGTTTAGTTTTCGTGCAATATTTCATAAGGTAATCATGCCAATAGACCATGTTACATTTCAAATTGCAAAAAAATGTCAAAAGCTCTTCTGTGGAGATAGTTGAGCAATTCCAAAGCATCAGAGTGGACCGTTGTACTCTATTTAGTGTTCTTAGAAGTCTAACATGCTAGTTTAGCTTTCGTGTAACGTTTCATAAGGTAATCACAGCAATAGACCATGTTACATTTCAAATTGCGCAAAAACGTCAAAAGCTAGTCTATGGAGAGAGTTTAACAATTCCAAAGCATCAAAGTGGACCGTTGTACTCTATTTAGTGTTCTAAGCGGTCTAACATGCTTGTTTAGCTTTCGTGCAACGTTTCATAAGGTAATGATGCCAATAGACCATGTTAGATTTCAAATTGCATAAAAACATCAAAACCTCGTCGATGGAGAGAGTCGAGCAATTCCAAGGCATCAAAGTGGACCATTGTACTCTATTTAGTGTTCTAAGTAGTCTAACAGGCTATTTTAGATTTCATGCAACATTTCATAAGGTAATGATCCCAATAGACAATGTTACATTTCAAATTGCCTAAAAACACCAAAACCTCGTCTATGGAGAGAGTTGAGCAATTCCAAAGCATCAAAGTGGATCGTTGTACTCTATTTGGTGTTCTTAGAAGTCTCACACACTAGTTTAGCTTTCGTGCCATGTTTCATAGGGTAATAATGCCAATAGACCATGTTACATTTCAAATTGCACAAAAACGTCAAAAGCTAGTCTGTGGAGAGATTTGAGCAATCCCAAAGCATCAAAGTGGACCACTATACTCTATTTAGTGTTCTAAGCATTCTAGCAGGCTAGTTTAGCTTTCGTGCCACGTTTCATAAGGCAATGATGGCAATAGACAATTTTACGTTTCAAATTGCGCAAAACGTAAAAAGCTCATTCATGGAGAGAGTTTAGCAATTCCAAAGCATCAAAGTGGATCGCTGTACTCTATTTAGTGTTCTTAGAAGTCTAACATGCTAGTTTAGCTTTCGTGCAATGTTTCATAAGGTAATGATGCCAATAGACCATGTTACATTTCAACTTGTATAAAAACACCAAAACCTTGTTTACGGAGAGAGTTGAGAAATTCCAAAGCATCAAAGTGGACCACTGTATTCTATTTAGTGTTCTAAGTAGTCTAACATGATAGTTTAGCTTTCGTGCAACGTTTAATAAGGTAATGAGGCAAATAGACCATGTTACCTTTCAAATTGCATAAAAACATCAAAACCTCGTCTATGGAGAGAGTTGAGCAATTTCGAAGAATCAAAGTGGAGGGTTGTACTCTACTTAGTGTTCTTAGAAGTCTCACACTCTAGTTTAGCTTTCGTGCAATGTTTGATAAGGTAATGATGCCAATAGACCATGTGACATTTCAAATTGCAAAAAAACGTCAAAAGCTCATCTATGGAGAGAGTTGAGCAATTCCAAAGCATCAGAGTGGACCGCTGTACTCTATTTAGTGTTCTTAGAAGTCTAACATGCTAGTTTAGCTTTCGTGCAACGTTTCATAAGGTAATGACAGCAATAGACCATGTTACATTTCAAATTGCGCAAAATCGTCAAAAGCTAGTCTAGGCAGAGAGTGGAGCAATTCCAAAGCATCAAAGTGGACCGTTGTACTCTATTTAGTGTTCTTAGAAGTCTAACATGCTAGTTTAGTTTTCGTGCAATATTTCATAAGGTAATGATGCCAATAGACCATGTTACATTTCAAATTGCAAAAAAATGTCAAAAGCTCTTCTGTGGAGATAGTTGAGCAATTCCAAAGCATCAGAGTGGACCGCTGTACTCTATTTAGTGTTCTTAGAAGTCTAACATGCTAGTTTAGCTTTCGTGTAACGTTTCATAAGGTAATCACAGCAATAGACCATGTTACATTTCAAATTGCGCAAAAACGTCAAAAGCTAGTCTATGGAGAGAGTTTAACAATTCCAAAGCATCAAAGTGGACCGTTGTACTCTATTTAGTGTTCTAAGCGGTCTAACATGCTTGTTTAGCTTTCGTGCAACGTTTCATAAGGTAATGATGCCAATAGACCATGTTAGATTTCAAATTGCATAAAAACATCAAAACCTCGTCGATGGAGAGAGTCGAGCAATTCCAAGGCATCAAAGTGGACCACTGTACTCTATTTACTGTTCTAAGTAGTCTAACAGGCTATTTTAGATTTCATGCAACATTTCATAAGGTAATGATCCCAATAGACAATGTTACATTTCAAATTGCCTAAAAACACCAAAACCTCGTCTATGGAGAGAGTTGAGCAATTCCAAAGCATCAAAGTGGATCGTTGTACTCTATTTGGTGTTCTTAGAAGTCTCACACACTAGTTTAGCTTTCGTGCCATGTTTCATAGGGTAATAATGCCAATAGACCATGTTACATTTCAAATTGCACAAAAACGTCAAAAGCTAGTCTGTGGAGAGATTTGAGCAATCCCAAAGCATCAAAGTGGACCACTATACTCTATTTAGTGTTCTAAGCATTCTAGCAGGCTAGTTTAGCTTTCGTGCCACGTTTCATAAGGCAATGATGGCAATAGACAATGTTACGTTTCAAATTGCCTAAAAACACCAAAACCTCGTCTATGGAGAGAGTTGAGCAATTCCAAAGCATCAAAGTGGATCGTTGTACTCTATTTGGTGTTCTTAGAAGTCTCACACACTAGTTTAGCTTTCGTGCCATGTTTCATAGGGTAATAATGCCAATAGACCATGTTACATTTCAAATTGAAAAAAAACGTCAAAAGCTCATCCATGGAGAGAGTGGACCAATTCCAAAGCATCAAAGTGGACCGCTGTACTCTATTTAGTGTTCTTAGAACTCTAACATGCTACTTTACCTTTCGTGCAACGTTTCATAAGGTAATCACAGCAATAGACCATGTTACATTTCAAATAGCAAATAAACGTCAAAAGCTGATCTATGGAGAGAGTTGAACAATTCCAAAGCATCAAAGTGGACCGCTGTACTCTATTTATTGTTCTTAGAAGTCTAACATGCTAGTTTAGCTTCCGTGCAATGTTTCATAAGGTAATGATGCCAATAGACCATGTTACATTTCAACTTGTATAAAAACACCAAAACCTTGTTTATGGAGAGAGTTGAGAAATTCCAAAGCATCAAAGTGGACCGCTGTATTCTATTTTGTGTTCTAAGTAGTCTAACATGATAGTTTAGCTTTCGTGCAACGTTTAATAGGGTAATGAGGCAAATAGACCATGTTACCTTTCAAATTGCATAAAAACATCAAAACCTCGTCTATGGAGAGAGTTGAGCAATTTCGAAGAATCAAAGTGGAGGGTTGTACTCTACTTAGTGTTCTTAGAAGTCTCACACTCTAGTTTAGCTTTCGTGCAATGTTTGATAAGGTAATGATGCCAATAGACCATGTGACATTTCAAATTGCAAAAAAACGTCAAAAGCTCATCTATGGAGAGAGTTGAGCAATTCCAAAGCATCAGAGTGGACCGCTGTACTATATTTAGTGTTCTTATAAGTCTAACATGCTAGTTTAGCTTTCGTGCAACGTTTCATAAGGTAATGACAGCAATAGACCATGTTACATTTCAAATTGCGCAAAATCGTCAAAAGCTAGTCTAGGCAGAGAGTGGAGCAATTCCAAAGCATCAAAGTGGACCGTTGTACTCTATTTAGTGTTCTTAGAAGTCTAACATGCTAGTTTAGTTTTCGTGCAATATTTCATAAGGTAATGATGCCAATAGACCATGTTACATTTCAAATTGCAAAAAAATGTCAAAAGCTCTTCTGTGGAGATAGTTGAGCAATTCCAAAGCATCAGAGTGGACCGCTGTACTCTATTTAGTGTTCTTAGAAGTCTAACATGCTAGTTTAGCTTTCGTGTAACGTTTCATAAGGTAATCACAGCAATAGACCATGTTACATTTCAAATTGCGCAAAAACGTCAAAAGCTAGTCTATGGAGAGAGTTTAACAATTCCAAAGCATCAAAGTGGACCGTTGTACTCTATTTAGTGTTCTAAGCGGTCTAACATGCTTGTTTAGCTTTCGTGCAACGTTTCATAAGGTAATGATGCCAATAGACCATGTTAGATTTCAAATTGCATAAAAACATCAAAACCTCGTCGATGGAGAGAGTCGAGCAATTCCAAGGCATCAAAGTGGACCACTGTACTCTATTTAGTGTTCTAAGTAGTCTAACAGGCTATTTTAGATTTCATGCAACATTTCATAAGGTAATGATCCCAATAGACAATGTTACATTTCAAATTGCCTAAAAACACCAAAACCTCGTCTATGGAGAGAGTTGAGCAATTCCAAAGCATCAAAGTGGATCGTTGTACTCTATTTGGTGTTCTTAGAAGTCTCACACACTAGTTTAGCTTTCGTGCCATGTTTCATAGGGTAATAATGCCAATAGACCATGTTACATTTCAAATTGCACAAAAACGTCAAAAGCTAGTCTGTGGAGAGATTTGAGCAATCCCAAAGCATCAAAGTGGACCACTATACTCTATTTAGTGTTCTAAGCATTCTAGCAGGCTAGTTTAGCTTTCGTGCCACGTTTCATAAGGCAATGATGGCAATAGACAATGTTACGTTTCAAATTGCCTAAAAACACCAAAACCTCGTCTATGGAGAGAGTTGAGCAATTCCAAAGCATCAAAGTGGATCGTTGTACTCTATTTGGTGTTCTTAGAAGTCTCACACACTAGTTTAGCTTTCGTGCCATGTTTCATAGGGTAATAATGCCAATAGACCATGTTACATTTCAAATTGAAAAAAAACGTCAAAAGCTCATCCATGGAGAGAGTGGACCAATTCCAAAGCATCAAAGTGGACCGCTGTACTCTATTTAGTGTTCTTAGAACTCTAACATGCTACTTTACCTTTCGTGCAACGTTTCATAAGGTAATCACAGCAATAGACCATGTTACATTTCAAATAGCAAATAAACGTCAAAAGCTGATCTATGGAGAGAGTTGAACAATTCCAAAGCATCAAAGTGGACCGCTGTACTCTATTTATTGTTCTTAGAAGTCTAACATGCTAGTTTAGCTTTCGTGCAATGTTTCATAAGGTAATGATGCCAATAGACCATGTTACATTTCAAATTGCACAAAAACGTCAAAAGCTAGTCTATGGAGAGAGTTGAGCAATTCTGAAGCATCAAAGTGGACCGCTGTACTCTATTTAGTGTTCTTAGAAGTCTAACATGCTAGTTTAGCTTTCGTGCAACGTTTCATAAGGTAATGACAGCAATAGACCATGTTACATTTCAAATTGCGCAAAATCGTCAAAAGCTAGTCTAGACCATGTTACATTTCAAATTGCAAAAAAACGTCAAAAGCTCATCTATGGAGAGAGTGGACCAATTCCAAAGCATCAAAGTGGACCGCTGTACTCTATTTAGTGTTCTTAGAAGTCTAACATGCTAGTTTAGCTTTCGTGCAACGTTTCATAAGGTAATGACAGCAATTGACCATGTTACATTTCAAATTGCGCAAAATCGTCAAAAGCTAGTCTAGGCAGAGAGTGGCGCAATTCCAAAGCATCAAAGTGGACCATTGTACTCTATTTAGTGTTCTTAGAAGTCTAACATGCTAGTTTAGTTTTCGTGCAATATTTCATAAGGTAATCATGCCAATAGACCATGTTACATTTCAAATTGCAAAAAAATGTCAAAAGCTCTTCTGTGGAGATAGTTGAGCAATTCCAAAGCATCAGAGTGGACCGTTGTACTCTATTTAGTGTTCTTAGAAGTCTAACATGCTAGTTTAGCTTTCGTGTAACGTTTCATAAGGTAATCACAGCAATAGACCATGTTACATTTCAAATTGCGCAAAAACGTCAAAAGCTAGTCTATGGAGAGAGTTTAACAATTCCAAAGCATCAAAGTGGACCGTTGTACTCTATTTAGTGTTCTAAGCGGTCTAACATGCTTGTTTAGCTTTCGTGCAACGTTTCATAAGGTAATGATGCCAATAGACCATGTTAGATTTCAAATTGCATAAAAACATCAAAACCTCGTCGATGGAGAGAGTCGAGCAATTCCAAGGCATCAAAGTGGACCATTGTACTCTATTTAGTGTTCTAAGTAGTCTAACAGGCTATTTTAGATTTCATGCAACATTTCATAAGGTAATGATCCCAATAGACAATGTTACATTTCAAATTGCCTAAAAACACCAAAACCTCGTCTATGGAGAGAGTTGAGCAATTCCAAAGCATCAAAGTGGATCGTTGTACTCTATTTGGTGTTCTTAGAAGTCTCACACACTAGTTTAGCTTTCGTGCCATGTTTCATAGGGTAATAATGCCAATAGACCATGTTACATTTCAAATTGCACAAAAACGTCAAAAGCTAGTCTGTGGAGAGATTTGAGCAATCCCAAAGCATCAAAGTGGACCACTATACTCTATTTAGTGTTCTAAGCATTCTAGCAGGCTAGTTTAGCTTTCGTGCCACGTTTCATAAGGCAATGATGGCAATAGACAATTTTACGTTTCAAATTGCGCAAAACGTAAAAAGCTCATTCATGGAGAGAGTTTAGCAATTCCAAAGCATCAAAGTGGATCGCTGTACTCTATTTAGTGTTCTTAGAAGTCTAACATGCTAGTTTAGCTTTCGTGCAATGTTTCATAAGGTAATGATGCCAATAGACCATGTTACATTTCAACTTGTATAAAAACACCAAAACCTTGTTTACGGAGAGAGTTGAGAAATTCCAAAGCATCAAAGTGGACCGCTGTATTCTATTTAGTGTTCTAAGTAGTCTAACATGATAGTTTAGCTTTCGTGCAACGTTTAATAAGGTAATGAGGCAAATAGACCATGTTACCTTTCAAATTGCATAAAAACATCAAAACCTCGTCTATGGAGAGAGTTGAGCAATTTCGAAGAATCAAAGTGGAGGGTTGTACTCTACTTAGTGTTCTTAGAAGTCTCACACTCTAGTTTAGCTTTCGTGCAATGTTTGATAAGGTAATGATGCCAATAGACCATGTGACATTTCAAATTGCAAAAAAACGTCAAAAGCTCATCTATGGAGAGAGTTGAGCAATTCCAAAGCATCAGAGTGGACCGCTGTACTCTATTTAGTGTTCTTAGAAGTCTAACATGCTAGTTTAGCTTTCGTGCAACGTTTCATAAGGTAATGACAGCAATAGACCATGTTACATTTCAAATTGCGCAAAATCGTCAAAAGCTAGTCTAGGCAGAGAGTGGAGCAATTCCAAAGCATCAAAGTGGACCGTTGTACTCTATTTAGTGTTCTTAGAAGTCTAACATGCTAGTTTAGTTTTCGTGCAATATTTCATAAGGTAATGATGCCAATAGACCATGTTACATTTCAAATTGCAAAAAAATGTCAAAAGCTCTTCTGTGGAGATAGTTGAGCAATTCCAAAGCATCAGAGTGGACCGTTGTACTCTATTTAGTGTTCTTAGAAGTCTAACATGCTAGTTTAGCTTTCGTGTAACGTTTCATAAGGTAATCACAGCAATAGACCATGTTACATTTCAAATTGCGCAAAAACGTCAAAAGCTAGTCTATGGAGAGAGTTTAACAATTCCAAAGCATCAAAGTGGACCGTTGTACTCTATTTAGTGTTCTAAGCGGTCTAACATGCTTGTTTAGCTTTCGTGCAACGTTTCATAAGGTAATGATGCCAATAGACCATGTTAGATTTCAAATTGCATAAAAACATCAAAACCTCGTCGATGGAGAGAGTCGAGCAATTCCAAGGCATCAAAGTGGACCACTGTACTCTATTTACTGTTCTAAGTAGTCTAACAGGCTATTTTAGATTTCATGCAACATTTCATAAGGTAATGATCCCAATAGACAATGTTACATTTCAAATTGCCTAAAAACACCAAAACCTCGTCTATGGAGAGAGTTGAGCAATTCCAAAGCATCAAAGTGGATCGTTGTACTCTATTTGGTGTTCTTAGAAGTCTCACACACTAGTTTAGCTTTCGTGCCATGTTTCATAGGGTAATAATGCCAATAGACCATGTTACATTTCAAATTGCAAAAAAACGTCAAAAGCTCATCCATGGAGAGAGTGGACCAATTCCAAAGCATCAAAGTGGACCGCTGTACTCTACTTAGTGTTCTTAGAACTCTAACATGCTACTTTACCTTTCGTGCAACGTTTCATAAGGTAATCACAGCAATAGACCATGTTACATTTCAAATAGCAAATAAACGTCAAAAGCTGATCTATGGAGAGAGTTGAACAATTCCAAAGCATCAAAGTGGACCGCTGTACTCTATTTATTGTTCTTAGAAGTCTAACATGCTAGTTTAGCTTTCGTGCAATGTTTCATAAGGTAATGATGCCAATAGACCATGTTACATTTCAAATTGCACAAAAACGTCAAAAGCTAGTCTATGGAGAGGGTTGAGCATTCCAAAGCATCAAAGAGGACCGCTGTACTCTATTTAGTGTTCTAAGCACTCTAGCAGGCTAGTTTAGCTTTCGTGCCACGTTTCATAAGGCAATGATGGCAATAGACAATGTTACGTTTCAAATTGCACAAAACGTAAAAAGCTCGTCCATGGAAAGAGTTTAGCAATTCCAAAGCATCAAAGTGGACCGCTGTACTCTATTTAGTGTTCTTAGAAGTCTAATATGCTAGTTTAGCTTTCGTGCAATGTTTCATAAGGTAATGATGCCAATAGACCATGTTACATTTCAAATTGCAAAAAAACGTCAAAAGCTCATCTATGGAGAGAGTGGACCAATTCCAAAGCATCAAAGTGGACCGCTGTACTCTATTTAGTGTTCTTAGAAGTCTAACATGCTAGTTTAGCTTTCGTGCAACGTTTCATAAGGTAATGACAGCAATAGACCATGTTACATTTCAAATTGCGCAAAATCGTCAAAAGCTAGTCTAGGCAGAGAGTGGAGCAATTTCGAAGCATCAAAGTGGACCATTGTACTCTATTTAGTGTTCTTAGAAGTCTAACATGCTAGTTTAGTTTTCGTGCAATATTTCATAAGGTAATGATGCCAATAGACCATGTTACATTTCAAATTGCAAAAAAATGTCAAAAGCTCTTCTGTGGAGATAGTTGAGCAATTCCAAAGCATCAGAGTGGACCGCTGTACTCTATTTAGTGTTCTTAGAAGTCTAACATGCTAGTTTAGCTTTCGTGTAACGTTTCATAAGGTAATCACAGCAATAGACCATGTTACATTTCAAATTGCGCAAAAACGTCAAAAGCTAGTCTATGGAGAGAGTTTAACAATTCCAAAGCATCAAAGTGGACCGTTGTACTCTATTTAGTGTTCTAAGCGGTCTAACATGCTTGTTTAGCTTTCGTGCAACGTTTCATAAGGTAATGATGCCAATAGACCATGTTAGATTTCAAATTGCATAAAAACATCAAAACCTCGTCGATGGAGAGAGTCGAGCAATTCCAAGGCATCAAAGTGGACCACTGTACTCTATTTAGTGTTCTAAGTAGTCTAACAGGCTATTTTAGATTTCATGCAACATTTCATAAGGTAATGATCCCAATAGACAATGTTACATTTCAAATTGCCTAAAAACACCAAAACCTCGTCTATGGAGAGAGTTGAGCAATTCCAAAGCATCAAAGTGGATCGTTGTACTCTATTTGGTGTTCTTAGAAGTCTCACACACTAGTTTAGCTTTTGTGCCATGTTTCATAGGGTAATAATGCCAATAGACCATGTTACATTTCAAATTGCACAAAAACGTCAAAAGCTAGTTTGTGGAGAGATTTGAGCAATCCCAAAGCATCAAAGTGGACCACTATACTCTATTTAGTGTTCTAAGCATTCTAGCAGGCTAGTTTCGCTTTCGTGCCACGTTTCATAAGGCAATGATGGCAATAGACAATTTTACGTTTCAAATTGCGCAAAACGTAAAAAGCTCATCCATGGAGAGAGTTTAGCAATTCCAAAGCATCAAAGTGGATCGCTGTACTCTATTTAGTGTTCTTAGAAGTCTAACATGCTAGTTTAGTTTTCGTGCAATATTTCATAAGGTAATGATGCCAATAGACCATGTTACATTTCAAATTGCAAAAAAATGTCAAAAGCTCTTCTGTGGAGATAGTTGAGCAATTCCAAAGCATCAGAGTGGACCGCTGTACTCTATTTAGTGTTCTTAGAAGTCTAACATGCTAGTTTAGCTTTCGTGTAACGTTTCATAAGGTAATCACAGCAATAGACCATGTTACATTTCAAATTGCGCAAAAACGTCAAAAGCTAGTCTATGGAGAGAGTTTAACAATTCCAAAGCATCAAAGTGGACCGTTGTACTCTATTTAGTGTTCTAAGCGGTCTAACATGCTTGTTTAGCTTTCGTGCAACGTTTCATAAGGTAATGATGCCAATAGACCATGTTAGATTTCAAATTGCATAAAAACATCAAAACCTCATCGATGGAGAGAGTCGAGCAATTCCAAGGCATCAAAGTGGACCACTGTACTCTATTTAGTGTTCTAAGTAGTCTAACAGGCTATTTTAGATTTCACGCAACATTTCATAAGGTAATGATCCCAATAGACAATGTTACATTTCAAATTGCCTAAAAACACCAAAACCTCGTCTATGGAGAGAGTTGAGCAATTCCAAAGCATCAAAGTGGATCGTTGTACTCTATTTGGTGTTCTTAGAAGTCTCACACACTAGTTTAGCTTTTGTGCCATGTTTCATAGGGTAATAATGCCAATAGACCATGTTACATTTCAAATTGCACAAAAACGTCAAAAGCTAGTCTGTGGAGAGATTTGAGCAATCCCAAAGCATCAAAGTGGACCACTATACTCTATTTAGTGTTCTAAGCATTCTAGCAGGCTAGTTTCGCTTTCGTGCCACGTTTCATAAGGCAATGATGGCAATAGACAATTTTACGTTTCAAATTGCGCAAAACGTAAAAAGCTCATCCATGGAGAGAGTTTAGCAATTCCAAAGCATCAAAGTGGATCGCTGTACTCTATTTAGTGTTCTTAGAAGTCTAACATGCTAGTTTAGTTTTCGTGCAATATTTCATAAGGTAATGATGCCAATAGACCATGTTACATTTCAAATTGCAAAAAAATGTCAAAAGCTCTTCTGTGGAGATAGTTGAGCAATTCCAAAGCATCAGAGTGGACCGCTGTACTCTATTTAGTGTTCTTAGAAGTCTAACATGCTAGTTTAGCTTTCGTGTAACGTTTCATAAGGTAATCACAGCAATAGACCATGTTACATTTCAAATTGCGCAAAAACGTCAAAAGCTAGTCTATGGAGAGAGTTTAACAATTCCAAAGCATCAAAGTGGACCGTTGTACTCTATTTAGTGTTCTAAGCGGTCTAACATGCTTGTTTAGCTTTCGTGCAACGTTTCATAAGGTAATGATGCCAATAGACCATGTTAGATTTCAAATTGCATAAAAACATCAAAACCTCGTCGATGGAGAGAGTCGAGCAATTCCAAGGCATCAAAGCGGACCACTGTACTCTATTTAGTGTTCTAAGTAGTCTAACAGGCTATTTTAGATTTCATGCAACATTTCATAAGGTAATGATCCCAATAGACAATGTTACATTTCAAATTGCCTAAAAACACCAAAACCTCGTCTATGGAGAGAGTTGAGCAATTCCAAAGCATCAAAGTGGATCGTTGTACTCTATTTGGTGTTCTTAGAAGTCTCACACACTAGTTTAGCTTTTGTGCCATGTTTCATAGGGTAATAATGCCAATAGACCATGTTACATTTCAAATTGCACAAAAACGTCAAAAGCTAGTCTGTGGAGAGATTTGAGCAATCCCAAAGCATCAAAGTGGACCACTATACTCTATTTAGTGTTCTAAGCATTCTAGCAGGCTAGTTTCGCTTTCGTGCCACGTTTCATAAGGCAATGATGGCAATAGACAATTTTACGTTTCAAATTGCGCAAAACGTAAAAAGCTCATCCATGGAGAGAGTTTAGCAATTCCAAAGCATCAAAGTGGATCGCTGTACTCTATTTAGTGTTCTTAGAAGTCTAACATGCTAGTTTAGCTTTCGTGCAATGTTTCATAAGGTAATGATGCCAATAGACCATGTTACATTTCAACTTGTATAAAAACACCAAAACCTTGTTTATGGAGAGAGTTGAGAAATTCCAAAGCATCAAAGTGGACCGTTGTACTCTATTTAGTGTTCTAAGTAGTCTAACATGATAGTTTAGCTTTCGTGCAACGTTTTATAAGGTAATGAGGCAAATAGACCATGTTACCTTTCAAATTGCATAAAAACATCAAAACCTCGTCTATGAAGAGAGTTGAGCAATTTCGAAGCATCAAAGTGGAGGGTTGTACTCTATTTAGTGTTCTTAGAAGTCTAACATGCTAGTTTAGTTTTCGTGCAATATTTCATAAGGTAATGATGCCAATAGACCATGTTACATTTCAAATTGCAAAAAAATGTCAAAAGCTCTTCTGTGGAGATAGTTGAGCAATTCCAAAGCATCAGAGTGGACCGCTGTACTCTATTTAGTGTTCTTAGAAGTCTAACATGCTAGTTTAGCTTTCGTGTAACGTTTCATAAGGTAATCACAGCAATAGACCATGTTACATTTCAAATTGCGCAAAAACGTCAAAAGCTAGTCTATGGAGAGAGTTTAACAATTCCAAAGCATCAAAGTGGACCGTTGTACTCTATTTAGTGTTCTAAGCGGTCTAACATGCTTGTTTAGCTTTCGTGCAACGTTTCATAAGGTAATGATGCCAATAGACCATGTTAGATTTCAAATTGCATAAAAACATCAAAACCTCGTCGATGGAGAGAGTCGAGCAATTCCAAGGCATCAAAGTGGACCACTGTACTCTATTTAGTGTTCTAAGTAGTCTAACAGGCTATTTTAGATTTCATGCAACATTTCATAAGGTAATGATCCCAATAGACAATGTTACATTTCAAATTGCCTAAAAACACCAAAACCTCGTCTATGGAGAGAGTTGAGCAATTCCAAAGCATCAAAGTGGATCGTTGTACTCTATTTGGTGTTCTTAGAAGTCTCACACACTAGTTTAGCTTTTGTGCCATGTTTCATAGGGTAATAATGCCAATAGACCATGTTACATTTCAAATTGCACAAAAACGTCAAAAGCTAGTCTGTGGAGAGATTTGAGCAATCCCAAAGCATCAAAGTGGACCACTATACTCTATTTAGTGTTCTAAGCATTCTAGCAGGCTAGTTTCGCTTTCGTGCCACGTTTCATAAGGCAATGATGGCAATAGACAATTTTACGTTTCAAATTGCGCAAAACGTAAAAAGCTCATCCATGGAGAGAGTTTAGCAATTCCAAAGCATCAAAGTGGACCGTTGTACTCTATTTAGTGTTCTAAGTAGTCTAACATGATAGTTTAGCTTTCGTGCAACGTTTTATAAGGTAATGAGGCAAATAGACCATGTTACCTTTCAAATTGCATAAAAACATCAAAACCTCGTCTATGAAGAAAGTTGAGCAATTTCGAAGCATCAAAGTGGAGGGTTGTACTCTATTTAGTGTTCTTAGAAGTCTAACACTCTAGTTTAGCTTTCGTGCAATGTTTGATAAGGTAATGATGCCAATAGACCATGTGACATTTCAAATTGTAAAAAAACGTCAAAAGCTCATCTATGGAGAGAGTTGAGCAATTCCAAAGCATCAGAGTGGACCGCTGCACTCTATTTAGTGTTCTTAGAAATCTAACATGCTAGTTTCGCTTTCGTGCAATGTTTCATAAGGTAATGATGCCAATAGACCATGTTACATTTCAAATAGCAAATAAACGTCAAAAGCTCATCTATGGAGAGAGTTGAGCAATTCCAAAGCATCAGAGTGGACCGCTGCAATCTATTTAGTGTTCTTAGAAATCTAACATGCTAGTTTAGCTTTCGTGCAATGTTTCATAAGGTAATGATGCCAATAGACCATGTTACATTTCAAATAGCAAATAAACGTCAAAAGCTCATCTATGGAGAGAGTTGAGCAATTCCAAAGCATCAGAGTGGACCGCTGCACTCTATTTAGTGCTCTTAGAAATCTAACATGCTAGTTTAGCTTTCGTGCAATGTTTCATAAGGTAATGATGCCAATAGACCACGTTACATTTCAAATTGCATAAAAACATCAAAACCTCGTCTATGAAGAGAGTCGAGCAATTCCAAAGCATCAAAGTGGACCGCTGTACTCTATTTAGTGTTCTAAGCATTCTAACAGGCTAGTTTAGCTTTCGTGCCACGTTTCATAAGGCAGTGATGGCAATAGACAATGTTACATTTCAAATTGCACAAAACGTCAAAAGCTCGTCCATGGAGAGAGTTTAGCAATTCCAAAGCATCAAAGTGGACCGCTGTACTCTATTTAGTGTTCTTAGAAGTCTAACATGCTAGTTTGGCTTTCGTGCAACGTTTCATAAGGTAATCACAGCAATAGACCATGTTACATTTGAAATTGCGCAAAAACGTCAAAAGCTAGTCTACGGAGAGAGTTGAACAATTCCAAGGCATTAAAGTGGACGGTTGTACTCTATTTAGTGTTCTAAGCAGTCTAACACGCTAGTTTAGCTTTCGTGCAATGTTTCATAAGGTGATGATGCCAATATACCATGTTAGATTTCAAATTGCATAAAAACATCAAAACCTCATCGATGGAGAGAGTCGAGCAATTCCAAAGCATCAAAGTTGACCACTGTACTCTATTTAGTGTTCTAAGCAGGCTAACAGGCTATTTTAGCTTTCATGCAACATTTCATAAGGTAATGATCCCAATAGACAATGTTACATTTCAAATTGCATAAAAACACCAAAACCTCATCTATGGAGAGAGTTGAGCAATTCCAAAGCATCAAAGTGGATCGCTGTACTCTTTTTAGTGTTCTTAGAAGTTTCACACACTAGTTTAGCTTTCGTTCCATGTTTCATAGGGTAATAATGCCAATAGACCATGTTACATTTCAAATTGGACAAAAACGTCAAAAGCCAGTCTATGGAGAGAGTTGAGCAATTCCAAAGCATCAAAGTGGACCACTGTACTCTATTTAGTGTTCTAAGCAGTCTAACAGGCTAGTTTAGCTTTCATGCAACGTTTCATACGGTACTGATCCCAATAGACCATGTTACATTTCAAATTGAATAAAAACACCAAAACCTTGTTTCTGGAGAGAGTTGAGCAATTCCAAAGCATCAAAGTGGACCGCTGTACTCTATGTAGTGTTCTAAGTTGTCTAACATGATAGTTTAGCTTTCGTGCATTGTTTTATAAGGTAATGAGGCAAATAGACCATGTTACCTTTCAAATTGCATAAAAACATCAAAACCTCATCTATGGAGAGAGTTGAGCAATTTCGAAGCATCAAAGTGGAGCGTTGTACTCTATTTAGTGTTCTTAGAAGTCTAACACTCTAGTTTAGCTTTCGTGCAATGTTTCATAAGGTAATGATGCCAATAGACCATGTGACATTTCAAATTGCAAAAAAAGTCAAAAGCTCATCTATGGAGAGAGTTGAGCAATTCCAAAGCATCAGAGTGGACCGCTGCACTCTATTTAGTGTTCTTAGAAATCTAACATGCTAGTTTAGCTTTCGTGCAATGTTTCATAAGGTAATGATGCCAATAGACCATGTGACATTTCAAATTGCAAAAAAAGTCAAAAGCTCATCTATGGACAGAGTTGAGCAATTCCAAAGCATCAAAGTGGACCGTTGTACTCTATTTAATGTTCTAAGCAGTCTAACATGCTAGTTTAGCTTTCGTGCAATGTTTCATAAGGTAATGATGCCAATAGACCATGTTACAATTCAAATTGCATAAAAACATCAAAACCTCGTCTATGGAGAGAGTCGAGCAATTCCAAAGCATCATAGTGGACCGCTGTACTCTATTTAGTGTTCATAGAAGTCTCACACACTAGTTTAGCTTTCGTGCCATGTTTCATAGGGTAATAATGCCAATAGACCATGTTACATTTCAAATTGCACAAAAACGTCAAAAGCTAGTCTATGGAGAGATTTGAGCAATCCCAAAGCATCAAAGTGGACCACTGTACTCTATTTAGTGTTCTAAGCATTCTAGCAAGCTAGTTTAGCTTTCGTGCCACATTTCATAAGGCAATGATGGCAATAGACAATTTTACGTTTCAAATTGCACAAAACGTAAAAAGCTCGTCCATGGAGAGAGTTTAGCAATTCCAAAGCATCAATGTGGATCGTTGTACTCTATTTAGTGTTCTTAGAAGTCTAACATGCTAGTTTAGCTTTCGTGCAATGTTTCATAAGGTAATGATGCCAATAGACCATGTTACATTTCAACTTGGATAAAAACACCAAAACCTTGTTTATGGAGAGAGTTGAGAAATTCCAAAGCATCAAAGTGGACCGCTGTACTCTATTTAGTGTTCTAAGTAGTCTAACATGATAGTTTAGCTTTCGTGCAACGTTTTACAAGGTAATGAGGCAAATAGACCATGTTACCTTTCAAATTGCATAAAAACATCAAAACCTCGTCTATGGAGAGAGTTGAGCAATTTCGAAGCACCAAAGTGGAGCGTTGTACTCTATTTAGTGTTCTTAGAAGTCTAACACTCTAGTTTAGCTTTCGTGCAATGTTTCATAAGGTGATGATGCCAATAGACCATGTGACATTTCAAATTGCAGAAAAAGTCAAAAGCTCATCTATGGAGAGAGTTGAGCAATTCCAAAGCATCAGAGTGGACCGCTGCACTCTATTTAGTGTTCTTAGAAATCTAACATGCTAGTTTAGCTTTCGTGCAATGTTTCATAAGGTAATGATGCCAATAGACCATGTTACATTTCAAATAGCAAATAAACGTCAAAAGCTCATATATGGAGAGAGTTGAGCAATTCCAAAGCATTAGAGTGGACCACTGTACTCTATTTAGTGTTCTTAGAAGTCTAACATGCTAGTTTAGCTTTCGTGCAACGTTTCACAAGGTAATGACAACAATAGACCATGTTACATTTCAAATTGGGCAAAAACGTCAAAAGGTAGTCTATGGACAGAGTTGAGCAATTCCAAAGCATCAAAGTGCACCGTTGTACTCTATTTAATGTTCTAAGCAGTCTAACATGCTAGTTTAGCTTTCGTGCAACGTTTCATCAGGTAATGATGCCAATAGACCATGTTACATTTCAAATTGCATAAAAACATCAAAACCTCGTGTATGGAGAGAGTCGAGCAATTCCAAAGCATCAAAGTGGACCGCTGTACTCTATTTAGTGTTCTAAGCATTCTAACAGGCTAGTTTAGCTTTCGTGCCACGTTTCATAAGGCAGTGATGGCAATAGACAATGTTACGTTTCAAATTGCACAAAACGTAAAAAGCTCGTCCATGGAGAGAGTTTAGCAATTCCAAAGCATCAAAGTGGACCGCTGTACTCAATTTAGTGTTCTTAGAAGTCTAACATGCTAGTTTAGCTTTTGCGCAATGTTTCATAAGGTAATGATGCCAATAGACCATGCTACATTTCAAATTGCGCAAAAACGTCAAAAGCTAGTCTATGGAGAGGGTTGAGCATTCCAAAGCATCAAAGTGGACCATTGTACTCTATTTAGTGTTCTAAGCATTCTAGCAGGCTAGTTTAGCTTTCGTGCCACATTTCATAAGGCAATGATGGCAATAGACAATTTTACGTTTCAAATTGCACAAAACGTAAAAAGCTTGTCCATGGAGAGAGTTTAGCAATTCCAAAGCATCAAAGTGGACCGTTGTACTCTATTTAGTGTTCTTAGAAGTCTAACATGCTAGTTTGGCTTTCGTGCAACGTTTCATAAGGTAATCACAGCAATAGACCATGTTACATTTCAAATTGCGCAAAAACGTCAAAAGCTAGTCTACGGAGAGAGTTGAACAATTCCAAAGCATCAAAGTGGACCGTTGTACTCTATTTAGTGTTCTAAGCAGTCTAACACGCTAGTTTAGCTTTCGTGCAACGTTT
This sequence comes from Tripterygium wilfordii, assembly GCF_013401445.1. Lineage (NCBI taxonomy): Eukaryota > Viridiplantae > Streptophyta > Magnoliopsida > Celastrales > Celastraceae > Tripterygium > Tripterygium wilfordii. The sequence goes on along the minus strand of NC_052239.1, from coordinate 7,766,324 downwards.
CATAAGGTAATGATGCCAATAGACCATGTTAGATTTCAAATTGCATAAAAACATCAAAACCTCATCGATGGAGAGAGTCGAGCAATTCCAAAGCATCAAAGTGGACCACTGTACTCTATTTAGTGTTCTAAGCAGTCTAACAGGCTAGTTTAGCTTTCATGCAACGTTTCATAAGGTACTGATCCCAATAGACCACGTTACATTTCAAATTGAATAATAACACCAAAACCTTGTTTCTGGAGAGAGTTGAGCAATTCCAAAGCATCAAAGTGGACCGCTGTACTCTATTTAGTGTTCTAAGTAGTCTAACATGCTAGTTTAGCTTTCGTGCAACGTTTTATAAGGTTATGAGGCCAATAGACCATGTTACCTTTCATATTGCATAAAAACATCAAAACCTCATCTATGGAGAGAGTTGACCAATTTCGAAGCATCATAGTGGAGCGCTGTACTCTATTTAGTGTTCTTAGAAGTCTAACACTCTAGTTTAGCTTTCGTGCATTGTTTCATAAGGTAGTGATGCCAATTGACCATGTTACATTTCAAATTGCAAAAAAAGGTCAAAAGCTCATCTATGGAGAGAGTTGAGCAATTCCAAAGCATCAGAGTGGACCGATACAATCTATTTAGTGTTCTTAGAAGTCTAACACGCTAGTTTAGCTTTCGTGCAATGTTTCATAAGGTAATGATACCAATAGACCATGTTACATTTCAAATAGCAAATAAACGTCAAAAGCTCTTCTACGGAGAGAGTTGAACAATTCCAAAGCATCAAATTGGACCGTTGTACTCTATTTAGTGTTCTTAGAAATCGAACATGCTAGTTTAGCTTTCGTGCAATGTTTCATAAGGTAATGCTGCCAATAGACCATGTTACATTTCTAATTGCAAAAAAACGTCAAAAGCTCTTCTATGGAGATAGTTGAGCAATTCCAAAGCATCAGAGTGGACCGCTGTACTCTATTTAGTATTCTTAGAAGTCCAACATGCTAGTTTAGCTTTCGTGCAACGTTTCATAAGGTAATGACAACAATAGACCATGTTACATTTCAAATTGCGCAAAAACGTCAAAAGGTAGTCTATGGAGAGAGTCGAGCAATTCCAAAGCATCAAAGTGGACCACTGTACTCTATTTAGTGTTCTAAGCAGTCTAACAGGCTATTTTAGCTTTCATGCAACATTTCATAAGGTAATGATCCCAATAGACAATGTTACATTTCAAAATTGCCTAAAAACACCAAAACCTCGTCTATGGAGAGAGTTGAGCAATTCCAAAGCATCAAAATGGATCGTTGTACTCTATTTAGTGTTCTTAGTAGTCTCGCACACTAGTTTAGCTTTCGTGCCATGTTTCATAGGGTAATAATGCCAATAGACCATGTTACATTTCAAATTGCACAAAAAGGTCAAAAGCTAGTCTATGGAGAGATTTGAGCAATCCCAAAGCATCAAAGTGGACCACTGTACTCTATATAGTGTTCTCAGCATTCTAGCAGGCTAGTTTAGCTTTCGTGCCACGTTTTATAAGGCAATGATGGCAATAGACAATTTTACGTTTCAAATTGCACAAAACGCAAAAAGCTCGTCCATGGAGAGAGTTTAGCAATTCCAAGGCATCAAAGTGGATCGCTGTACTCTATTTAGTGTTCTTAGAAGTCTAACATGCTAGTTTAGCTTTCGTGCAATGTTTCATAAGGTAATGATGCCAATAGACCATGTTACATTTCAACATGTATCAAAACACCAAAACCTTGTTTATGGAGAGAGTTGAGAAATTCCAAAGCATCAAAGTGGACCGCTGTACTCTATTTAGTGTTCTAAGTAGTCTAACATGATAGTTTAGCTTTCGTGCAACGTTTTACAAGGTAATGAGGCAAATAGACCATTTTACCTTTCAAATTGCATAAAAACATCAAAACCTCATCTATGGAGAGAGTTGAGCAATTTCGAAGCATCAAAGTGGAGCGTTGCACTCTATTTAGTGTTCTTAGAAGTCTAACACTCTAGTTTAGCTTTCGTGCAATGTTTCATAAGGTAATGATGCCAATAGACCATGTGACATTTCAAATTGCAAAAAAAGTCAAAAGCTCATCAATGGAGAGAGTTGAGCAATTCCAAAGCATCAGAGTGGACCGCTGCACTCTATTTAGTGTTCTTAGAAATCTAACATGCTAGTTTAGCTTTCGTGCAATGTTTCATAAGGTAATGATGCCAATAGACCATGTTACATTTAAAATAGCAAATAAACGTCAAAAGCTCATCTATGGAGAGAGTTGAGCAATTCCAAAGCATCAGAGTGGACCGCTGTACTCTATTTAGTGTTCTTAGAAGTCTAACATGCTAGTTTAGCTTTCGTGCAACGTTTCATAAGGTAATGACCACAATAGACCATGTTACATTTCAAATTGCGCAAAAACGTCAAAAGGTAGTCTATGGAGAGATTTGAGCAATTCCAAAGCATCAAAGTGGACCGTTGTACTCTATTTAATGTTCTAAGCAGTCTAACATGCTAGTTTAGCTTTCGTGCAACGTTTCATAAGGTAATGATGCCAATAGACCATGTTACATTTCAAATTGCATAAAAACATCAAAACCTCGTCTATGGAGAGAGTCGAGCAATTCCAAAGCATCAAAGTGGACCACTGTACTCTATTTAGTGTTCTAAGCAGTCTAACAGGCTATTTTAGCTTTCATGCAAGATTTCATAAGGTAATGATCCCAATAGACAATGTTACATTTCAAATTGCATAAAAACACCAAAACCTCATCTATGGCGAGAGTTGAGCAATTCGAAAGCATCAAAGTGGATCGCTGTACTCTCTTTAGTGTTCTTAGAAGTCTCACACACTAGTTTAGCTTTCGTGCCATGTTTTATAGGGTAATAATGCCAATAGACCATGTTACATTTCAAATTGCACAAAAACGTCAAAAGCTAGTCTATGGAGAGAGTTGAGCAATTCCAAAGCATCAAAGTGGACCACTGTACTCTATTTAGTGTTCTAAGCAGTCTAACAGGCTAGTTTAGCTTTCATGCAATGTTTCATAAGGTACTGATCCCAATAGACCATGTTACATTTCAAATTGAATAATAACACCAAAACCTTGTTTCTGGAGAGAGTTGAGCAATTCCAAAGCATCAAAGTGGACCGCTGTACTCTATTTAGTGTTCTAAGTAGTCTAACATGCTAGTTTAGCTTTCGTGCAACGTTTTATAAGGTTATGAGGCCAATAGACCATGTTACCTTTCATATTACATAAAAACATCAAAACCTCATCTATGGAGAGAGTTGACCAATTTCGAAGCATCATAGTGGAGCGCTGTACTCTATTTAGTGTTCTTAGAAGTCTCACACTCTAGTTTAGCTTTCGTGCATTGTTTCATAAGGTAGTGATGCCAATTGACCATGTTACATTTCAAATTGCAAAAAAAGGTCAAAAGCTCATCTATGGAGAGAGTTGAGCAATTCCAAAGCATCAGAGTGGACCGCTACACTCTATTTAGTGTTCTTAGAAGTCTAACACGCTAGTTTAGCTTTCGTGCAATGTTTCATAAGGTAATGATACCAATAGACCATGTTACATTTCAAATAGCAAATAAACGTCAAAAGCTCTTCTACGGAGAGAGTTGAACAATTCCAAAGCATCAAATTGGACCGTTGTACTCTATTTAGTGTTCTTAGAAGTCTTACATGCTAGTTTAGCTTTCGTGCAATGTTTCATAAGGTAATGCTGCCAATAGACCATGTCACATTTCAAATTGCAAAAAAACGTCAAAAGCTCTTCTATGGAGATAGTTGAGCAATTCCAAAGTATCAGAGTGGACCGCTGTACTCTATTTAGTGTTCTTAGAAGTGTAACATGCTAGTTTAGCTTTCGTGCAACGTTTCATAAGGTACTGACAAAAATAGACCATGTTACATTTCAAATTGCCCAAAATCGTCAAAAGCTACTCTAGGCAGAGAGTGGAGCAATTCCAAAGCATCAAAGTGGACCGTTGTACTCTATTTAGTGTTCTTAGAAGTCTAACATGCTAGTTTAGTTTTCGTGCAATGTTTCATAAGGTAATGATGCCAATAGACCATGTTACATTTCAAATTGCAAAAAAAGTCAAAAGCACTTCTATGGAGATAGTTGAGCAATTCCAAAGCATCAGAGTGGACCGCTGTACTCTATTTAGTGTTCTTAGAAGTCTTACACGCTAGTTTAGCTTTCGTGCAACGTTTGATAAGGTAATCACAGCAAAAGACGATGTTACATTTCAAATTGCGCAAAAACGTCAAAGGCTAGTCTATGGAGAGAGTTGAACAATTCCAAAGCATCAAAGTGGACCGTTGTACTCTATTTAGTGTTCTAAGCAGTCTAACATGCTAGTTTAGCTTTCGTGCAACGTTTCATAAGGTAATGATGCCAATAGACCATGTGACATTTCAAATTGCAAAAAAATGTCAAAAGCTCATCGATGGAGAGAGTTGAGCAATTCCAAAGCATCAGAGTGGACCGCTGCACTCTATTTAGTGTTCTTAGAAATCGAACATGCTAGTTTAGCTTTCGTGCAATGTTTCATAAGGTAATGATGCCAATAGACCATGTTACATTTCAAATAGCAAATAAACGTCAAAAGCTCATCTATGGAGAGAGTTGAGCAATTCCAAAGCATCAGAGTGGACCGCTGTACTCTATTTAGTATTCTTAGAAGTCTAACATGCTATTTTAGCTTTCGTGCCATGTTTCATAGGGTAATAATGCCAATAGACCATGTTACATTTCAAATTGCACAAAAAGGTCAAAAGCTAGTCTATGGAGAGATTTGAGCAATCCCAAAGCATCAAAGTGGACCACTGTACTCTATATAGTGTTCTAAGCATTCTAGCAGGCTAGTTTAGCTTTCGTGCCACGTTTTATAAGGCAATGATGGCAATAGAGAATTTTACGTTTCAAATTGCACAAAACGCAAAAAGCTCGTCCATGGAGAGAGTTTAGCAATTCCAAGGCATCAAAGTGGATCGCTGTACTCTATTTAGTGTTCTTAGAAGTCTAACATGCTAGTTTAGCTTTCGTGCAATGTTTCATAAGGTAATGATGCCAATAGACCATGTTACATTTCAACATGTATCAAAACACCAAAACCTTGTTTATGGAGAGAGTTGAGAAATTCCAAAGCATCAAAGTGGACCGCTGTACTCTATTTGGTGTTCTAAGTAGTCTAACATGATAGTTTAGCTTTCGTGCAACGTTTTACAAGGTAATGAGGCAAATAGACCATTTTACCTTTCAAATTGCATAAAAACATCAAAACCTCGTCTATGGAGAGAGTTGAGCAATTTCGAAGCATCAAAGTGGAGCGTTGCACTCTATTTAGTGTTCTTTGAAGTCTAACACTCTAGTTTAGCTTTCGTGCAATGTTTCACAAGGTAATGATGCCAATAGACCATGTGACATTTCAAATTGCAAAAAAAGTCAAAAGCTCATCAATGGAGAGAGTTGAGCAATTCCAAAGCATCAGAGTGGACCCCTGCACTCTATTTAGTGTTCTTAGAAATCTAACATGCTAGTTTAGCTTTCGTGCAATGTTTCATAAGGTAATGATGCCAATAGACCATGTTACATTTAAAATAGCAAATAAACGTCAAAAACTCATCTATGGAGAGAGTTGAGCAATTCCAAAGCATCAGAGTGGACCGCTGTACTCTATTTAGTGTTCTTAGAAGTCTAACATGCTAGTTTAGCTTTCGTGCAACGTTTCATAAGGTAATGACCACAATAGACCATGTTACATTTCAAATTGCGCAAAAACGTCAAAAGGTAGTCTATGGAGAGATTTGAGCAATTCCAAAGCATCAAAGTGGACCGTTGTACTCTATTTAATGTTCTAAGCAGTCTAACATGCTAGTTTAGCTTTCGTGCAACGTTTCATAAAGTAATGATGCCAATAGACCATGTTACATTTCAAATTGCATAAAAACATCAAAACCTCGTCTATGGAGAGAGTCGAGCAATTCCAAAGCATCAAAGTGGACCGCTGTACTCTATTTAGTGTTCTAAGCATTCTAACAGGCTAGTTTAGCTTTCGTGCCACGTTTCATAAGGCTGTGATGGCAATAGACAATGTTACGTTTCAAATTGCACAAAACGTCAAAAGCTCGTCCATGGAGAGAGTTTAGCAATTCCAAAGCATCAAAGTGGACCGCTGTACTCAATTTAGTGTTCTTAGAAGTCTAACATGCTAGTTTAGCTTTTGCGCAATGTTTCATAAGGTAATGATGCCAATAGACCATGCTACATTTCAAATTGCGCAAAAACGTCAAAAGCTAGTCTATGGAGAGGGTTGAGCATTCCAAAGCATCAAAGTGGACCATTGTACTCTATTTAGTGTTCTAAGCATTCTAGCAGGCTAGTTTAGCTTTCGTGCCACATTTCATAAGGCAATGATGGCAATAGACAATTTTACGTTTCAAATTGCACAAAACGTAAAAAGCTCGTCCATGGAGAGAGTTTAGCAATTCCAAAGCATCAAAGTGGACCGCTGTACTCTATTTAGTGTTCTTAGAAGTCTAACATGCTAGTTTGGCTTTCGTGCAACGTTTCATAAGGTAATCACAGCAATAGACCATGTTACATTTCAAATTGCGCAAAAACGTCAAAAGCTAGTCTACGGAGAGTGTTGAACAATTCCAAAGCATCAAAGTGGACCGTTGTACTCTATTTAGTGTTCTAAGCAGTCTAACACGCTAGTTTAGCTTTCGTGCAACGTTTCATAAGGTAATGATGCCAATAGACCATGTTAGATTTCAAATTGCATAAAAGCATCAAAACCTCATCGATGGAGAGAGTCGAGCAATTCCAAAGCATCAAAGTGGACCACTGTACTCTATTTAGTGTTCTAAGCAGTCTAACAGGCTATTTTAGCTTTCATGCAACATTTCATAAGGTAATGATCCCAATAGACAATGTTACATTTCAAATTGCATAAAAACATCAAAACCTCATCTATGGCGAGAGTTGAGCAATTCCAAAGCATCAAAGTGGATCGCTGTACTCTCTTTAGTGTTCTTAGAAGTCTCACACACTAGTTTAGCTTTCGTGCCATGTTTTATAGGGTAATAATGCCAATAGACCTTGTTACATTTCAAATTGCACAAAAACGTCAAAAGCTAGTCTATGGAGAGAGTTGAGCAATTCCAAAGCATCAAAGTGGACCACTGTACTCTATTTAGTGTTCTAAGCAGTCTAACAGGCTAGTTTAGCTTTCATGCAATGTTTGATAAGGTACTGATCCCAATAGACCATGTTACATTTCAAATTGAATAAAAACACCAAAACCTTGTTTCCGGAGAGAGTTGAGCAATTTCAAAGCATCAAAGTGGACCGCTGTACTCTATTTAGTGTTCTAAGTAGTCTAACATGCTAGTTTAGCTTTCGTGCAACGTTTTATATGGTCATGAGGCCAATAGACCATGTTACCTTTCATATTGCATAAAAACATCAAAACCTCGTCTATGGAGAGAGTTGACCAATTTCGAAGCATCAAAGTGGAGCGCTGTACTCTATTTAGTGTTCTTAGAAGTCTAACACTCTAGTTTAGCTTTCGTGCATTGTTTCATAAGGTAGTGATGCCAATTGACCATGTTACATTTCAAATTGCAAAAAAAGGTCAAAAGCTCATCTATGGAGAGAGTTGAGCAATTCCAAAGCATCAGAGTGGACCGCTACACTCTATTTAGTGTTCTTAGAAGTCTAACACGCTAGTTTAGCTTTCGTGCAATGTTTCATAAGGTAATGATACCAATAGACCATGTTACATTTCAAATAGCAAATAAACGTCAAAAGCTCTTCTACGGAGAGAGTTGAACAATTCCAAAGCATCAAATTGGACCGTTGTACTCTATTTAGTGTTCTTAGAAGTCTTACATGCTAGTTTAGCTTTCGTGCAATGTTTCATAAGGTAATGCTGCCAATAGACCATGTTACATTTCAAATTGCAAAAAAACATCAAAAGCTCTTCTATGGAGATAGTTGAGCAATTCCAAAGTATCAGAGTGGACCGCTGTACTCTATTTAGTGTTCTTAGAAGTCTAACATGCTAGTTTAGCTTTCGTGCAACGTTTCATAAGGTACTGACAACAATAGACCATGTTACATTTCAAATTGCGCAAAATCGTCAAAAGCTAGTCTAGGCAGAGAGTGGAGCAATTCCAAAGCATCAAAGTGGACCGTTGTACTCTATTTAGTGTTCTTAGAAGTCTAACATACTAGTTTAGTTTTCGTGCAATGTTTCATAAGGTAATGATGCCAATAGACCATGTTACATTTCAAATTGCAAAAAAAGTCAAAAGCTCTTCAATGGAGATAGTTGAGCAATTCCAAAGCATTAGAGTGAACCGCTGTACTCTCTTTAGTGTTCTTAGAAGTCTTACACGCTAGTTTAGCTTTCGTGCAACGTTTCATAAGGTAATCACAGCAAAAGACCATGTTACATTTCAAATTGCGCAAAAACGTCAAAGGCTAGTCTATGGAGAGAGTTGTACAATTCCGAAGCATCAAAGTGGACCGTTGTACTCTATTTAGTGTTCTAAGCAGTCTAACATGCTAGTTTAGCTTTCGTGCAACGTTTCATAAGGTAATGATGCCAATAGAACATGTGACATTTCAAATTGCAAAAAAACGTCAAAAGCTCATCTATGGAGAGAGTTGAGCAATTCCAAAGCATCAGAGTGGACCGCTGCACTCTATTTAGTGTTCTTAGAAATCTAACATGCTAGTTTAGCTTTCGTGCAATGTTTCATAAGGTAATGATGCCAATAGACCATGTTACATTTCAAATAGCAAATAAACATCAAAAGCTCATCTATGAAGAGAGTTGAGCAATTCCAAAGCATCAGAGTGGACCGCTGTACTCTATTTAGTATTCTTAGAAGTCTAACATGCTAGTTTAGCTTTCGGTCAACGTTTCATAAGGTAAAGACAACAATAGACCATGTTACATTTCAAATTGCGCACAAACGTCAAAAGGTAGTCTATGGAGAGAGTCGAGCAATTCCAAAGCATCAAAGTGGACCACTGTACTCTATTTAGTGTTCTAAGCAGTCTAACAGGCTATTTTAGCTTTCATGCAACATTTCATAAGGTAATGATCCCAATAGACAATGTTACATTTCAAAATTGCCTAAAAACACCAAAACCTCGTCTATGGAGAGAGTTGAGCAATTCCAAAGCATCAAAGTGGACTGCTGTACTCTATTTAGTGTTCTAAGCATTCTAACAGGCTAGTTTAGCTTTCGTGCCATGTTTCATAGGGTAATAATGCCAATGGACCATGTTACATTTCAAATTGCACAAAAACGTCAAAAGCTAGTCTATGGAGAGATTTGAGCAATCCCAAAGCATCAAAGTGGACCACTGTACTCTATTTAGTGTTCTAAGCATTCTAGCAGGCTAGTTTAGCTTTCGTGCCACGTTTCATAAGGCAATAAAGGCAATAGACAATTTTACGTTTCAAATTGCACAAAACGCAAAAAGCTCGTCCATGGAGAGAGTTTAGCAATTCCAAAGCATCAAAGTGGATCGCTGTACTCTATTTAGTGTTCTTAGAAGTCTAACATGCTAGTTTAGCTTTCGTGCAATGTTTCATAAGGTAATGATGCCAATAGAACATGTTACATTTCAACATGTATAAAAACACCAAAACCTTGTTTATGGAGAGAGTTGAGAAATTCCAAAGCATCAAAGTGGACCGCTCTACTCTATTTAGTGTTCTAAGTAGTCTAACATGATAGTTTAGTTTTCGTGCAACGTTTTACAAGGTAATGAGGCAAATAGACCATGTTACCTTTCAAATTGCATAAAAACATCAAAACCTCGTCTATGGAGAGAGTTGAGCAATTTCGAAACATCAAAGTGGAGCGTTGCACTCTATTTAGTGTTCTTAGAAGTCTAACACTCTAGTTTAGCTTTCGTGCAATGTTTCATAAGGTAATGATGCCAATAGACCATGTGACATTTCAAATTGCAAAAAAAGTCAAAAGCTCATCTATGGAGAGAGTTGAGCAATTCCAACGCATCAGAGTGGACCGCTGCACTCTATTTAGTGTTCTTAGAAATCTAACATGCTAGTTTAGCTTTCGTGCAATGTTTCATAAGGTAATGATGCCAATAGACCATGTTACATTTCAAATAGCAAATAAACGTCAAAAGCTCATCTATGGAGAGAGTTGAGCAATTCCAAAGCATCAGAGTGGACCGCTGTTCTCTATTTAGTGTTCTTAGAAGTCTAACATGCTAGTTTAGCTTTCGTGCAACGTTTCATAAGGTAATGACCACAATAGACCATGTTACATTTCAAATTGCGCAAAAACGTCAAATGGTAGTCTATGGACAGAGTTGAGCAATTCCAAAGCATCAAAGTGGACCGTTGTACTCTATTTAATGTTCTAAGCAGTCTAACATGCTAGTTTAGCTTTCGTGCAACGTTTCATAAGGTAATGATGCCAATAGCCCATGTTATATTTCAAATTGCATAAAAACATCAAAACCTCGTCTATGGAGAGAGTCGAGCAATTCCAAAGCATCAAAGTGGACCGCTGTACTCTATTTAGTGTTCTAAGCATTCTAACAGGCTAGTTTAGCTTTCGTGCCACGTTTCATAAGGCAGTGATGGCAATAGACAATGTTACATTTCAAATTGCACAAAACGTCAAAAACTCGTCCATGGAGAGAGTTTAGCAATTCCAAAGCATCAAAGTGGACCGCTGTACTCAATTTAGTGTTCTTAGAAGTCTAACATGCTAGTTTAGCTTTTGCGCAATGTTTCATAAGGTAATGATGCCAATAGACCATGCTACATTTCAAATTGCGCAAAAACGTCAAAAGCTAGTCTATGGAGAGGGTTGAGCATTCCAAAGCATCAAAGTGGACCATTTGTACCTCTAATTTAGTGTTCTAAGCATATCTAGCAGGCTAGTTTAGCTTTCGTGCCACATTTCATAAGGCAATGATGGCAATAGACAATTTTACGTTTCAAATTGCACAAAACGTAAAAAGCTCGTCCATGGAGAGAGTTTAGCAATTCCAAAGTATCATAGTGGACCGCTATACTCTATTTAGTGTTCCTAGAAGTCTAACATGCTAGTTTGGCTTTCGTGCAACGTTTCATAAGGTAATCACAGCAATAGACCATGTTACATTTCAAATTACGCAAAAACGTCAAAAGCTAGTCTACGGAGAGAGTTGAACAATTCCAAAGCATCAAAGTGGACCGTTGTACTCTATTTAGTGTTCTAAGCAGTCTAACACGCTAGTTTAGCTTTCGTGCAACGTTTCATAAGGTAATGATGCAAATAGACCATGTTAGATTTCAAATTGCATAAAAACATCAAAACCTCATCGATGGCGAGAGTCGAGCAATTCCAAAGCATCAAAGTGGACCACTGTACTCTATTTAGTGTTCTAAGCAGTCTAGCAGGCTATTTTAGCTTTCATGCAACATTTCCTAAGGTAATGATCCCAATAGACAATGTTACATTTCAAATTGCATAAAAACACCAAAACCTCATCTATGGAGAGAGTTGAGCAATTCCAAAGCATCAAAGTGGATCGTTGTACTCTCTTTAGTGTTCTTAGAAGTCTCACACACTAGTTTAGCTTTCGTGCCATGTTTCATAGGGTAATAATGCCAATAGACCATGTTACATTTCAAATTGCACAAAAACGTCAAAAGCTAGTCTATGGAGAGATTTGAGCAATCCCAAAGCATCAAAGTGGACCACTGTACTCTATTTAGTGTTCTAAGCATTCTAGCAGGCTAGTTTAGCTTTCGTGCCACGTTTCATAAGGCAATGAAGGCAATAGACAATTTTACGTTTCAAATTGCACAAAACGCAAAAAGCTCGTCCATGGAGAGAGTTTAGCAATTCCAAAGCATCAAAGTGGATCGTTGTAATCTATTTAGTGTTCTTAGAAGTCTAACATGCTAGTTTAGCTTTCGTGCAATGTTTCATAAGGTAATGATGCCAATAGACCATGTTACATTTCAACTTGTACAAAAACACCAAAACCTTGTTTATGGAGAGAGTTGAGAAATTCCAAAGCATCAAAGTGGACCGCTCTACTCTATTTAGTGTTCTAAGTAGTCTAACAAGATAGTTTAGTTTTCGTGCAACGTTTTACAAGGTAATGAGGCAAATAGACCATGTTACCTTTCAAATTGCATAAAATATCAAAACCTCGTCTATGGAGAGATTTGAGCAATTTCGAAGCATCAAAGTGGAGCGTTGCACTCTATTTAGTGTTCTTAGAAGTCTAACACTCTAGTTTAGCTTTCGTGCAATGTTTCATAAGGTAATGATGCCAATAGACCATGTGACATTTCAAATTGCAAAAAAAGTCAAAAGCTCATCTATGGAGAGAGTTGAGCAATTCCAACGCATCAGAGTGGACCGCTGCACTCTATTTAGTGTTCTTAGAAATCTAACATGCTAGTTTAGCTTTCGGCCAATGTTTCATAGGTAATGATGCCAATAGACCATGTGACATTTCAAATTGCAAAAAAAGTCAAAAGCTCATCTATGGAGAGAGTTGAGCAATTCCAACGCATCAGAGTGGACCGCTGCACTCTATTTAGTGTTCTTAGAAATCTAACATGCTAGTTTAGCTTTCGTGCAATGTTTCATAAGGTAATGATGCCAATAGACCATGTTACATTTCAAATAGCAAATAAACGTCAAAAGCTCATCTATGGAGAGAGTTGAGCAATTCCAAAGCATCAGAGTGGACCGCTGTTCTCTATTTCGTGTTCTTAGAAGTCTAACATGCTAGTTTAGCTTTCGTGCAACGTTTCATAAGTGTAATGACCACAATAGGACCATGTTACATTTCAAATTGCGCAAAAAACGTCAAAGGTAGTCTATGGACAGAGTTGAGCAATTCCAAAGCATCAAAGTGGACCGTTGTACTCTATTTAATGTTCTAAGCAGTCTAACATGCTAGTTTAGCTTTCGTGCAACGTTTCATAAGGTAATGATGCCAATAGCCCATGTTATATTTGAAATTGCATAAAAACATCAAAACGTCGTCTATGGAGAGAGTCGAGCAATTCCAAAGCATCAAAGTGGACCGCTGTACTCTATTTAGTGTTCTAAGCATTCTAACAGGCTAGTTTAGCTTTCGTGCCACGTTTCATAAGGCAGTGATGGCAATAGACAATGTTACGTTTCAAATTGCACAAAACGTCAAAAGCTCGTCCATGGAGAGAGTTTAGCAATTCCAAAGCATCAAAGTGGACCGCTGTACTCAATTTAGTGTTCTTAGAAGTCTAACATGCTAGTTTATCAAAGTGCAACGTTTCATCAGGTAATGATGCCAATAGACCATGTTACATTTCAAATTGCATAATAACATCAAAACCTCGTGTATGGAGAGAGTCGAGCAATTCCAAAGCATCAAAGTGGACCGCTGTACTCTATTTAGTGTTCTAAGCATTCTAACAGGCTAGTTTAGCTTTCGTGCCACGTTTCATAAGGCAGTGATGGCAATAGACAGTGTTACGTTTCAAATTGCACAAAACGTAAAAAGCTCGTCCATGGAGAGAGTTTAGCAATTCCAAAGCATCAAAGTGGACCGCTGTACTCAATTTAGTGTTCTTAGAAGTCTAACATGCTGGTTTAGCTTTTGTGCAATGTTTCATAAGGTAATGATGCCAATAGACCATGCTACATTTCAAATTACGCAAAAACGTCAAAAGCTAGTCTATGGAGAGGGTTGAGCATTCCAAAGCATCAAAGTGGACCATTGTACTCTATTTAGTGTTCTAAGCATTCTAGCAGGCTAGTTTAGCTTTCGTGCCACATTTCATTAAGGCAATGATGGCAATAGACAATTTTACGTTTCAAATTGCACAAAACGTAAAAACTTGTCCATGGAGAGAGTTTAGCAATTCCCAAAGCATCAAAGTGGACCGTTGTACTCTATTTAGTGTTCTTAGAAGTCTAACATGCTAGTTTAGCTTTCGTGCAACGTTTCATAAGGTAATGACCACAATAGACCATGTTACATTTCAAATTGCGCAAAAACGTCAAAAGGTAGTCTATGGAGAGATTTGAGCAATTCCAAAGCATCAAAGTGGACCGTTGTACTCTATTTAATGTTCTAAGCAGTCTAACATGCTAGTTTAGCTTTCGTGCAACGTTTCATAAGGTAATGATGCCAATAGACCATGTTACATTTCAAATTGCATAAAAACATCAAAACCTCGTCTATGGAGAGAGTCGAGCAATTCCAAAGCATCAAAGTGGACCGCTGTACTCTATTTAGTGTTCTAAGCATTCTAACAGGCTAGTTTAGCTTTCGTGCCACGTTTCATAAGGCTGTGATGGCAATAGACAATGTTACGTTTCAAATTGCACAAAACGTCAAAAGCTAGTCCATGGAGAGAGTTTAGCAATTCCAAAGCATCAAAGTGGACCGCTGTACTCAATTTAGTGTTCTTAGAAGTCTAACATGCTAGTTTAGCTTTTGCGCAATGTTTCATAAGGTAATGATGCCAATAGACCATGCTACATTTCAAATTGCGCAAAAACGTCAAAAGCTAGTCTATGGAGAGGGTTGAGCATTCCAAAGCATCAAAGTGGACCATTGTACTCTATTTAGTGTTCTAAGCATTCTAGCAGGCTAGTTTAGCTTTCGTGCCACATTCATAAGCAATGATGGCAATAGACAATTTTACGTTTCAAATTGCACAAAACGTAAAAAGCTCGTCCATGGAGAGAGTTTAGCAATTCCAAAGCATCAAAGTGGACCGCTGTACTCTATTTAGTGTCCTTAGAAGTCTAACATGCTAGTTTGGCTTTCGTGGAACGTTTCATAAGGTAATCACAGCAATAGACCATGTTACATTTCAAATTGCGCAAAAACATCAAAAGCTAGTCTACGGAGAGAGTTGAACAATTCCAAAGCATCAAAGTGGACCGTTGTACTCTATTTAGTGTTCTAAGCAGTCTAACACGCTAGTTTAGCTTTCGTGCAACGTTTCATAAGGTAATGATGCCAATAGACCATGTTAGATTTCAAATTGCATAAAAGCATCAAAACCTCATCGATGGAGAGAGTCGAGCAATTCCAAAGCATCAAAGTGGACCACTGTACTCTATTTAGTGTTCTAAGCAGTCTAATAGGCTATTTTAGCTTTCATGCAACATTTCATAAGGTAATGATCCCAATAGACAATGTTACATTTCAAATTGCATAAAAACATCAAAACCTCATCTATGGCGAGAGTTGAGCAATTCCAAAGCATCAAAGTGGATCGCTGTACTCTCTTTAGTGTTCTTAGAAGTCTCACACACTAGTTTAGCTTTCGTGCCATGTTTTATAGGGTAATAATGCCAATAGACCATGTTACATTTCAAATTGCACAAAAACGTCAAAAGCTAGTCTATGGAGAGAGTTGAGCAATTCCAAAGCATCAAAGTGGACCACTGTACTCTATTTAGTGTTCTAAGCAGTCTAACAGGCTAGTTTAGCTTTCATGCAACGTTTGATAAGGTACTGATCCCAATAGACCATGTTACATTTCAAATTGAATAAAAACACCAAAACCTTGTTTCTGGAGAGAATTGAGCAATTTCAAAGCATCAAAGTGGACCGCTGTACTCTATTTAGTGTTCTAAGTAGTCTAACATGCTAGTTTAGCTCTCGTGCAACGTTTTATATGGTCATGAGGCCAATAGACCATGTTACCTTTCATATTGCATAAAAACATCAAAACCTCGTCTATGGAGAGAGTTGACCAATTTCGATGCATCAAAGTGGAGCGCTGTACTCTATTTTAGTGTTCTTAGAAGTCTAAACACTCTAGTTTAGCTTTCGTGCATTGTTTCATAAGGTAGTGATGCCAATTGACCATGTTACATTTCAAATTGCAAAAAAAGGTCAAAAGCTCATCTATGGAGAGAGTTGAGCAATTCCAAAGCATCAGAGTGGACCGCTACACTCTATTTAGTGTTCTTAGAAGTCTAACACGCTAGTTTAGCTTTCGTGCAATGTTTCATAAGGTAATGATACCAATAGACCATGTCACATTTCAAATAGCAAATAAACGTCAAAAGCTCTTCTACGGAGAGAGTTGAACAATTCCAAAGCATCAAATTGGACCGTTGTACTCTATTTAGTGTTCTTAGAAGTCTTACATGCTAGTTTAGCTTTCGTGCAATGTTTCATAAGGTAATGCTGCCAATAGACCATGTTACATTTCAAATTGCAAAAAAACGTCAAAAGCTCTTCTATGGAGATAGTTGAGCAATTCCAAAGTATCAGAGTGGACCGCTGTACTCTATTTAGTGTTCTTAGAAGTCTAACATGCTAGTTTAGCTTTCGTGCAACGTTTCATAAGGTACTGACAACAATAGACCATGTTACATTTCAAATTGCGCAAAATCGTCAAAAGCTAGTCTAGGCAGAGAGTGGAGCAATTCCAAAGCATCAAAGTGGACCGTTGTACTCTATTTAGTGTTCTTAGAAGTCTAACATGCTAGTTTAGTTTTCGTGCAATGTTTCATAAGGTAATGATGCAAATAGACCATGTTACATTTCAAATTGCAAAAAAGTCAAAAGCTCTTCAATGGAGATAGTTGAGCAATTCCAAAGCATCAGAGTGGACCGCTGTACTCTATTTAGTGTTCTTAGAAGTCTAACATGCTAGTTTAGCTTTCGTGCAACGTTTCATAAGGTACTGACAACAATAGACCATGTTACATTTCAAATTGCGCAAAATCGTCAAAAGCTAGTCTAGGCAGAGAGTTGGAGCAATTCCAAAGCATCAAAGTGGAACCGTTTGTACTCTATTTAGTGTTCTTAGAAGTCTAACATGCTAGTTTAGTTTTCGTGCAATGTTTCATAAGGTAATGATGCAAATAGACCATGTTACATTTCAAATTGCAAAAAAAGTCAAAAGCTCTTCAATGGAGATAGTTGAGCAATTCCAAAGCATCAGAGTGGACCGCTGTACTCTATTTAGTGTTCTTAGAAGTCTTACACGCTAGTTTAGCTTTCGTGCAACGTTTCATAAGGTAATCACAGCAAAAGGACCATGTTACATTTCAAATTGCGCAAAAACGTCCAAAGGCTAGTCTATGGAGAGAGTTGAACAATTCCGAAGCATCAAAGTGGACCGTTGTACTCTATTTAGTGTTCTAAGCAGTCTAACATGCTAGTTAGCTTTCCGTGCAACGTTTCATAAGGTAATGATGCCAATAGAACATGTGACATTTCAAATTGCAAAAAAGTCAAAAGCTCATCTATGGAGAGAGTTGAGCAATTCCAAAGCATCAGAGTGGACCGCTGCACTCTATTTAGTGTTCTTAGAAATCTAACATGCTAGTTTAGCTTTCGTGCAATGTTTCATAAGGTAATGATGCCAATAGACCATGTTACATTTCAAATAGCAAATAAACGTCAAAAGCTCATCTATGAGAGAGTTGAGCAATTCCAAAGCATCAGAGTGGACCGCTGTACTCTATTTAGTATTCTTAGAAGTCTAACATGCTAGTTTAGCTTTCGTCAACGTTTCATAAGGTAATGACAACAATAGACCATGTTACATTTCAAATGCGCAAAAACGTCAAAAGGTAGTCTATGGAGAGAGTCGGCAATTCCAAAGCATCAAAGTGGACCACTGTACTCTATTTAGTGTTCTAAGCAGTCTAACAGGCTATTTTAGCTTTCATGCAACATTTCATAAGGTAATGATCCCAACAGACAATGTTACATTTCAAAATTGCCTAAAAACACCAAAACCTCGTCTATGGAGAGAGTTGAGCAATTCCAAAGCATCAAAGTGGACTGCTGTACTCTATTTATGTTCTAAGCATTCTAACGGCTAGTTAGCTTTTGTGCATGTTTCATAGGGTAATAATGCCAATAGACCATGTTACATTTCAAATTGCACAAAAAACGTCAAAAGCTAGTCTATGGAGAGATTTGAGCAATCCCAAAGCATCAAAGTGGACCACTGTACTCTATTTAGTGTTCTAAGCATTCTAGCAGGCTAGTTTAGCTTTCGTGCCACGTTTCATAGGCAATGAAGGCAATAGACAATTTTACGTTTCAAATTGCACAAAACGCAAAAAGCACGTCCATGGAGAGAGTTTAGCATTCCAAAGCATCAAAGTGGATCGCTGTACTCTATTTAGTGTTCTTAGAAGTCTAACATGCTAGTTTAGCTTTCGTGCAATGTTTCATAAGGTAATGATGCCAATAGAACATGTTACATTTCAACATGTATAAAAACACCAAACCTTGTTTATGGAGAGAGTTGAGCAATTCCAAAGCATCAAAGTGGACCGCTCTACTCTATTTAGTGTTCTAAGTAGTCTAACATGATAGTTTAGTTTTCGTGCAACGTTTACAAGGTAATGAGGCAAATAGACCATGTTACATTTCAAATTGCATAAAAACATCAAAACCTCGTCTATGGAGAGAGTTGAGCAATTCCAAACATCAAAGTGGACCGTTGCACTCTATTTAGTGTTCTTAGAAGTCTAACACTCTAGTTTAGCTTTCGTGCAATGTTTCATAAGGTAATGATGCAATAGACCATGTTACATTTCAAATTGCAAAAAAAGTCAAAAGCTCATCTATGGAGAGAGTTGAGCAATTCCAAAGCATCAGAGTGGACCGATGCACTCTATTTAGTGTTCTTAGAAATCTAACATGCTAGTTTAGCTTTCGCGCAATGTTTCATAAGGTAATGATGCCAATAGACCATGTTACATTTCAAATAGCAAATAAACGTCAAAAGCTCATCTATGGAGAGAGTTGAGCAATTCCAAAGCATCAGAGTGGACCGCTGTCTCTATTTAGTGTTCTTAGAAGTCTAACATGCTAGTTTAGCTTTCGTGCAACGTTTCATAAGGTAATGACCCAATAGACCATGTTACATTTCAAATTGCAAAAAACGTCAAAGAGTAGTCTATGGAGAGAGTTGAGCAATTCCAAAGCATCAAAGTGGACCGTTGTACTCATTTATGTTCTAAGAAGTCTAACATGCTAGTTTAGCTTTCGTGCAACGTTTCATAAGGTAATGATGCCAATAGACCATGTTACATTTCAAATTGCATAAAAACATCAAACCTCGTCTATGGAGAGAGTTGAGCAATTCCAAAGCATCAAAGTGGACCGTTGTACTCTATTTAGTGTTCTAAGCATTCTAACAGGCTAGTTTAGCTTTCGTGCCACGTTTCATAAGGCAATGATGGCAATAGACATGTTACGTTTCAAATTGCAAAAACGTCAAAAGCCGTCCATGGAGAGAGTTAGCAATTCCAAAGCATCAAAGTGGACCGCTGTACTCTATTTAGTGTTCTTAGAAGTCTAACATGCTAGTTTAGCTTTTGCGCAATGTTTCATAAGGTAATGATGCCAATAGACCATGTTACATTTCAAATTGCGCAAAAACGTCAAAAGCTAGTCTATGGAGAGGGTTGAGCAATTCCAAAGCATCAAAGTGGACCATTGTACTCTATTTAGTGTTCTAAGCATTCTAACAGGCTAGTTTAGCTTTCGTGCACATTTCATAAGGTAATGATGCAATAGACAATGTTACATTTCAAATTGCACAAAACGTCAAAAGCTCGTCATGGAGAGAGTTGAGCAATTCCAAAGCATCAAAGTGGACCGCTGTACTCTATTTAGTGTTCTAGAAGTCTAACATGCTAGTTTGGCTTTCGTGCAACGTTTCATAAGGTAATCACAGCAATAGACCATGTTACATTTCAAATTACGCAAAAAACGTCAAAAGCTAGTCTATGGAGAGAGTTGAACAATTCCAAAGCATCAAAGTGGACCGTTGTACTCTATTTAGTGTTCTAAGCAGTCTAACACGCTAGTTTAGCTTTCGTGCAACGTTTCATAAGGTAATGATGCAATAGACCATGTTACATTTCAAATTGCAAAAAACATCAAAACCTCATCGATGGGAGAGTCGAGCAATTCCAAAGCATCAAAGTGGACCGCTGTACTCTATTTAGTGTTCTAAGCAGTCTAGCAGGCTATTTTAGCTTTCATGCACATTTCATAAGGTAATGATCCCAATAGACAATGTTACATTTCAAATTGCATAAAAAAAAACCAAAACCTCATCTATGGAGAGAGTTGAGCAATTCCAAAGCATCAAAGTGGACCGCTGTACTCTCTTTAGTGTTCTTAGAAGTCTACACTAGTTTAGCTTTCGTGCCATGTTTCATAGGGTAATGCCAATAGACCATGTTACATTTCAAATTGCACAAAAACGTCAAAAGGCTAGTCTATGGAGAGATTTGAGCAATCCAAAGCATCAAAGTGGACCACTGTACTCTATTTAGTGTTCTAAGCATTCTAGCAGGCTAGTTTAGCTTTCGTGCCACGTTTCATAAGGCAATGATGGCAATAGACAATTTTACGTTTCAAATTGCACAAAACGCAAAAAGCTAGTCATGGAGAGAGTTAGCAATTCCAAAGCATCAAAGTGGACCGCTGTACTCTATTTAGTGTTCTTAGAAGTCTAACATGCTAGTTTAGCTTTCGTGCAAGTTTCATAAGGTAATGATGCCAATAGACCATGTTACATTTCAAATGTATAAAAACCAAAACCTGTTATGGAGAGAGTTGAGCAATTCCAAAGAATCACAAGTGGACCGCTCTACTCTATTTAGTGTCTAAGTAGTCTAACAGCTAGTTTAGCTTTCGTGCAACGTTTACAAGGTAATGAGGCAATAGACCATGTTACATTTCAAATTGCAAAAACATCAAAAGCTCATCTATGGAGAGATTTGAGCAATTCGAAGCATCAAAGTGGAGCGTTGCACTCTATTTAGTGTTCTTAGAAGTCTAACACTCTAGTTTAGCTTTCGTGCAATGTTTCATAAGGTAATGAGCCAATAGACCATGTTACATTTCAAATTGCAAAAAAAGTCAAAAGCTCATCTATGGAGAGAGTTGAGCAATTCCAAAGCATCAAGTGGACCGCTGCACTCTATTTAGTGTTCTTAAATCTAACATGCTAGTTTAGCTTTCGTGCAATGTTTCATAAGGTAATGATGCCAATAGACCATGTTACATTTCAAATGCAAATAAACGTCAAAAGCTCATCTATGGAGAGAGTTGAGCAATTCCAAAGCATCAGAGTGGACCGCTGTACTCTATTTAGTGTTCTTAGAAGTCTAACATGCTAGTTTAGCTTTCGTGCAACGTTTCATAAGGTACTGGCAACAATAGACCATGTTACATTTCAAATTGCGCAAAAACGTCAAAAGTAGTCTATGGACAGAGTTGAGCAATTCCAAAGCATCAAAGTGGACCGTTGTACTCTATTTATGTTCTAAGCAGTCTAACATGCTAGTTTAGCTTTCGTGCAACGTTTCATAAGGTAATGATGCCAATAGACCATGTTATTTGAAATTGCATAAAAACATCAAAACGTCGTCTATGGAGAGAGTTGAGCAATTCCAAAGCATCAAAGTGGACCGCTGTACTCTATTTAGTGTTCTAAGAATTCTAACAGGCTAGTTTAGCTTTCGTGCCACGTTTCATAAGCAGTAATGATGGCAATAGACAATGTTACGTTTCAAATTGCACAAAACGTCAAAAGCTCGTCCATGGAGAGAGTTTAGCAATTCCAAAGCATCAAAGTGGACCGCTGTACTCAATTTAGTGTTCTTAGAAGTCTAACATGCTAGTTTAGCTTTTGCGCAATGTTTCATAAGGTAATGATGCCAATAGACCATGTTACATTTCAAATTGCAAAAACGTCAAAAGCTAGTCTATGGAGAGGGTTGAGCAATTCCAAGCATCAAAGTGGACCTGTACTCTATTTAGTCTTCTAAGCATTCTAGCAGGCTAGTTAGCTTTCGTGCCATATTTCATAAGGCAATGATGGCAATAGACAATTTACATTTCAAATTGCACAAAACGTCAAAAGCTCGTCCATGGAGAGAGTTTAGCAATTCCAAAGCATCAAAGTGGACCGCTGTACTCTATTTAGTGTTCTAGAAGTCTAACATGCTAGTTTAGCTTTCGTGCAACGTTTCATAAGGTAATCACAGCAATAGACCATGTTACATTTCAAATTGCGCAAAAAACGTCAAAAGCTAGTCTATGGAGAGAGTTGAGCAATTCCAAAGCATCAAAGTGGACCGTTGTACTCTATTTAGTGTTCTAAGCAGTCTAACACGTTAGTTTAGCTTTCGTGCAACGTTTCATAAGGTAATGATGCAAATAGACCATGTTAGATTTCAAATTGCATAAAAACATCAAAACCTCATCGATGGGAGAGTCGAGCAATCCAAAGCATCAAAGTGGACCACTGTACTCTATTTAGTGTTTAAGCAGTCTAACAGGCTATTTAGCTTTCATGCAACATTTCATAAGGTAATGATCCCAATAGACAATGTTACATTTCAAATTGCATAAAAACACCAAAACCTCATCTATGGAGAGAGTTGAGCAATTCCAAAGCATCAAAGTGGATCGCTGTACTCTCTTTAGTGTTCTTAGAAGTCTAACACTAGTTTAGCTTTCGTGCCAATGTTTCATAGGTAATAATGCCAATAGACCATGTTACTTTCAAATTGCAAAAAACGTCAAAAGCTAGTCTATGGAGAGAGTTGAGCAATTCCAAAGCATCAAAGTGGACCACTGTACTCTATTTAGTGTTCTAAGCAGTCTAACAGGCTAGTTTAGCTTTCATGCAACGTTTCAAAGGTATGATCCCAATAGACCATGTTACATTTCAAATTGAAAAAAACCAAAACCTGTCATGGAGAGAGTTGAGCAATTCCAAAGCATCAAAGTGGACCGCTGTACTCTATTTAGTGTTCTAAGAAGTCTAACATGCTAGTTTAGCTTTCGTGCAATGTTTCATAAGGTCATGAGGCCAATAGACCATGTTACTTTCAATTGCATAAAAACATCAAAAGCTCGTCTATGGAGAGAGTTGAGCAATTCAAAGAATCAAAGTGGACCGCTGTACTCTATTTAGTGTTCTTAGATGTGTAACACTCTAGTTTAGCTTTCGTGCAATGTTTCATAAGGTAATGATGCCAATAGTCCATGTTACGTTTCAAATTGCAAAAAAAGTCAAAAGCTCATCTATGGAGAGAGTTGAGCAATTCCAAAGCATCAGAGTGGACCGCTGCACTCTATTTAGGTTCTTAGAAGTCTAACATGCTAGTTAGCTTTCGTGCAACGTTTCATAAGGTAATGTGCCAATAGACCATGTTACATTTCAAATTGCAAAAAGGTCAAAAGCTCTTCTATGGAGAGAGTTGAGCAATTCAAAGCATCAAAGTGGACCGCTGTACTCTATTTAGTGTTTT
This sequence comes from Tripterygium wilfordii, assembly GCF_013401445.1. Taxonomy (NCBI): domain Eukaryota; kingdom Viridiplantae; phylum Streptophyta; class Magnoliopsida; order Celastrales; family Celastraceae; genus Tripterygium; species Tripterygium wilfordii. The sequence goes on along the minus strand of NC_052239.1, from coordinate 7,742,985 downwards.
AGAAGTCTAACATGCTAGTTTAGCTTTCGTGCAACGTTTCATAAGGTAATGCAACAATAGACCATGTTACATTTCAAATTGCAAAACGTCAAAAGCTCGTCTATGGAAGAGTTGAGCAATTCCAAAGCATCAAAGTGGACCGCTGTACTCTATTTAGTGTTCTTAGAAGTCTAACATGCTAGTTTAGCTTTCGTGCAATGTTTCATAAGGTAATGATGCCAATAGACCATGTTACATTTCAAATTGGCAAAAGTCAAAAGCTAGTCATGGAGAGAGTTGAGCAATTCCAAAGCATCAAAGTGGACCGCTGTACTCTATTTAGTGTTCTTAGAAGTCTACATCTAGTTTAGCTTTCGTGCAAGTTTCATAAGGTAATGAGCAAAGACCATGTTACATTTCAAATTGCAAAAAACGTCAAAGCTAGTCTTATGGAGAGAGTTGAGCAATTCAAAGCATCAAAGTGGACCGCTGTACTCTATTTAGTGTTCTTAGAAGTCTAACATGCTAGTTTAGCTTTCGTGCAATATTTCATAAGGTAATGATGCCAATACACCATGTTAGATTTCAAATTGCATAAAAACATCAAAACTCGTCGAAGGAGAGAGTGAGCAATTCCAAAGCATCAAAGTGGACCGCTGTACTCTATTTAGTGTTCTAAGCAGTCTAACAGGCTTTTAGCTTTCATGCAACATTTCATAAGGTAATGATCCCAATAGACAATGTTACATTTCAAATTGCATTAAAAAACCAAAACCTATCTATGGAGAGAGTTGAGCAATTCCAAAGCATCAAGTGGACCGTTGTACTCTATTTAGTGTTCTTCGAAGGTCACACACTAGTTTAGCTTTCGTGCAATGTTTCATAAGGTAATGATGCCAATAGACCATGTTACATTTCAAATTGCACAAAAACGTCAAAAGCTAGTCCATGGAGAGAGTTGAGCAATTCCAAAGCATCAAGTGGACCACTGTACTCTATTTAGTGTTCTAAGAAGTCTAACAGGCTAGTTTAGCTTTCGTGCAACGTTTCATAAGGTATGATCCCAATAGACCATGTTACATTTCAAATTGAAAAAACGTCAAAAGCTGTCTATGGAGAGAGTTGAGCAATTCCAAAGCATCAAAGTGGACCGTTGTACTCTATTTAGTGTTCTAAGAAGTCTAACGTATGTTTAGCTTTCGTGCAATGTTTCATAAGGTAATGAGGCCAATAGACCATGTTACCTTCAAATTGCATAAAAACAAAAACCTAGTCTATGGAGAGAGTGAGCAATTCAAAGCATCAAAGTGGGCGCTGTACCCTCTATTTAGTGTTCTTGGAAGTCTAAACTCTAGTTTAGCTTTCGTGCAATGTTTCATAAGGTAATGATGCCAATAGACCATGTTACATTTCAAATTGCAAAAAGGTCAAAAGCTCGTCTATGGAGAGAGTTGAGCAATTCCAAAGCATCAAAGTGGACCGCTACTCTATTTAGTGTTCTTAGAAGTCTAACACGCTAGTTTAGCTTTCGTGCAACGTTTCATAAGGTAATGATACCATAGACCATGTTACATTTCAAAGCAAATAAACGTCAAAAGCTCAGTCTATGGAGAGAGTTGAGCAATTCCAAAGCATCAAAGGGACCGCTGTACTCTATTTAGTGTTTGAAGTCTAACATGCTAGTTTAGCTTTCGTGCAATGTTTCATAAGGTAATGATGGCAATAGATCATGTTACATTTCAAATTATAAAAAAACATCAAAAGCTCTTCTATGGAGATAGTTGAGCAATTCCAAAGCATCAGAGTGGACCGCTGTACTCTATTTAGTGTTCTTAGAAGTCTAACATGCTAGTTTAGCTTTCGTGCAACGTTTCATAAGGTAATGACAACAATAGACCATGTTACATTTCAAATTGCGCAAAAATGTCAAAAGCTAGTCTATGGACAGAGTTGAGCAATTCCAAAGCATCAAAGTGGACAGTTGTACTCTATTTATGTTCTAGAAGTCTAACATGCTAGTTTAGCTTTCGTGCAACGTTTCATAAGGTAATGACATGCAATAGACCATGTACATTCAAATTGCAAAAAACGTCAAAAGCTAGTCTATGGAGAGAGTTGAGCAATTCCAAAGCATCAAAGTGGACCGCTACTCTATTTAGTGTTCTAGAAGTCTAACATGCTAGTTTAGCTTTCGTGCAGCGTTTCATAAGGTAATGATGCCAATAGACCATGTTACATTTCAAATTGCATAAAACATCAAAACCTCGTCTATGGAGAGAGTGAGCAATTCCAAAGCATCAAAGTGGACCGCTGTACTCTATTTAGTGTTCTAAGCATTCTAACAGCTAGTTTACTTTCGTGCACGTTTCATAAGGTAATGATGGCAATAGACATGTTACGTTTCAAATTGCACAACGCAAAAAGCTATCCATGGAGAGAGTTAGCAATTCCAAAGCATCAAAGTGGACCGTTGTACTCTATTTAGTGTTCTAAGCAGTCTAACAGGCTAGTTTAGCTTTCGTGCAACGTTTCATAAGGTAATGATGCCAATAGACCATGTTACATTTCAAATTGCATAAAAACACCAAAACCTCGTCTATGGAGAGAGTTGAGCAATTCCAAAGCATCAAAGTGGACCGCTGTACTCTATTTAGTGTTCTTAGAAGTCTAACAGCGTAGTTTAGCTTTCGTGCATGTTTCATAGGTAATGATGCCAATAGACCATGTTACATTTCAAATTGCACAAAAACGTCAAAAGCTGTCTATGGAGAGAGTTGAGCAATTCCAAAGCATCAAAGTGGACCGCTGTACTCTATTTATGTTCTAAGCAAGTCTAACAGGCTAGTTTAGCTTTCATGCAACGTTTCATAAGGTAATATGATCCCAATAGACCATGTTACATTTCAAATTGCATAAAAACACCAAAACCTTGTTTATGGAGAGAGTTGAGCAATTCCAAAACATCAAAGTGCACCGCGGCACTCTATTTAGTGTTCTAAGTAGTCTAACATGCTAGTTTAGCTTTCGCGCAACGTTTTATAAGGTAATGAGGTCAATAGACCAAGTTACCTTTCAAATTGCATAAAAACGTCAAAACCTCGTCTATGGAGAGAGTTGAGCAATTTTGAAGCATCAAAGTGGAGCGCTGTACTCTATTTAGTGTTATTCGAAGCCTAACACTCTAGTTTAGCTTTCGTGCAATGTTTCATAAGGTAATGATGCCAATAGACCATGTTACATTTCAAATTGCAAAAAATGTTAAAAGCTCATCTACGGAGAGAGTTGAGCAATTCCAAAGCATCAGAGTGGACCGCTGCACTCTATTTAGTATTCTTAAAGTCTAATGCGCTAGTTTAGCTTTCGTGCATTGTTTCATAAGGTAATGATGCTAATAGACCATGTTACATTTCAAATAGCAAATAAACGTCAAAAGCTCATCTATGGAGAGAGTTGAGCAATCCCAAAGCATCAAAGTGGACCGCAGTACTCTATTTAGAGTTCTTAGAAGTCTAACATGCTAGTTTAGCTTTCATGCAATGTTTCATAAGGTAATGACAGCAATAGACTATGTTACATTTGAAATTGCGCAAAAACGTCAAAAGCTAGTCTATGGAGAGAGTTGAGCAATTCCAAAGCATCAAAGTGGACCGTTGTACTCTTTTTAATGTTCTAAGCAGTCTAACATGCTAGTGTAGCTTTCGTGCAGCGTTTCATAAGGTAATGATGCCAATAGACCATGTTACATTTCAAATTGCATAACAACATCAAAACCTCGTCTATGGAGAGAGTCGAGTAATTCCAAAGCATCAAAGTGGACCGTTGTACTCTATTTAGTGTTCTAAGAATTCTAACAGGATAGTTCAGCTTTTGTGCCACGTTTCATAAGGCAATGATGGAAATAGACAATGTTACGTTTCAAATTGCACGAAACGCCAAAAGCTCATCCATGGAGAGAGTTAGCAATTCCAAAGCATCAAAGTGGACCGCTATACTATATTTAGTGTTCTAAGCAGTCTAACAGGCTAGTTTAGCTTTGATGCAACATTTCATGAGGTAATGATCCCAATAGACCATGTTACATTTCAAATTGCATAAAAACACCAAAACCTCGTCTATGGAGAGAGTTAAGCAATTCCAAAGCATCAAAGTGGATCGCTGTACTCTATTTAGTGTTCTTAGAAGTCTAACACGCTAGTTTAGCTTTCGTGCCATGTTTCATAGGGTAATAATGCCAATAGACCATGTTACATTTCAAATTGCACAAAAACATCAAAAGCTAGTCTATGGAGAGAGTTGAGCAATTCCAAAGCATCAAAGTGGACCACTGTACTCTATTTAGTGTTCTAAGCAATCTAACAGGCTAGTTTAGCTTTCATGCTTCATTTCATAAGGTACTGATCCCAATAGACCATGTTACATTTCAAATTGCATAAAAACCCCAAAACCTTGTTTATGGAGAGAGATGAGCAATTCCAAAGCATCAAAGTGGACCGCTGCACTCTATTTAGTGTTCTAAGTAGTCTAAAATGCTAGTTTTGTTTTCGCGCAACCTTTTATAAGGTAATGAGGTCAATAGACCATGTTACCTTTCAAATTGCATAAAAACGTCAAAACCACGTCTATGGAGAGAGTTGAGCAATTTCGAAGCATCGAAGTGGAGCGCTGTACTCTATTTTGTGTTCTTAGAAGTCTAACACTCTGATTTAGCTTTCGTGCAATGTTTCATAAGGTAATGAAGCCAATAGACCAAGTTACATTTCAAATTGCAAAAAAACGTTAAACGTTAAAAGCTCATCTATGGAGAGAGTTGAGCAATTCCAAAGCATCAGAGTGGACCGCTGCACTCTATTTAGTGTTCTTAGAAGTCTAACACGCTAGTTTTGCTTTCGTGCATCGTTTCATAAGGTAATGATGCCAATAGACCATGTTACATTTCAAATAGCAAATAAACGTCAGAAGCTCATCTATGGAGAGAGTTGAGCAATTCCAAAGCGTCAAAGTGGACCGCTGTACTCTATTTAGTGTTCTTAGAAGTCTAACATGCTAGTTTAGCTTTCATGCAATGTTTCATAAGGTAATGCAGCAATAGACTATGTTACATTTGAAATTGCGCAAAAATGTCAAAAGCTAGTCTATGGAGAGAGTTGAGCAATTCCAAAGCATCAAAGTGGACAGTTGTACCCTTTTTAATGTTCTAAGCAGTCTAACATGCTAGTTTAGCTTTCGTGCAATGTTTCATAAGGTAATGATCGCAATAGACCATGTTACATTTGAAATTGCATAAAAACATCAAAACCTCATCTATGGAGAGAGTTGAGCAATTTCAAAGCATCAAAGTGGACCGTTGTACTCTATTTAGTGTTCTAAGCAGTCTAACAGGCTAGTTTAGCTTTCGTGCCACGTTTCATAAGGTAATGATGCCAATAGACATGGCTACGTTTCAAATTGCACAAAACGTCAAAAGCTCGTCCATGGAGAGAGTTTAGCAATTCCAAAGCATCAAAGTGGACCGCTGTACTCTATTTAGTGTTCTTAGAAGTCTAACACGCTAGTTTAGCTTTCGTGCCATGTTTCATAAGGTAATGATGCCAATAGACCATGTTACATTTCAAATTGCACAAAAACGTCAAAAGCTAGTCTATGGAGAGAGTTGAGCAATTCCAAAGCATCAAAGTGGACCGCTGTACTCTATTTAGTGTTCTAAGCAGTCTAACATAGTTTAGCTTTCGTGCAACGTTTCATAAGGTAATGAGGCAATAGACCATGTTACATTTCAAATTGCATAAAAACATCAAAACCTCATCTATGGAGAGAGTTGAGCAATTCCAAAGCATCAAAGTGGACCGCTGTACTCTATTTAGTGTTCTAAGCATTCTAGCAGGCTAGTTTAGCTTTCGTGCCACGTGTCATAAGGCAATGATGGCAATAGACAATGTTATGTTTCAAGTTGCACAAAACGTCAAAAGCTCGTCCATGGAGAGAGTTTAGCAATTCCAAAGCATCAAAGTGGACCGCTATACTTTATTTAGTGTTCTTAGAAGTCTAACACGCTAATTTAGCTTTCGTGCCATGTTTCATAAGGTAATGATGCCAATAGACCATGTTACATTTCAAATTGCACAAAAACGTCAAAAGCTAGTCTATGGAGAGAGTTGAGCAATTCCAAAGCATCAAAGTGGACCGCTGTACTCTATTTAGTGTTCTAAGCAGTCTAACATGCTAGTTTAGCTTTCGTGCAATGTTTCATAAGGTAATGAGGCCAATAGACCATGTTACATTTCAAATTGCATAAAAACATCAAAACCTCATCTATGGAGAGAGTTGAGCAATTTCAAAGCATCAAAGTGGAGCGTTGTACTCTATATAGTGTTCTTTGAAGTCTAACATGCTAGTTTAGCTTTCGTGCAATGTTTCATAAGGTAATGATGCCAATAGACCATGTTATGTTTCAAATTGCATAAAAACATCAAAAGCTCGTCTATGGAGAGAGTTGAGCAATTCCAAAGCATCAAAGTGGACCGCTGTACTCTATTTAGTGTTCTAAGCAGTCTAACAGGCTAGTTTAGCTTTCGTGCCACGTTTCATAAGGCAGTGATGCAATAGACAATGTTACGTTTCAAATTGCACAAAACGTCAAAAGCTCGTCATGGAGAGAGTTAGCAATTCCAAAGCATCAAAGTGGACCGCTGTACTCTATTTAGTGTTCTTAGAAGTCTAAACGCTATTTAGCTTTCGTGCATGTTTCATAAGGTAATGATGCCAATAGACCATGTTACATTTCAAATTGCACAAAAACGTCAAAAGCTAGTCTATGGAGAGAGTTGAGCAATTCCAAAGCATCAAAGTGGACCGCTGTACTCTATTTAGTGTTCTAAGCAGTCTAACATACTAGTTTAGCTTTCGTGCAACGTTTCATAAGGTAATGAGGCCAATAGACCATGTTACATTTCAAATTGCATAAAAACATCAAAACCTCATCTATGGAGAGAGTTGAGCAATTCCAAAGCATCAAAGTGGACCGCTGTACTCTATTTAGTGTTCTAAGCATTCTAGCAGGCTAGTTTAGCTTTCGTGCACGTCATAACAATGATCAATTTGCCAATAGACATGTTACATTTCAAATTGCACAAAACGTCAAAAGCTCGTCTATGGAGAGAGTTGAGCAATTCCAAAGCATCAAAGTGGACCGCTGTACTTTATTTAGTGTTCTTAGAAGTCTAACAGGTTTAGCTTTCGTGCACGTTTCATAAGGTAATGATGCCAATAGACCATGTTACATTTCAAATTGCACAAAAACGTCAAAAGCTCGTCTATGGAGAGAGTTGAGCAATTCCAAAGCATCAAAGTGGACGCTGTACTCTATTTAGTGTTCTAGCAGTCTAACATGCTAGTTTAGCTTTCGTGCAATGTTTCATAAGGTAATGAGGCCAATAGACCATGTTACATTTCAAATTGCATAAAAACATCAAAACCTCATCTATGGAGAGAGTTGAGCAATTCCAAAGCATCAAAGTGGAGCGTTGTACTATTTAGTGTTCTTGAAGTCTAACGCTAGTTTAGCTTTCGTGCAATGTTTCATAAGGTAATGATGCCAATAGACCATGTTACATTTCAAATTGCATAAAACATCAAAACCTCGTCTATGGAGAGAGTTGAGCAATTTCCAAAGCATCAAAGTGGACCGCTGTACTCTATTTAGTGTTCTAAGCATCTAACAGGCTAGTTTAGCTTTCGTGCAACGTTTCATAAGGTAATGATGCCAATAGACCATGTTACATTTCAAATTGAAAAAACGTCAAAAGCACGTCATGGAGAGAGTTGAGCAATTCCAAAGCATCAAAGTGGACCGCTGTACTCTATTTAGTGTTCTTAGAAGTCTAAGACGCTAGTTTAGCTTTCGTCAACGTTTCATAAGGTAATGATGCCAATAGACCATGTTACATTTCAAATTGCACAAAAACGCCAGCTCAGTCTATGGAGAGAGTTGAGCAATTCCAAAGCATCAAAGTGGACCGCTGTACTCTATTTAGTGTTCTAAGCTGTCTAATAGGCTAGTTTAGCTTTCGTGCAACGTTTCATAAGGTAATGATCCAATAGACCATGTTACATTTCAAATTGCAAAAACACCAAAACCTCGTCTATGGAGAGAGTTGAGCAATTCCAAAGAATCAGAGTGGACCGTTGTACTCTATTTAGTGTTCTAAGCATTCTAGCAGGCTAGTTTAGCTTTCGTGCCACGTTTCATAAGGCAATGATGGCAATAGACAATGTTACGTTTCAAATTGCACAAAACATGAAAAGCTCGCCCATGGAGAGAGTTTAGCAATTCCAAAGCATCAAAGTGGACCGCTGTACTCTATTTAGTGTTCTTAGAAGTCTAACACGCTAGTTTAGCTTTTGTGCCATGTTTCATAAGGTAATGATGCCAATAGACCATGTTACATTTCAAATTGCACAAAAATGTCAAAAGCTAGTCTATGGAGAGAGTTGAGCAATTCCAACGCATCAAAGTGGACTGCTGTACTCTATTTAGTGTTCTAAACTGTCTAATAGGCTAGTTTAGCTTTCATGCAACGTTTCATAAGGTAATGATCCCAATAGACCATGTTACATTTCAAATTGCATAAAAACATCAAAACCTCGTCTATGGAGAGAGTTGAGCAATTCCAAACATCAAAGTGGACCGTTGTACTCTATTTAGTGTTCTTAGAAGTCTAACACGCTAGTTTAGCTTTCGTGCAACGTTTCATAAGGTAATGATGCCAATAGACCATGTTACATTTAAATTGCAAAAAAACGTCAAAAGCTCATCTATGGAGAGAGTTGAGCAATTCCAAAGCATCAAAGTGGACCGCTGCACTCTATTTAGTGTTCTTAGAAGTCTAACACGCTAGTTTAGCTTTCGTGCAATGTTTCATAAGGTAATGATGCCAATAGACCATGTTACATTTCAAATGCAAAAAACGTCAAAAGCTATCATGGAGAGAGTTGAGCAATTCCAAAGCATCAAAGTGGACCGCTGTACTCTATTTAGTGTTCTTAGAAGTCTAACATGCTAGTTTAGCTTTCGTGCAACATTTTCATAAGGTAATGAGCAATAGATATGTTACATTTCAAATTGCACAAAAACGTCAAAAGCTAGTCTATGGAGAGAGTTGAGCAATTCCAAAGCATCAAAGTGGACCGTTGTACTCTATTTATGTTCTAAGCAGTCTAAATGCTAGTTTAGCTTTCGTGCAATGTTTATAAGTAATGATGCCAATAGACCATGTTACATTTCAAATTGCATAAAAACATGAAAACCTAGTCTATGGAGAGAGTTGAGCAATTCCAAAGCATCAAAGTGGACCGCTGTACTCTATTTAGTGTTCTAAGAAATCTAACAGGCTAGTTTAGCTTTCGTGCACGTTTCATAAGGTAATGATGGCAAGAGACATGTTACGTTTTCAAATTGCAAAAACGTCAAAAGCTCGTCCATGGAGAGAGTTTAGCAATTCCAAAGCATCAAAGTGGACCGCTGTACTCTATTTAGTGTTCTTAGAATTCTAGACGCTAGTTTAGCTTTCGTACAACGTTTCATAAGGTAATGATGCCAATAGACCATGTTACATTTCAAATTGCACAAAAACGTCAAAAGCTAGTCTATGGAGAGAGTTGAGCAATTCCAAAGCATCAAAGTGGACGCTGTACTCTATTTAGTGTTCTAAAGTCTAATAGGCTAGTTTAGCTTTCATGCAACGTTTCATAAGGTAATGATCCCAATAGACCATGTTACATTTCAAATTGCAAAAAACGTCAAAAGCTCATCTATGGAGAGAGTTGAGCAATTCCAAAGCATCAAAGTGGACCGCTGTACTCTATTTAGTGTTCTAAGAAGTCTAACAGGCTAGTTTAGCTTTCGTGCCATGTTTCATAAGGTAATGATGCCAATAGACCATGTTACATTTCAAATTGCAAAAACGTCAAAAGCTCGTCTATGGAGAGAGTTGAGCAATTCCAAAGCATCAAAGTGGACCGCTGTACTCTATTTAGTGTTCTTAGAAGTCTAAACACTAGTTTAGCTTTCGTGCAACGTTTCATAAGGTAATGATGCCAATAGACCATGTTACATTTCAAATTGCACAAAAACGTCAAAAGCTAGTCTATGGAGAGAGTTGAGCAATTCCAAAGCATCAAAGTGGACCGCTGTACTCTATTTAGTGTTCTAAGCAGTCTAACATGCTAGTTTAGCTTTCGTGCAACGTTTCATAAGGTAATGAGGCCAATAGACCATGTTACATTTCAAATTGAATAAAACGTCAAAAGCTCGTCTATGGAGAGAGTTGAGCAATTCCAAAGCATCAAAGTGGAGCGCTGTACTCTATTAGTGTTCTTAGAAGTCTAACAGCTAGTTTAGCTTTCGTGAATGTTTCATAAGGTAATGATGCCAATAGACCATGTTACATTTAAATTGCAAAAAAATGTCAAAAGCTCATCTATGGAGAGAGTTGAGCAATTCCAAAGCATCAAGAGTGACCGCTGTACTCTATTTAGTGTTTTAGAAGTCTAACAGCTAGTTTAGCTTTCGTGCAATGTTTCATAAGGTAATGATGCCAATAGACCATGTTACATTTCAAATTGCAAAAAACGTCAAAAGCTCATCTATGGAGAGAGTTGAGCAATTCCAAAGCATCAAAGTGGACCGCTGTACTCTATTTAGTGTTCTTAGAAGTCTAACATGCTAGTTTAGCTTTCGTGCACATTTTCATAAGGTAATGAGCAATAGACATGTTACATTTCAAATTGCACAAAAACGTCAAAAGCTAGTCTATGGAGAGAGTTGAGCAATTCCAAAGCATCAAAGTGGACCGCTGTACTCTATTTAGTGTTCTAAGCAGTCTAATATGCTAGTTTAGCTTTCGTGCAACGTTTCATAAGGTAATGATCCCAATAGACCATGTTACATTTCAAATTGCATAAAAACACCAAAACCTCGTCTATGGAGAGAGTTGAGCAATTCCAAAGCATCAAAGTGGACCGCTATACTCTATTTAGTGTTCTAAGCAGTCTAACAGGCTAGTTTAGCTTTCGTGCAACGTTTCATAAGGTAATGATGCAATAGACCATGTTACATTTCAAATTGCACAAAACGTCAAAAGCTCCTATGGAGAGAGTTGAGCAATTCCAAAGCATCAAAGTGGACCGCTGTACTCTATTTAGTGTTCTTAGAAGTCTAACACGCTAGTTTAGCTTTCGTGCAATGTTTCATAAGGTAATGATGCCAATAGACCATGTTACATTTCAAATTGCATAAAAACGTCAAAAGCTCATCCATGGAGAGAGTTGAGCAATTCCAAAGCATCAAAGTGGACCGCTATACTCTATTTAGTGTTCTTAGAAGTCTAACGCTAGTTTAGCTTTCGTACAACGTTTCATAAGGTAATGATGCCAATAGACCATGTTACATTTCAAATTGCACAAAAATGTCAAAAGCTAGTCTATGGAGAGAGTTGAGCAATTCCAAAGCATCAAAGGGACCGCTGTACTCTATTTAGTGTTCTAAGCAGTCTAATAGGCTAGTTTAGCTTTCGTGCAACGTTTCATAAGGTAATGATCCAAGAGACCATGTTACATTTCAAATTGCATAAAACTCCAAAACCTCGTCTATGGAGAGAGTTGAGCAATTCCAAAGCATCAAAGTGGACCGCTGTACTCTATTTAGTGTTCTAAGCATTCTAGCAGGCTAGTTTAGCTTTCGTGCCACGTTTCATAAGGTAATGATGGCAATAGACAATGTTACGTTTCAAATTGCACAAAACGTAAAAGCGTCCATGGAGAGAGTTTAGCAATTCCAAAGCATCAAAGTGGACCGCTGTACTCTATTTAGTGTTCTTAGAAGTCTAACAGCTAGTTAGCTTTCGTGCCATGTTTCATAAGGTAATGATGCCAATAGACCATGTTACATTTCAAATTGCACAAAAAACGTCAAAAGCTAGTCTATGGAGAGAGTTGAGCAATTCCAAAGCATCAAAGTGGACCGCTGCACTCTATTTAGTGTTCTAAGCAGTCTAACATGCTAGTTTAGCTTTCGTGCAACGTTTCATAAGGTAATGAGGCAATAGACCATGTTACATTTCAAATTGCATAAAAACATCAAAACCTCGTATGGAGAGAGTTGAGCAATTCCAAAGCATCAAAGTGGACCGCTGTACTCTATTAGTGTTCTTAGAAGTCTAACACGCTAGTTTAGCTTTCGTGCAATGTTTTCATAAGGTAATGATCCAATAGACCATGTTACATTTCAAATTGCATAAAAACAAACACCAAACCTTGTCTATGGAGAGAGTTGAGCAATTCCAAAGCATCAAAGTGGACCGCTGTACTCTATTTAGTGTTCTAAGCAGTCTAATAGGCTAGTTTAGCTTTCATGCAACGTTTCATAAGGTAATGACCAATAGACCATGTTACATTTCAAATTGCAAAAACACCAAAAGCGTCTATGGAGAGAGTTGAGCAATTCCAAAGCATCAAAGTGACCGCTGTACTCTATTTAGTGTTCTAAGCATTCTAGCAGGCTAGTTTAGCTTTCGTGCCACGTTTCATAAGGTAATGATGGCAATAGACAATGTTACGTTTCAAATTGCACAAAACGTCAAAAGCTCATCCATGGAGAGAGTTAGCAATTCCAAAGCATCAAAGTGGACCGCTGTACTCTATTTAGTGTTCTTAGAAGTCTAACACGCTAGTTTAGCTTTCGTGCCATGTTTCATAAGGTAATGATGCCAATAGACCATGTTACATTTCAAATGCAAATAAACGTCAAAAGCTCATCTATGGAGAGAGTTGAGCAATTCCAAAGCATCAAAGTGGACCGCTATACTCTATTTAGTGTTCTTAGAAGTCTAGACGCTAGTTTAGCTTTCGTACAACGTTTCATAAGGTAATGATGCCAATAGACCATGTTACATTTCAAATTGCAAAAATCAAAAGCTAGTCTATGGAGAGAGTTGAGCAATTCCAAAGCATCAAAGTGGACCGCTGTACTCTATTTAGTGTTCTAAGCAGTCTAATAGGCTAGTTTAGCTTTCATGCAACGTTTCATAAGGTAATGATCCAATAGACCATGTTACATTTCAAATTGCATAAAAACTCCAAAACCTCGTCTATGGAGAGAGTTGAGCAATTCCAAAGAATCAAAGTGGACCGCTGTACTCTATTTAGTGTTCTAAGCATTCTACAGGCTAGTTTAGCTTTCGTGCCACGTTTCATAAGGTAATGATGGCAATAGACAATGTTACGTTTCAAATTGCACAAAACGTCAAAAGCTGTCCATGGAGAGAGTTTAGCAATTCAAAGCATCAAAGTGGACCGCTGTACTCTATTTAGTGTTCTTAGAAGTCTAACAAGCTAGTGCTTTCGTGCCATGTTCATAAGGTAATGATGCCAATAGACCATGTTACATTTCAAATTGCAAAAAACGTCAAAAGCTAGTCTATGGAGAGAGTTGAGCAATTCCAAAGCATAAAAGTGGACCGCTGCACTCTATTAGTGTTCTAAGCAGTCTAACATGCTAGTTTAGCTTTCGTGCAACGTTTCATAAGGTAATGAGGCCAATAGACCATGTTACATTTCAAATTGCATAAAAACATCAAAACCTCGTCTATGGAGAGAGTTGAGCAATTCAAAGCATCAAAGTGGAGCGCTGTACTCTATATAGTGTTCTTAGAAGTCTAACACGCTAGTTTAGCTTTCGTGCAATGTTTGTAAGGTAATGATCCAATAGACCATGTTACATTTCAAATTGCATAAAAACAAAACCTCGTCTATGGAGAGAGTTGAGCAATTCCAAAGCATCAAAGTGGACCGCTGTACTCTATTTAGTGTTCTAAGCAGTCAATAGGCTAGTTTAGCTTTCATGCAACGTTTCATAAGGTAATGATCCCAATAGACCATGTTACATTTCAATTGCATAAAACACCAAAACCTCGTCTATGGAGAGAGTTGAGCAATTCCAAAGCATCAAAGTGGACCGCTTGTACTCTATTTAGTGTTCTAAGCATTCTAGCAGGCTAGTTTAGCTTTCGTGCCACGTTTCATAAGGCAATGATGGCAATAGACAATGTTACTTTCAAATTGCAAAAACGTCAAAAGCTCGTCCATGGAGAGAGTTGAGCAATTCCAAAGCATCAAAGTGGACCGCTGTACTCTATTTAGTGTTCTTAGAAGTCTAAACGCTAGTTTAGCTTTCGTGCAATGTTTCATAAGGTAATGATGCCAATAGACATGTTACATTTCAAATTGCAAAAACGTCAAAAGCTAGTCTATGGAGAGAGTTGAGCAATTCCAAAGCATCAAAGTGGACCGCTGTACTCTATTTAGTGTTCTAAGCAGTCTAACATGCTAGTTTAGCTTTCGTGCAACGTTTCATAAGGTAATGAGGCCAATAGACCATGTTACATTTCAAATTGCATAAAAACATCAAAACCTCGTCTATGGAGAGAGTTGAGCAATTCCAAAGCATCAAAGTGGACCGCTGTACTCTATTAGTGTTCTAGAAGTCTAACACGCTAGTTTAGCTTTCGTGCAATGTTTCATAAGGTAATGAGCCAATAGACCATGTTACATTTAAATTGCAAAAAAATGTCAAAAGCTCATCTATGGAGAGAGTTGAGCAATTCCAAAGCATCAAAGTGGACCGCATACTCTATTTAGTGTTCTTAGAAGTCTAACAGCTAGTTTAGCTTTCGTGCAACGTTTCATAAGGTAATGATGCAATAGACCATGTTACATTTCAAATACCAAAACGTCAAAAGCTATCTATGGAGAGAGTTGAGCAATTCCAAAGCATCAAAGTGGACCGCTGTACTCTATTAGTGTTCTTAGAAGTCTAACATGCTAGTTTAGCTTCGTGCAACATTTTCATAAGGTAATGACATGCAATAGACATGTTACATTTCAAATTGCACAAAAAGTCAAAAGCTAGTCTATGGAGAGAGTGAGCAATTCCAAAGCATCAAAGTGGACCACTGTACTCTATTAGTGTTCTAAGCAGTCTAATAGGCTATTTTAGCTTTCATGCAACGTGTTCATAAGGTAATGATCCCAGAGACCATGTTACATTTCAAATTCCATTAAAAACCACCAAACTCGTCTATGGAGAGAGTTGAGCAATTCCAAAGAATCAAAGTGGACCGCTGTACTCTATTTAGTGTTCTAAGCATTCTAGCAGGCTAGTTTAGCTTTCGTGCCACGTTTCATAAGGCAATGATGGCAATAGACAATGTTACGTTTAAAATTGCACAAAACGTCAAAAGCTCGTCCATGGAGAGAGTTTAGCAATTCCAAAGCATCAAAGTGGACCGCTGTACTCTATTTAGTGTTCTTAGAAGTCTAACACGCTAGTTTAGCTTTCGTGCCATGTTTCATAAGGTAATGATGCCAATAGACCATGTTACATTTCAAATAGCTAATAAACGTCAAAAGCTCATCTATGGAGAGAGTTGAGCAATTCCAAAGCATCAAAGTGGACCGCTATACTCTATTTAGTGTTCTTAGAAGTCTAAGACGCTAGTTTAGCTTTCGTACAACGTTTCATAAGGTAATGATGCCAATAGACCATGTTACATTTCAAATTGCACAAAAATGTCAAAAGCTAGTCTATGGAGAGAGTTGAGCAATTCCAAAGCATCAAAGTGGACCGCTGTACTCTATTTAGTGTTCTAAGCAGTGTAATAGGCTAGTTTAGCTTTCATGCAATGTTTCATAAGGTAATGATCCAAAGAGACCATGTTACATTTCAAATTGCATTAAAACTCCAAAACCTCGTCTATGGAGAGAGTTGAGCAATTCCAAAGAATCAAAGTGGACCGCTGTACTCTATTTAGTGTTCTAAGCATTCTAGCAGGCTAGTTTAGCTTTTGTGCCACGTTTCATAAGGCAATGATGGCAATAGACAATGTTACGTTTAAAATTGCACAAAACGTCAAAAGCTCGTCCATGGAGAGAGTTTAACAATTCCAAAGCATCAAAGTGGACCGCTGTACTCTATTTAGTGTTCTTAGAAGTCTAACACGCTAGTTTAGCTTTCATGCCATGTTTCATAAGGTAATGATGCCAATAGACCATGTTACATTTCAAATTGCACAAAAACGTCAAAACCTAGTCTATGGAGAGAGTTGAGCAATTCCAAAGCATCAAACTGGACCGCTGTACTCTATTTAGTGTTCTAAGCAGTCTAACATGCTAGTTTAGCTTTCGTGCAACGTTTCATAAGGTAATGAGGCCAATAGACCATGTTACATTTCAAATTGCATAAAAACATCAAAACCTCGTCTATGGACAGAGTTGAACAATTTCAAAACATCAAAGTGGAGCGTTGTACTCTATATAGGGTTCTTAGAAGTCTAACATGCTAGTTTAGCTTTCGTGTAATGTTTCATAAGGTAATGATGCCAATAGACCATGTTACATTTTAAATTGCAAAAAAATGTCAAAAGCTCATCTATGGAGAGAGTTGAGCAATTCCAAAGCATCAGAGTGAACCGCTGCACTCTATTTAGTGTTCTTAGAAGTCTAACACGCTAGTTTAGCTTTCGTGCGATGTTTCATAAGGTAATGATGCCAATAGACCATGTTACATTTCAAATACCAAATAAACGTCAAAAGCTCATCTATGGAGAGAGTTGAGCAATTCCGAAGCATCAAAGTGGACCGCTGTACTCTATTTAGTGTTCTTAGAAGTCTAACATGCTAGTTTAGCTTTCATGCAACATTTTGATAAGGTAATGACAGCAATAGACTATGTTACATTTGAAATTGCACAAAAACGTCAAAAGCTAGTCTATGGAGAGAGTTGAGCAATTCCAAAGCATCAAAGTGGACCACTGTACTCTATTTAGTGTTCTAAGCAGTCTAATAGGCTAGTTTAGCTTTCATGCAACGTGTCATAAGGTAATGATCCCAAGAGACCATGTTACATTTCAAATTCCATTAAAACACCAAAACCTCGTCTATGGAGAGAGTTGAGCAATTCCAAAGAATCAAAGTGGACCGCTGTACTCTATTTAGTGTTCTAAGCATTCTAGCAGGCTAGTTTAGCTTTCGTGCCACGTTTCATAAGGCAATGATGGCAATAGACAATGTTACGTTTAAAATTGCACAAAACGTCAAAAGCTCGTCCATGGAGAGAGTTTAGCAATTCCAAAGCATCAAAGTGGACCGCTGTACTCTATTTAGTGTTCTTAGAAGTCTAACACGCTAGTTTAGCTTTCGTGCCATGTTTCATAAGGTAATGATGCCAATAGACCATGTTACATTTCAAATAGCAAATAAACGTCAAAAGCTCATCTATGGAGAGAGTTGAGCAATTCCAAAGCATCAAAGTGGACCGCTATACTCTATTTAGTGTTCTTAGAAGTCTAAGACGCTAGTTTAGCTTTCGTACAACGTTTCATAAGGTAATGATGCCAATAGACCATGTTACATTTCAAATTGCACAAAAATGTCAAAAGCTAGTCAATGGAGAGAGTTGAGCAATTCCAAAGCATCAAAGTGGACCGATGTACTCTATTTAGTGTTCTAAGCAGCTGTAGTACCCGGTTTTCGTCCGGCCAAAAATACAAAAATACAAAAAAATAGAAAAAATACATAAAAAAAATGCAAAAACTCATTTCTTTGACCTACAAGCCCATAGATATTCATAATCCTTTTCTTGGATCTTTAAATACTCAAATCTTGACCCAATAAGATCAAATCTTAGAAAATATCTAAAAATAAGAGAATTGTTTTAAAAAAAAATGTCACATCTTTTTATTGTTTTTGCTAGAAGAATGGAAAAGTAAAAAATAAGAAAGAAAAAGCCAAGAATAAAAAGAAGGAGACAAAGAGATAAATGTGGCACAATTGGGGAAAGAAAAAGAATAGAAAGAAAGAGACAAAGAGAGAAATGTGGCACAAATTGGGAAAGAAAAAGAATGAAAAGAAGGAGACAAAAGAGAAATGTGGCACAAATTGGGGAAGAAAAAGAATAAGAAGAGGGAGAAGAGACTTTGGTTTTGGGGGGGAGAGGAAACAAAACAAAAAAAAGAAGAGAGGAAGAGAGGAGGCGTGAGAGAGAGGAAGAAAGAAGGAGATTTTGGCTTTTGGTGAAGAAAAACAAAAAAAGAAGAGAGGAAGAGAGGAAGAGAGGGGAGAGGAAGAAGAGAAGAAGAGAAGGAGAGAGGGGGAAAACCGATTCTTTGGATTTTTTTGGTAGAAGCTTCATACCCCTCATATCTTTCACTCAAGTATTGCTCTATTTACACTTGATTTCAATGTTTGATTCATTTTTAGCATCCTCGGATGTTGACTAAGAATAGACATGGTGTTTCTTGCATTCACCTTGGACATATGTGATGCTTGGGAGTGTTTTCGATACTAATATGTTGAGCCCTCTCTCTTTGCATTTTTTTTTCTTCTATTTCTTGTTGGAAAAAGCGGGAGAGACCATATTTGGATTTGATTTTCTCGGTTTGGATACGTGTGAATCTCATAAAGTGGTCTTGACTCGATTTAAATCTTGATTTACATTTGAGTATTCTATTTTTCCCTCTCTTTATGTTTGTTTTGTTGGACGAGACTCGGGCCTGGATATTATTTGGACGAGTTGATGGAGGCTTGAGCAATTTCAAGATTTTGTTTGGTTTATTGCAATTTGTGTATATTTGGCCCCCCATATTGTGTAATTTATTTTATTCATGTCGATTTGTATAATTTCGACATTTATTATTTGGATTATTTGTACAAGTATGGATTATGAATATATAGGCTTAAAGTTGAATATAGGTCATTTCAATTAAAGAAATCATAAGTTGATTTCCATTATTTGAATTATGAACCTTATTTGATTTCATTTATGAATTTGCCATAAGTTGGCAATAATAGGTTAAATTGATAGATGACACTTTTCCAAATAATCATTTATACCATAAGTTGGTATTTAAAATTAAACCTACCAAAAGTTGGTAGGTCATTTTATCATTTATGCCATAAGTTGGTATTTAAAATTAAACCTACCAAAAGTTGGTAGGTCATTTATCATTTATGCCATAAGTTGGTATTTAAAATTAAAACCTACTAAAAGTTGGTAGGGCATTTTATTAAATAAACCATAAGTTGGTATCTAAAATTAAACCTACCAAAAGTTGGTAGGACATTTTATCATTAACACCAAAGTTGGTGTTTTAAATTAAATCTACCAAAAGTTGGTAGTGTGTCCCCAAATAAAAACTATCATAAGTTTTAGTAATATTACAATTTCTTTTAATGCTATCATAAGTTGATGGTATTCTTACAAATCTTTTCCCAAAACTATCATAAGTTGATAGTGTTATTTCAAACCTATTTCCAAATAAAAACCATCATAAATTGATAGTAATATTCCAAGCTTTTTTTCAAACACTATCATAAGTTGATAAGTGTGTTGAAAGTAATAATTCAAACTTTAACAATTATATCTTGCAAAGAGCAAGTATCCATAAGATAGCCATGAAATTAATTAGGGTAACCGTTTTCAAACGGGAGTTGTGGGGTGCCTAACACCTTCCCCACACTCAATCGATCCCCGTACCCTTTTCTCTGGTTCGCAGGTCTTTACGGTGTCCAATTGCACCTTAAATCAATTGGTGGCGACTCTAAACATTTTTTTCTCCTCCAACGCCGGTCCGCGTCGTGACCCCGGTTGCGACAACTGGCGACTCTGCTGGGGATTGCCAGGTTTTTTAAACCTAAGAGGGTCAAGCCCATATGATTAAATTGATTGGCTACGGTTACTTCTTCTTGTATGATTAATTGTTTGTTTCCTTTATATGTCAGAGATGTTGATTTATTTTGTTGTGGTAAAATATTTGTCATCTCATACATTTACACTCACTGTAGCCTACCAGCTGGGCTCTACCTTTAGTATTAGAGAGGGTTGACCACTATTCTCGTGAGATTCCGTCTCCGCATGGGTAGTGGAAGATATCCTCACCGGATCGACTTCTCTTAAAAGTTAAGGGAGGAGCTTTTGTCCCAATAGTTGGGATTTTTAAAAGCAACATGATCTGGGACCTCGCAGAATAGTTAGGTAAACTTACCCTAGCACTTTATAAAGCCCTAGATCCATGCCCGAAACCTCCAGAAATTTAGGTTACCCCGTGTAATGGCATATTCTATTTTTGTGTGATTTACTCATTTGTCGTCGATGTTTTGTCTTACACATTTTTAATTGTAATTTCCATTATTGGTTTCTTCTCTCATGCATTCACGTAGGCACAGTCATTGCATTTTGTCAAACTAAATAAGTTCATAGTCATGCATGAAAAAAAAAAGAAAACATAAAAAAAAAGAAAAAAAAGAAAAAACACCAATTCACTCATGTCTTTGCCATCCTTATAGTACAAGATTACAGTTGTAAATTGCTAAAACAATGAAAATGAACAACAAAAAATATAATGGGGCAGTTTGTGAGGAAATTGACCCTTAATTTTCTTGTTGATCAAGTGGGAATGGATCATTCTATGTCTGATTCTGAGGAGGTTTACGTTTGGCTGTCGATGACAACCTTGTTAATAGACCAGTCATTGAAAGGTTGCTCAAGATTACTTCCTGTAAAGTAACTGCAGTGGACAGTGGAATAAGAATACTTCAGTTTCTGGGATTAGACGAGGAGAATAATTGTCCTGTTGGGTTTGATAGTTTGAAAGTGGATCTAATTATCACCAATTACTGTATGCCTGGAATGACAGGAGATGAGTTGCTAAAGAAAATCAAGGAATCGTCTGCCTTGAGAGAGATTCCGGTGGTAATCAGGTCATCTGAGAACATAGTGACTCGAATCGACAGATGCTTGGAAGAAGGAGTAGAGGATTTTATTGTAAAGACAGTGAAGTTGTCCGATGTGAAGCGCTTGAAAGGTTACATGACCAGAGACGGAAACCAAGAGAGATGCATCAACAACAAGAGAGCTTCCGGAGACTTGTGATCTATGTCTATTACCACCATCACCATCAGAGCCATGTTCTCCACCACCGTTGGAATCTCTTATCAGACAGCTTAAAAGGTCCTGCTTGGATTAAATCCTGATCGTCTGTTATGCACCCTGCCTCACTGTGCAAATATTCGTAATTTATCGGGGAGTGTGAAAGTTTTTTTATTATTATTCTATTTTATTTTTATCTAGTTGAAAAAAAAGAAAAAAAAAAGAGAAAAGAGTCGTCCCCAAGCGGGGAAATGAACAGTTGAGTGTGACAGTTTTGTTTTTTATTATCTGGTTGAAAAGAGAAGCAGGAAGAAAAAATATTCATCCTCAAGCAGGAAAATAACAGTGGAAGGTGACAGTAAAGTAAATACTGATGTGACAGGCACCGCGAATGTCTTCGCATATGCAGAGCCATCTTCGTCTTCATCTCCATCTCAATCATTTCTGGCAAAAAGGTGTTTTTTCTCTGAGCCATCTTCATCTCCGTCTCCATCTTCACAATCATACACAATCATCAAAAACACAATGTTGACCTAGACGCTAAGTCTTGGTCCAACACTTTGTTCATCTTCCTCAAGAAATCTTCAAGGATGGATACTCCTAACTCTCCACTTGCGAAAAGGTCTAGAACTGATGAAGGTTCTACTTCTAAAGAAGAGGAAGGTGAAAATGATCCCAGATTCAACCTCTCCCCTATAAGGGAAGACGTATACGAGGATGATCCCCAGAAAACCATCGAATCTCTACGAAAAGCTTTGAGGGAAACCAAAATGAGACTTAAAAAAGCAACCGACAAAGTTCAAGACTACAAAAGGCAACTTATGGTTTCAAAGCATGCCATACAAGGTGTTCGATATATGTCATGGGGCAGACAAGCAAGTACTCATGACCCAGATAAATTGCACGAAGCAATCACTGAGATCACAGTACAACTTGGATCTGTTGCAGATGGAATAGACAATGTTCTTTATACCCTAGAATAAAATTCCTGTCCAACAGTATGATTATTACTATGTATAAAGGGCAGTGGTTTGATATTGGGAAGATCTATCTGGCCACGATCTTCAAAGCCAAGGATTTTGTCGAGAAGAAGCCAACAAAGGCGGGGAAGTTATTTTTCCCACGGCTTATCACAAGGTTGCTTTTGTTCAAAAGCATTCGACCTCCTCGGCCTCAAGCATCTTTGGGATATCAGGTCACCATGATGGAAAGAAGGACATGGCGTCAGAGCATCAGCCATTTGAAAACAACTTCTGCTGGAAAGAAGCAGACCTAAGAAGGTCACTCAGCATCACCACCTGGTGATTCCTCATCAGCAATTGCAGCATCTCCACAATCAGATCGCATGCATGCAGCGATAGCCCGGCTAGAGATGGGGCTACAAACACTAGAAGAGGGACAGCAAAGGCTGGAGCACATGTTGGCCGCAGTCATGGATATGGTACGGAAGTCCAAACACTAGAAATTTTGGGGAGTTATGTTTTAAACTCAGTGACTGGACCAATTTGGAATTGCCAGATTCTGTCAGCAGCCTTCAAGAGTAAAATCCATCTGCACTACCATCTGTGGTCCGGCTCACGGCCATTGATTGGGTTTTAATAATGAGCATGTCTTTACTTTACTTTGATAAATTTCTCTAGTACAGCTTTTGCATGTTCAATGCTTCCAGTTCTCATGTTTTTGATGCTCTGTTACACTCATCATTCCTACATTTATTTGCCC
The DNA here is from genome assembly GCF_013401445.1 of Tripterygium wilfordii. NCBI lineage: Eukaryota > Viridiplantae > Streptophyta > Magnoliopsida > Celastrales > Celastraceae > Tripterygium > Tripterygium wilfordii. Next base: position 7,720,307 of record NC_052239.1, on the reverse strand, counting down.
AATTCCCATGTTTTTGATGCCTTTGTTACATTCATCATCCCACATTTATTTGCCTTTATTTGTCCATCACTTGCAAATTCCAAATCTTGCAAATTCCATTTTGACAGGATTGAAATTGATGATAATGGAAAGATGAACCGAATGAACCAGATTTTGGGGCACCCATTAACAATGTCGAATTTGACTTGAACATTGAGGATAAATCTGAGATATAGTCAGAAATGTTGAGACAAGTTTAACCAAAAAGAAAAGGTAATTCAAATGGCTAAGGTTGTTAATTCGGAAGTTGAAGATCAGAAAGAAGAAGTTTGAATTGATGCAGCACTGGAAGAAAAGGATAGAAAGAGATTGATAAAGTGGTTGCGTGAACCAAGATGTTTTTGCATGATCATATCAGGGTATGCAGAACTTGATAAGAACATAGTGGTCCACAGATTGTCACTAAAGAGTTTATCCTCCATTGAAGTGTATGTGGATGACATGATTGCTAATTCCAAGCAAGAGGAAGATTACATGATTAACCTGGAAAAATTGTTCAAGAGGTTGAGAATGCACTAGTTGAAGTTGAACCCCTCAAAATGCACATTCGGGATAATTTCAATGAAGTTGTTAAGTTTTATTGGTAGCAAAAAAAAAAAAAAAAAAATTCCCGCCAGAGTGAAAACCCGAAAGGGTACTCTAGGCAAAATTAGGAATATATAAAAAAAACCCGCTAGAGTGAAAACCCGCAAGGGCGCTCTAGGCAAAAATTAGGGGCAAAAAAAAAAAAAAAAAAACAAAAAACAAAAAACAAAAAACAAAAAAGATAAAGAAGAAAAAGAGAATTCTGCTAAAGTGAAAAAAAACCCTTATGGGCATTTTAGTTTGGGCTGCAAGATGGTTGGATCACGAATCTGTTGAATTGATGAGTATTGCCTGAGTTGGCTGTTAACTTGTCTCACGTTGACATAGGTGGGAGTGCAGAATTAATTTCGTAATTGAAGGGTTGGAGATCAGTTAATTGGACATACACCCAAAACTGGGCCAGATTTTGGGGTGCTCTTGATACCATCAGATATTTTACCTTGCTAAGGTGTTAGTCTGTTACATAGAAGAAGAAGTTTGTTGGCAGAAATGGAAGGTTCAGAGATAGTCCCATACAAGTCAGATTTGATTATTGTTAATTGGGTGCACACCAAAATTGGGGCAATTTTGGTACAATCTTTGAATTATCACATATTTCATCTTGAAGAAGCTCGGTTTGTCCTTTCTGCCTTTGATTTCTCTACTTTCCTGTACATATTTCATTCTAAAATATTTTATTACCACCTATCCTTTTCAATAAAAATTGTGAGGAAATTCATTTCTTTAATTTTGTTGCTTGTAGTCTCCTTTTACATATCTCAATTCAATTCTCATTTCATACTCCAAAAAACAAATTGTGAGGAAATTCATTTCTTCGGTTTTGTCACTTGTGGCATCTTTTTCCATATCCCAATTCAATTCTCATCTCATACTCCAAAAACAAATTATTATCATTTGCTTTCAATAATTGACAAGCATGGCTGTACTTTTGAATTTATCACTGACAAAGTTTTGACAGGAAATATAATGAGTGCATCAGGACAATACTTTTGATAGGAAGTTGATGGATTTTGACATCCTAAGCTGGAAAGGATCTGAGTGAAAAGCCTGAAGCTGAAGCAGGTGTTAGCAGGAAAGAGAAGCTCACATTCCTAAGCCGTGCAAAAAAAAAAAAAAAAAGATTTGAATAAGGAAATTCAGATAAATGGGTAGCTTTGAATTCAGATGCGTACGAACATGCAAATTTCAGGGAAAATGAATTGATTATGGGAATGCACATTGGAAAAGGAAAAGAGATAGCTCAAGAGCTGGGGTCCAGAACGGAAAAAGGCCTTCACTAATCAGATTAGAGAAGGTACATTGAAAGCTCAGTGAGTCAGAAAGTCAACCCTGACAGAGAAACAAATTTGGTTTAGCAATTCGTAATTGTGCGCTTGTTGGAGGATGGCAAAACCATGAGAAAACATGCATCCATTCATTCATGAGACATTCATAATTGAGCAAAATAGGTCAGTGCATGCATCATCACTGCATAAATAAAAAATTTTCAGCCAAGCCGGGAATGGCTACAGTGATCCCGAGCACCTTTTTTCTCAATAAAAAAAAATAAAAAAAATCTTTTCCAGCCAAGTCGGGAATGGCTACAATGATCCCAAGCACCTTTTTCTCAAAAAATCAAAAAACAAAATCAAATCAAATCAAAAAAAATTTTCAGCCAAGCCGGGAATGGCTACAGTGATCCCGAGCACCTTTTTCTCAATAAAAAAAATCAAAAAATCAAAAAAATCTTTTCCAGCCAAGTCGGGAATGGCTACAATGATCCCGAGCACCTTTTTCTCAAAAAATAAAAAAAAAATCATCAAAAAAAAAATCAAATCAAATCAAAAAAATCTTTTCCAGCCAAGTCGGGAATGGCTACAATGATCCCGAGCACCTTTTTCACAATAAAAAAAAATCAAAAATCAAAAATTTTCAGCCAAGCCGGGAATGGCTACAGTGATCCCGAGCACCTTTTCACCAAAAAAAAAAAAAGTCAAAGATTAAAAAAAAACAGTTGGCCAAGCCGGGAATGACCTTTTGATCCCGTGCCCTTTTATTTTCTTGCACAAACATTTGGCCAAGCCGGGAATGGCCATAGTGATCCCGTGCATTTTCTTTTCTTGTCAGCCAAGCTGGGAATGGCTGTAGTGATCCCATGCACTTTCTTTTTGTCGGCCAAGCTGGGAATGGCCATAGTGATCCCATGCACTTTATTTTCCTGCATAAACATTTGGCCAAGCCGGGAATGGCCATAGTGATCCCGTGCATTTTCTTTTCTTGTCAGCCAAGCTGGGAATGGCTGTAGTGATCCCCTGCACTTTCTTCTTGTCAGCCAAGCTGGGAATGGCTGTAGTGATCCCATGCATTTTCTTTTTGTTGGCCAAGCTGGGAATGGCCATAGTGATCCCATGCACTTCATTTATTGTTGGCCAAGCCGGGAATGGCCTTGTGATCCCGTTCCCTTTATTTTCTTGCACAAACAATTGGCCAAGCCGGGAATGGCCTTGCGATCCTGTGCCCCTTTATTTTCTTGCACAAACAATTGGCCAAGCCGGGAATGGCCTTGTGATCCCGTGCCCTTTATTTTCTTGCACAAACATTGGCCAAGCCGGGAATGGCCTTGTGATCCCGTGCCCCTTTATTTTCTTGCACAAACAGTTGGCCAAGCCGGGAATGGCCTTGTGATCCCGTGCCCTTTATTTTCTTGCACAAATAGTTGGCCAAGCCGGGAATGGCCTTGTGATCCCGTGCCCCTTTATTTTATTGCACAAACCTTGGCCAAGCCGGGAATGGCCTTGTGATCCCGTGCCCCTTTATTTTCTTGCACAAACAGTTGGCCAAGCCGGGAATGGCCTTGTGATCTCGTGCCCTTTATTTTCTTGCACAAACAGTTGGCCAAGCCGGGAATGGCCTTGTGATCCCGTGCCCCTTTATTTTCTTGAACAAACATTTGGCCAAGCCGGGAATGGCCATAGTGATCCCGTGCATTTCAATTCTCGTACGAAACTCGGTTGACTACGCCTTTGTTTGCCTTTTATTTCATAAAAGACATACAAAGGGGGGCAGTTGTAGTACCCGGTTTTCGTCCGGCCAAAAATACAAAAATACAAAAAAATAGAAAAAATACATAAAAAAAATGCAAAAACTCATTTCTTTGACCTACAAGCCCATAGATATTCATAATCCTTTTCTTGGATCTTTAAATACTCAAATCTTGACCCAATAAGATCAAATCTTAGAAAATATCTAAAAATAAGAGAATTGTTTTAAAAAAAAATGTCACATCTTTTTATTGTTTTTGCTAGAAGAATGGAAAAGTAAAAAATAAGAAAGAAAAAGCCAAGAATAAAAAGAAGGAGACAAAGAGATAAATGTGGCACAAATTGGGGAAAGAAAAAGAATAGAAAGAAAGAGACAAAGAGAGAAATGTGGCACAAATTGGGGAAAGAAAAAGAATGAAAAGAAGGAGACAAAGAGAGAAATGTGGCACAAATTGGGGAAGAAAAAGAATAAGAAGAGGGGAGAAGAGACTTTGGTTTTGGGGGGGAGAGGAAACAAAACAAAAAAAAGAAGAGAGGAAGAGAGGAGGCGTGAGAGAGAGGAAGAAAGAAGGAGATTTTGGCTTTTGGTGAAGAAAAACAAAAAAAGAAGAGAGGAAGAGAGGAAGAGAGGGGAGAGGAAGAAGAGAAGAAGAGAAGGAGAGAGGGGGAAAACCGATTCTTTGGATTTTTTTGGTAGAAGCTTCATACCCCTCATATCTTTCACTCAAGTATTGCTCTATTTACACTTGATTTCAATGTTTGATTCATTTTTAGCATCCTCGGATGTTGACTAAGAATAGACATGGTGTTTCTTGCATTCACCTTGGACATATGTGATGCTTGGGAGTGTTTTCGATACTAATATGTTGAGCCCTCTCTCTTTGCATTTTTTTTCTTCTATTTCTTGTTGGAAAAAGCGGGAGAGACCATATTTGGATTTGATTTTCTCGGTTTGGATACGTGTGAATCTCATAAAGTGGTCTTGACTCGATTTAAATCTTGATTTACATTTGAGTATTCTATTTTTCCCTCTCTTTATGTTTGTTTTGTTGGACGAGACTCGGGCCTGGATAATTTGGACGAGTTGATGGAGGCTTGAGCAATTTCAAGATTTTGTTTGGTTTATTGCAATTTGTGTATATTTGGCCCCCCATATTGTGTAATTTATTTTATTCATGTCGATTTGTATAATTTCGACATTTATTATTTGGATTATTTGTACAAGTGTGGATTATGAATATATAGGTTTAAAGTTGAATATAGGTCATTTCAATTAAAGAAATCATAAGTTGATTTTCTTTATTTGAATTATGAACCTTATTTGATTTCATTTATGAATTTGCCATAAGTTGGCAATAATAGGTTAAATTGATAGATGACACTTTTTCAAATAATCATTTATACCATAAGTTGGTATTTAAAATTAAACCTACCAAAAGTTGGTAGGTCATTTTATCATTTATGCCATAAGTTGGTATTTAAAATTAAACCTACCAAAAGTTGGTAGGTCATTTTATCATTTATGCCATAAGTTGGTATTTAAAATTAAACCTACTAAAAGTTGGTAGGGCATTTTATTAAATAAACCATAAGTTGGTATCTAAAATTAAACCTACCAAAAGTTGGTAGGACATTTTATCATTAACACCAAAAGTTGGTGTTTTAAATTAAATCTACCAAAAGTTGGTAGTGTGTCCCCAAATAAAAACTATCATAAGTTTTAGTAATATTACAATTTCTTTTAATGCTATCATAAGTTGATGGTATTCTTACAAATCTTTTCCCAAAACTATCATAAGTTGATAGTGTTATTTCAAACCTATTTCCAAATAAAAACCATCATAAATTGATAGTAATATTCCAAGCTTTTTTTCAAACACTATCATAAGTTGATAAGTGTGTTGAAAGTAATAATTCAAACTTTAACAATTATATCTTGCAAAGAGCAAGTATCCATAAGATAGCCATGAAATTAATTAGGGTAACCGTTTTCAAACGGGAGTTGTGGGGTGCCTAACACCTTCCCCACACTCAATCGATCCCGTACCCTTTTCTCTGGTTCGCAGGTCTTTACGGTGTCCAATTGCACCTTAAATCAATTGGTGGCGACTCTAAACATTTTTTTCTCCTCCAACGCCGGTCCGCGTCGTGACCCCGGTTGCGACAGCAGTCTAATAGGCTAGTTTAGCTTTCATGCAATGTTTCATAAGGTAATGATCCAAAGAGACCATGTTACATTTCAAATTGCATTAAAACTCCAAAACCTCGTCTATGGAGAGAGTTGAGCAATTCCAAAGAATCAAAGTGGACCGCTGTACTCTATTTAGTGTTCTAAGCATTCTAGCAGGCTAGTTTAGCTTTCGTGCCACGTTTCATAAGGCAATGATGGCAATAGACAATGTTACGTTTCAAATTGCACAAAACGTCAAAAGCTCGTCCATGGAGAGAGTTTAGCAATTCTAAAGCATCAAAGTGGACCGCTGTACTCTATTTAGTGTTCTTAGAAGTCTAACAAGCTAGTGTAGCTTTCGTGCCATGTTTCATAAGGTAATGATGCCAATAGACCATGTTACATTTCAAATTGCACAAAAACGTCAAAAGCTAGTCTATGGAGAGAGTTGAGCAATTCCAAAGCATAAAAGTGGACCGCTGCACTCTATTTAGTGTTCTAAGCAGTCTAACATGCTAGTTTAGCATTCGTGCAACGTTTCATAAGGTAATGAGGCCAATAGACCATGTTACATTTCAAATTGCATAAAAACATCAAAACCTCGTCTATGGAGAGAGTTGAGCAATTTCAAAGCATCAAAGTGGAGCGTTGTACTCTTTATAGTGTTCTTAGAAGTCTAACACGCTAGTTTAGCTTTCGTGCAATGTTTTATAAGGTAATGATCCCAATAGACCATGTTACATTTCGAATTGCATAAAAACACCACAACCTCGTCTATGGAGAGAGTTGAGCAATTCCAAAGCATCAAAGTGGACCGCTGTACTCTATTTAGTGTTCTAAGCAGTCTAATAGGCTAGTTTAGCTTTCATGCAACGTTTCATAAGGTAATGATCCCAAGAGACCATGTTACATTTCAAATTGCATTAAAACACCAAAACCTCGTCTATGGAGAGAGTTGAGCAATTCCAAAGAATCAAAGTGGACCGCTGTACTCTATTTAGTGTTCTAAGCATTCTAGCAGGCTAGTTTAGCTTTCGTGCCACGTTTCATAAGGCAATGATGGCAATAGACAATGTTACGTTTAAAATTGCACAAAACGTCAAAAGCTCGTCCATGGAGAGAGTTTAGCAATTCCAAAGCATCAAAGTGGACCGCTGTACTCTATTTAGTGTTCTTAGAAGTCTAACACGCTAGTTTAGCTTTCGTGCCATGTTCCATAAGGTAATGATGCCAATAGACCATGTTACATTTCAAATTGCACAAAAAGGTCAAAAGCTCATCTATGGAGAGAGTTGAGCAATTCCAAAGCATCAAAGTGGACCGCTATACTCTATTTAGTGTTCTTAGAAGTCTAAGACGCTAGTTTAGCTTTCGTACAACGTTTCATAAGGTAATGATGCCAATTGACCATGTTACATTTCAAATTGCACAAAAATGTCAAAAGCTAGTCTATGGAGAGAGTTGAGCAATTCCAAAGCATCAAAGTGGACCGCTGTACTCTATTTAGTGTTCTAAGCAGTCTAATAGGCTAGTTTAGCTGTCATGCAACGTTTCATAAGGTAATGATCCAAAGAGACCATGTTACATTTCAAATTGCATTAAAACTCCAATACCTCGTCTATGGAGAGAGTTGAGCAATTCCAAAGAATCAAAGTGGACCGCTGTGCTCTATTTAGTGTTCTAAACATTCTAGCAGGCTAGTTTAGCTTTCGTGCCACGTTTCATAAGGCAATGATGGCAATAGACAATGTTACGTTTCAAATTGCATAAAACGTCAAAAGCTCGTCCATGGAGAGAGTTTAGCAATTCCAAAGCATCAAAGTGGACCGCTGTACTCTATTTAGTGTTCTTAGAAGTCTAACAAGCTAGTGTAGCTTTCATGCCATGTTTCATAAGGTAATGATGCCAATAGACCATGTTACATTTCAAATTGCACAAAAACGTCAAAAGCTAGTCTATAGAGAGAGTTGAGCAATTCCAAAGCATCAAAGTGGACCGCTGCACTCTATTTAGTGTTCTAAGCAGTCTAACATGGTAGTTTAGCATTCATGCAACGTTTCATAAGGTAATGAGGCCAATAGACCATGTTACATTTCAAATTGCATAAAAACATCAAAACCTCGTCTATGGAGAGAGTTGAGCAATTTCAAAGCATCAAAGTGGAGCGCTGTACTATATAGTTTCTTAGAAGTCTAACACGCTAGTTTAGCTTTCGTGCAATGTTTTTTAAGGTAATGATCCCAATAGACCATGTTACATTTCGAATTGCATAAAAACACCACAACCTCGTCTATGGAGAGAGTTGAGCAATTCCAAAGCATCAAAGTGGACCGCTGTACTCTATTTAGTGTTCTAAGCAGTCTAATAGGCTAGTTTAGCTTTCATGCAACGTTTCATAAGGTATTGATCCCAAGAGACCATGTTACATTTCAAATTGCATTAAAACACCAAAACCTCGTCTATGGAGAGAGTTGAGCAATTCCAAAGAATCAAAGTGGACCGCTGTACTCTATTTAGTGTTCTAGCATTCTAGCAGGCTAGTTTAGCTTTCGTGCCACGTTTCATAAGGCAATGATGGCAATAGACAATGTTACGTTTAAAATTGCACAAAACGTCAAAAGCTCGTCCATGGAGAGAGTTTAGCAATTCCAAAGCATCAAAGTGGACTGCTATACTCTATTTAGTGTTCTTAGAATTCTAACATGCTAGTTTAGCTTTCGTGCCATGTTTCATAAGGTAATGATGCCAATAGACAATGTTACATTTCAAATAGCAAATAAACGTCAAAAGCTCATCTATGGAGAGAGTTGAGCAATTCCAAAGCATCAAAGTGGACCGCTATACTATATTTAGTGTTCTTAGAAGTCTAAGACGATAGTTTAGCTTTCGTACAACGTTTCATAAGGTAATGATGCCAATAGACCATGTTACATTTCAAATTGCACAAAAATGTCAAAAGCTAGTCTATGGAGAGAGTTGAGCAATTCCAAAGCATCAAAGTGGACCGCTGTACTCTATTTAGTGTTCTAAGCAGTCTAATAGGCTAGTTTAGCTGTCATGCAACGTTTCATAAGGTAATGATCCAAAGAGACCATGTTACATTTCAAATTGCATTAAAACTCCAATACCTCGTCTATGGAGAGAGTTGAGCAATTCCAAAGAATCAAAGTGGACCGCTGTACTCTATTTAGTGTTCTAAGCATTCTAGCAGGCTAGTTTAGCTTTCGTGCCACGTTTCATAAGGCAATGATGGCAATAGACATTGTTATGTTTCAAATTGCACAAAACGTCAAAAGCTCGTCCATGGAGAGAGTTTAGCAAAAGCATCAAAGTGGACCGCTGTACTCTATTTAGTGTTCTTAGAAGTCTAACAAGCTAGTGTAGCTTTCGTGCCATGTTTCATAAGGTAATGATGCCAATAGACCATGTTACATTTCAAATTGCACAAAAACGTCAAAAGCTAGTCTATGGAGAGAGTTGAGCAATTCCAAAGCATCAAAGTGGACCGCTGCACTCTATTTAGTGTTCTAAGCAGTCTAACATGGTAGTTTAGCATTCGTGCAACGTTTCATAAGGTAATGAGGCCAATAGATCATGTTACATTTCAAATTGCATAAAAACATCAAACCTCGTCTATGAGAGAGAGTTGAGCAATTTCAAAGCATCAAAGTGGAGCGCTGTACTATATATAGTGTTCTTAGAAGTCTAACACGCTAGTTTAGCTTTCGTGCAATGTTTTATAAGGTAATGATCCCAATAGACCATGTTACATTTCGAATTGCATAAAAACACCACAACCTCGTCTTGGATAACGAAGAAGTTGATGGCAATTCCAAAGCATCAAAGTGGGACGCTGTACTCTATTTAGTGTTCTAAGCAGTCTATAGGCTAGTTTAGCTTTCATGCAAAGTTTCATAAGGTATTGATCCCAAGAGACCATGTTACATTTCAAAATTGCATTAAAACACCAAAACCTCGTCTTATGGAGAGAGTTTGAGCAATTCCAAAGAATCAAAGTGGAACCGCTGTACTCTATTTAGTTTTCTAAGCATTCTAGCAGGCTAGTTTAGCTTTCGTGCCACGTTTCATAAGGCAATGATGGCAATAGACAATGTTACGTTTAAAATTGCACAAAACGTCAAAAGCTCGTCCATGGAGAGAGTTTAGCAATTCCAAAGCATCAAAGTGGACCGCTATACTCTATTTAGTGTTCTTAGAATTCTAGCACGCTAGTTTAGCTTTCGTGCCATGTTTCATAAGGTAATGATGCCAATAGACAATGTTACATTTCAAATAGCAAATAAACGTCAAAAGCTCATCTATGGAGAGAGTTGAGCAATTCCAAAGCATCAAAGTGGACCGCTATACTCTATTTAGTGTTCTTAGAAGACTAAGATGTTAGTTTAGCTTTCGTACAACGTTTCATAAGGTAATGATGCCAATAGACCATGTTACATTTCAAATTGCACAAAAATGTCAAAAGCTAGTCTATGGAGAGAGTTGAGCAATTCCAAAGCATCAAAGTGGACCGCTGTACTCTATTTAGTGTTCTAAGCAGTCTAATAGGCTAGTTTAGATAAGGTAATGATCCAAAGAGACCATGTTACATTTGAAATTGCATTAAAACTCCAATACCTCGTCTATGGAGAGAGTTGAGCAATTCCAAAGAATCAAAGTGGACCGCTGTACTCTATTTAGTGTTCTAAGCATTCTAGCAGGCTAGTTTAGCTTTTGTGCCACGTTTCATAAGGCAATGATGGCAATAGACAATGTTACGTTTCAAATTGCACAAAACGTCAAAAGCTCGTCCATGGAGAGAGTTTAGCAATTCCAAAGCATCAAAGTGGACCGCTGTACTCTATTTAGTGTTCTTAGAAGTCTAACAAGCTAGTGTAGCTTTCGTGCCATGTTTTATAAGGTAATGATGCCAATAGACCATGTTACATTTCAAATTGCACAAAAACGTCAAAAGCAAGTCTATGGAGAGAGTTGAGCAATTCCAAAACATCAAAGTGGACCGCTGCACTCTATTTAGTGTTCTAAGCAGTCTAACATGGTAGTTTAGCATTCGTGCAACGTTTCATAAGGTAATGAGGCCAATAGACCATGTTACATTTCAAATTGCATAAAAACATCAAAACCTCGTCTATGGAGAGAGTTGAGCAATTTCAAAGCATCAAAGTGGAGCGCTGTACTCTATATAGTGTTCTTAGAAGTCTAACACGCTAGTTTAGCTTTCGTGCAATGTTTTATAAGGTAATGATCCCAATAGACCATGTTACATTTCGAATTGCATAAAAACACCACAACCTCGTCTATGGAGAGAGTTGAGCAATTCCAAAGCATCAAAGTGGACCGCTGTACTCTATTTAGTGTTCTAAGCAGTCTAATAGGCTAGTTTAGCTTTCATGCAACGTTTCATAAGGTATTGATCCCAAGAGACCATGTTACATTTCAAATTGCATTAAAACACCAAAACCTCGTCTATGGAGAGAGTTGAGCAATTCCAAAGAATCAAAGTGGACCGCTGTACTCTATTTAGTGTTCTAAGCATTCTAGCAGGCTAGTTTAGCTTTCGTGCCACGTTTCATAAGGCAATGATGGCAATAGACAATGTTAAGTTTAAAATTGCACAAAACGTCAAAAGCTCGTCCATGGAGAGAGTTTAGCAATTCCAAAGCATCAAAGTGGACCGCTATACTCTATTTAGTGTTCTAGAATTCTAACACGCTAGTTTAGCTTTCGTGCCATGTTTCATAAGGTAATGATGCCAATAGACAATGTTACATTTCAAATAGCAAATAAACGTCAAAAGCTCATCTATGGAGAGAGTTGAGCAATTCCAAAGCATCAAAGTGGACCGCTATACTCTATTTAGTGTTCTTAGAAGTCTAAGACGCTAGTTTAGCTTTCGTACAACGTTTCATAAGGTAATGATGCCAATAGACCATGTTACATTTCAAATTGCACAAAAATGTCAAAAGCTAGTCTATGGAGAGAGTTGAGCAATTCCAAAGCATCAAAGTGGACCGCTGTACTCTATTTAGTGTTCTAAGCAGTCTAATAGGCTAGTTTAGCTTTCATGCAACGTTTCATAAGGTAATGATCCCAAGAGACCATGTTACATTTCAAATTGCATTAAAACACCAAAACCTCGTCTATGGAGAGAGTTGAGCAATTCCAAAGAATCAAAGTGGACCGCTGTACTCTATTTAGTGTTCTAAGCATTCTAGCAGGCTAGTTTAGCTTTCGTGCCACGTTTCATAAGGCAATGATGGCAATAGACAATGTTACGTTTAAAATTGCACAAAACGTCAAAAGCTCGTCCATGGAGAGAGTTTAGCAATTCCAAAGCATCAAAGTGGACCGCTGTACTCTATTTAGTGTTCTTAGAAGTCTAACACGCTAGTTTAGCTTTCGTGCCATGTTTCATAAGGTAATGATGCCAATAGACCATGTTACATTTCAAATTGCACAAAAAGGTCAAAAGCTCATCTATGGAGAGAGTTGAGCAATTCCAAAGCATCAAAATGGACCGCTATACTCTATTTAGTGTTCTTTGAAGTCTAAGACGCTAGTTTAGCTTTCGTACAACGTTTCATAAGGTAATGATGCCAATGACCATGTTACATTTCAAATTGCAAAAATGTCAAAAGCTAGTCTATGGAGAGAGTTGAGCAATTCCAAAGCATCAAAGTGGACCGCTGTACTCTATTTAGTGTTCTAAGCAGTCTAATAGGCTAGTTTAGCTGTCATGCAACGTTTCATAAGGTAATGATCCAAAGAGACCATGTTACATTTCAAATTGCATTAAAACTCCAATACCTCGTCTATGGAGAGAGTTGAGCAATTCCAAAGAATCAAAGTGGACCGCTGTACTCTATTTAGTGTTCTAAGCATTCTAGCAGGCTAGTTTAGCTTTCGTGCCACGTTTCATAAGGCAATGATGGCAATAGACAATGTTACGTTTCAAATTGCATAAAACGTCAAAAGCTCGTCCATGGAGAGAGTTTAGCAATTCCAAAGCATCAAAGTGGACCGCTGTACTCTATTTAGTGTTCTTAGAAGTCTAACAAGCTAGTGTAGCTTTCATGCCATGTTTCATAAGGTAATGATGCCAATAGACCATGTTACATTTCAAATTGCACAAAAACGTCAAAAGCTAGTCTATGGTGAGAGTTGAGCAATTCCAAAGCATCAAAGTGGACCGCTGCACTCTATTTAGTGTTCTAAGCAGTCTAACATGCTAGTTTAGCATTCGTGCAACGTTTCATAAGGTAATGAGGCCAATAGATCATGTTACATTTCAAATTGCATAAAAACATCAAAACCTCGTCTATGGAGAGAGTTGAGCAATTTCAAAGCATCAAAGTGGAGCGCTGTACTCTATATAGTGTTCTTAGAAGTCTAACACGCTAGTTTAGCTTTCGTGCAATGTTTTATAAGGTAATGATCCCAATAGACCATGTTACATTTCGAATTGCATAAAAACACCACAACCTCGTCTATGGAGAGAGTTGAGCAATTCCAAAGCATCAAAGTGGACCGCTGTACTCTATTTAGTGTTCTAGCAGTCTAATAGGCTAGTTTAGCTTTCATGCAACGTTTCATAAGGTATGATCCCAAGAGACCATGTTACATTTCAAATTGCATTAAAACACCAAAACCTCGTCTATGGAGAGAGTTGAGCAATTCCAAAGAATCAAAGTGGACCGCTGTACTCTATTTAGTGTTCTAAGCATTCTAGCAGGCTAGTTTAGCTTTCGTGCCACGTTTCATAAGGCAATGATGGCAATAGACAATGTTACGTTTAAAATTGCACAAAACGTCAAAAGCTCGTCCATGGAGAGAGTTTAGCAATTCCAAAGCATCAAAGTGGACCGCTATACTCTATTTAGTGTTCTTAGAATTCTAACACGCTAGTTTAGCTTTCGTGCCATGTTTCATAAGGTAATGATGCCAATAGACAATGTTACATTTCAAATAGCAAATAAACGTCAAAAGCTCATCTATGGAGAGAGTTGAGCAATTCCAAAGCATCAAAGTGGACCGCTATACTCTATTTAGTGTTCTTAGAAGTCTAAGACGTTAGTTTAGCTTTCGTACAACGTTTCATAAGGTAATGATGCCAATAGACCATGTTACATTTCAAATTCAAAAAATGTCAAAAGCTAGTCTATGGAGAGAGTTGAGCAATTCCAAAGCATCAAAGTGGACCGCTGTACTCTATTTAGTGTTCTAAGCAGTCTAATAGGCTAGTTTAGCTGTCATGCAACGTTTCATAAGGTAATGATCCAAAGAGACCATGTTACATTTCAAATTGCATTAAAACTCCAATACCTCGTCTATGGAGAGAGTTGAGCAATTCCAAAGAATCAAAGTGGACCGCTGTACTCTATTTAGTGTTCTAAGCATTCTAGCAGGCTAGTTTAGCTTTCGTGCCACGTTTCATAAGGCAATGATGGCAATAGACAATGTTACGTTTCAAATTGCACAAAACGTCAAAAGCTCGTCCATGGAGAGAGTTTAGCAATTCCAAAGCATCAAAGTGGACCGCTGTACTCTATTTAGTGTTCTTAGAAGTCTAACAAGCTAGTGTAGCTTTCGTGCCATGTTTCATAAGGTAATGATGCCAATAGACCATGTTACATTTCAAATTGCACAAAAACGTCAAAAGCAAGTCTATGGAGAGAGTTGAGCAATTCCAAAGCATCAAAGTGGACCGCTGCACTCTATTTAGTGTTCTAAGCAGTCTAACATGGTAGTTTAGCATTCGTGCAACGTTTCATAAGGTAATGAGGCCAATAGACCATGTTACATTTCAAATTGCATAAAAACATCAAAACCTCGTCTATGGAGAGAGTTGAGCAATTTCAAAGCATCAAAGTGGAGCGCTGTGCTCTATATAGTGTTCTTAGAAGTCTAACACGCTAGTTTAGCTTTCGTGCAATGTTTAATATGGTAATGATCCCAATAGACCATGTTACATTTCGAATTGCATAAAAACACCACAACCTCGTCTATGGAGAGAGTTGAGCAATTCCAAAGCATCAAAGTGGACCGCTGTACTCTATTTAGTGTTCTAAGCAGTCTAATAGGCTAGTTTAGCTTTCATGCAACGTTTCATAAGGTATTGATCCCAAGAGACCATGTTACATTTCAAATTGCATTAAAACACCAAAACCTCGTCTATGGAGAGAGTTGAGCAATTCCAAAGAATCAAAGTGGACCGCTGTACTCTATTTAGTGTTGTAAGCATTCTAGCAGGCTAGTTTAGCTTTCGTGCCACGTTTCATAAGGCAATGACGGCAATAGACAATGTTACGTTTAAAATTGCACAAAACGTCAAAAGCTCGTCCATGGAGAGAGTTAGCAATTCCAAAGCATCAAAGTGGACCGCTATACTCTATTTAGTGTTCTTAGAATTCTAACACGCTAGTTTAGCTTTCGTGCCATGTTTCATAAGGTAATGATGCCAATAGACATGTTACATTTCAAATAGCAAATAAACGTCAAAAGCTCATCTATGGAGAGAGTTGAGCAATTCCAAAGCATCAAAGTGGACCGCTATACTCTATTTAGTGTTCTTAGAAGTCTAAGACGTTAGTTTAGCTTTCGTACAACGTTTCATAAGGTAATGATGCCAATAGACCATGTTACATTTCAAATTTCACAAAAATGTCAAAAGCTAGTCTATGGAGAGAGTTGAGCAATTCCAAAGCATCAAAGTGGACCGCTGTACTCTATTTAGTGTTCTAAGCAGTCTAATAGGCTAGTTTAGCTTCATGCAACGTTTCATAAGGTAATGATCCAAAGAGACCATGTTACATTTCAAATTGCATTAAAACTCCAATACCTCGTCTATGGAGAGAGTTGAGCAATTCCAAAGAATCAAAGTGGACCGCTGTACTCTATTTAGTGTTCTAAGCATTCTAGCAGGCTAGTTTAGCTTTCGTGCACGTTTCATAAGGCAATGATGGCAATAGACAATGTTACGTTTCAAATTGCACAAAACGTCAAAAGCTCGTCCATGGAGAGAGTTAGCAATTCCAAAGCATCAAAGTGGACCGCTGTACTCTATTTAGTGTTCTTAGAAGTCTAACAAGCTAGTTAGCTTTCGTGCCATGTTTCATAAGGTAATGATGCCAATAGACCATGTTACATTTCAAATTGCACAAAAACGTCAAAAGCAAGTCTATGGAAGAGTTGAGCAATTCCAAAGCATCAAAGTGGACCGCTGCACTCTATTTAGTGTTCTAAGCAGTCTAACATGGTGTTTAGCATTCGTGCAACGCTTCATAAGGTAATGAGCCAATAGATCATGTTACATTTCAAATTGCATAAAACATCAAAACCTCGTCTATGGAGAGAGTTGAGCAATTTCAAAGCATCAAAGTGGAGCGCTGTGCTCTATATAGTGTTCTAGAAGTCTAACACGCTAGTTTAGCTTTCGTGCAATGTTTATATGGTAATGATCCCAATAGACCATGTTACATTTCGAATGCATAAAAACACCACAACCTCGTCTATG